>NC_081192.1:100137976-100455476 GCF_902713425.1 Acipenser ruthenus | reverse complement strand
TTTTAAAAAAAGCTAGATGCGATAAATTAAAAGAAAAAAACGGTTAAAATTAAATTGACATGTTTGCATGAGGAGCCTTCATCAGCGTTTATCTGTGAAGAGAGCCAGGTTAATATGTTAATTTCTACTTGGAGAATGTGGCACTACCATGCATCAATGGGAGCTCTCAGGGAAACAGGCAAGTTACTGTAATAAGCCTCATAGCCTGCCCTTCACTGTCTGATAAAGGCCTACGGGCTGAAATGTCACATGTAACCCTTTGTAATCTCACTGCACACATTGGAATCGTTCTGTATGTTTACAGTGTACAAAAGCATTGCTGTACTGCACTTCATGCTGTGGCCACTGGTAAAACAGACACTCGACTTGCATATAGCTGCATGGTGTATTCAATTTACACCAATTAGTTTAAAAACTACCTAAATGGTAAAAAAAAAAAAAAGTTTCTCCAAGCTGTGTAAATTGTATGTATTTATTTGTAATACTAAAATAATAGTTTGTAATACTAAAAAATGAATTTTGACTAGGTCTCTTCTTCAGTGTTTTGTTAGGAATTCAACTTTGCTGGGAACTTCCAGTCTAAAATATAAAATTACCACACGTCTATTGAAACTTAGGATAACTGTGTAATAGTGTTCAGTGCCACTGCATGTAAATGGAAAATTAAAAAGCCACTAATATTGTTTCCATTGACAGCCAACTTGAGTCGACTCGAGTGCGCTCGAATTGGTTTGAATTCTTCCAGAACTCGAGTTGATGGACAACTGGAGTTGGTGAAAAGGAGGTGTTTCCATGCTTTTCCGAGTTACCCGAGTTATCACGTGAGTTGGGCAGGAAATACTACTGATTTTCCCCAGAAATACTTGCGAGTTAAAGGTCAAGACGTGAATTGGTTACAGACAGTATAGATTATTGCATCTGACAAAGAAAAGCCTTATGCAGCAGTGTGGAGTAGTGGTTAGGGCTCTGGACTCTTGACCAGAGGGTCGTGGGTTCAATCCCAGGTGAGGGATACTGCTACTGTACCATTGAACAAGGTACTTTACCTAGATTGCTCCAGTAAAAACCCAACTGTATAAATGGGTAATTGTATGTAAAAAATAATGTGATATCCTGTAACAATTTTGTTCTTTTTTTTTTTTTACAAGGGTTTATTTAAGTAACAGCCAAAATTGTTTATACCAGACTTGTTAGAAAGTCTGTAACAAAATGGTTGATCATTATTGTCGATATGTTGTATTTACTTACTTACTGAAGACTCCCATCGTGCAGGTATCGCAAAGTCCATAAACAAAACAAAACATTAAAATAAATTAGTTCTGCACTGTATACAACTGAGCTGATTTTGCCAGTGCTTGCTAGTTTATTAACCAGTTTGAAATAATTCTGAAGCAAATGAAAGCACTATCATTTCGGCTTTATATTGTTAAAGTTTTCACACGTGGCAATACTGTCCTACAATTACATGACACTGTGATCATTCTAGTGTGTTATGTTGTGAACCATAGATAAGTTTTAAAACTGAGAGATAGCAAAACATAACATAAGATGCTATAACGAGTTACTGTAAATGAGATACTGTAGTAACTGTACTTTAGCAGACAGATTTCGTTAAGTAAACATTATTTGAATATTTTTGGAATTAAAAGTATAAATGCAAAACTGTGTTGCATTTTTCTTTGTGAACGTGCCAAGTGAAAAATGGCAATTCATAAACCGTCAAAATTCCACAAGGTGTAGGGTGACCAGATGTCCTGGTAATTTAGTATGGTCATTTTGTAACTGGTGGGATTTAGCCCAGACAGAGCAGCGAGAGGTTGCAAGCATCCGAATCCACCAGGTTAAACCACAACCCACATCAGCAACGTCAATATATAGAGCCTGATGTACCTGAGTTCTGTGGTTCATGGAAACGTGATATAAGTCACACCTTCACTCACAAGCAGAGGTGAAATCCTGGCCTGTAGGGCTCATGGTTTTATCACTGTCTGTAAATTGTGTCAATTCAATTCATAAAATAACCCTAAGACCCTAGATTCGACTGTTACATCCTAATCTGAAACACTTTTTCTTTTGCTTTTTATAACAATGTGGAATTGCTTTGTAAATATTATGCTGCAGTGTCTTGTTAATTGCATATTGCTTTTACTGCAGATGCTAAATTCAATAAACATTGTTAAAAAACACAGTTGACCCTAATTTATTGATCTAAACTTATACTTTTAAGAATACACTGTTATAGAAGTTGATTTTCATTACATTAAACAACTGCAAGCCTTTATACTTTAAAAACCCTAATGCAAGTAATTTATCTACCTATATCATATATATGTATTTAAAAAAATGACATTTAAAACAAAACATTCTTCGTAGACCCAACTTATGCCATGCACTCAAAACAAGTGCCTTGATTTGCATTAATTATATAAATATCTTGTTACACCACCACTGAATCTGTAATTAGAAAAGCAACCCTCATTTATACTTACTCATTACAGTATGTAATTTAACTGGTCACTAACAGTCCTGCAGGGCTTCACACTTGAAATAGCTTCTGTTTATACAGTTGTGATTACAAACACCAAACGAAATCTACATTGTTTTCCAGTGCCTGTTTATCTAAGATGCAAGGGTGGACCTGCTTCCCCTTGTTTCCAGGGACTGATAGACAGGAGTGGCCCTGGATCTCTCTTTGTGGCCTGAGAGGAGCTGCCTTTGCATGAGGGGAGACCTTTGACAGCTGTCATCGGTCAACCAAGGCCAAGGGACAGGACCAATCGATACCCAAAAATGAAGGAGGCTGCAGAGGAGGAGAGGATCAGTTTCTGGGGATAAGTGGAGGTTTCTGTATGTTGTCACACTTACATCTTTGTATATGCCTGGAGAATCACTTATCAAATTGTGAATACACATTGAATTGCTAATGCGTGTTCTATACTATTCTTACATATAAGGCAGGGTCATCAGCTTTTTCATCACACTGCTAGTTCTAATTTAAAATCTACATACAGATGCTGTTATGTTACTGACACACTTGTTACCAATGAAGAATCACTTGGTGGGATTTTGGTTCTTCATACAATGGAATACAAGTTTCAGCAGTCACCATCACAGAAACAGTGTTTTTTGTAGGCAAGGGCAGATTGTGTAAATAATGCCTTCAAAAGTTCATATTAAACTGAAAGGTTTTGGTATATATTTACTTAAAAAGTATCGATATGTCAGAGAAACCCCAGTCAATAAATTAGTTGCTCCTTTTGTTATAAATTCTTAATTCTAACCTTGTTTAACTGCCAAGAAGTGGTGGACAATGGCAATACTATTAAAAAAAAAACATGTTTTAAGTGGGATAAACAGCTGTTGAATCAATATTCATATAATCCAAAGTTTCCACATTGAACATGTACATAATTCTTATTATAAAGGAAGTACATTTGACTCAAAATACCCAGGTTGCTCTGTGTTCTCAAGCCCACTGCTAGTCTATTCCAAGTCACTGGAGCAGCATTAGCAGTCAGAATGTGCTATTCTTGTACCTGGATGAGTATCAGGTGTCTGAAGGAGCTGCTATCCTGTTGTTCATGCTGCTGCAGCTGCTGCCTGTACTAGGGCACAGTGTAACACGGGACAAAATCCACTCATTTGTACTGTCCTCCATGGAATTGCTTGTTCAATGTCATTTCTCCAAAACATATCATTGGAATAAACACGTTCTTCATTTTCCGTAAAAGAGGTCGAAACCCTTGCAATCCTGCAGTTTTATGTCTGCAGAAAGTACCTGCCTCATTTTGCAGGATTTTTTTTTTCCAAAGCAGCTGGTGAGATTGGAAAAACATATACTGCATCTTGAAAGCCTTTTTCTTGTTGTTTCTTGAATGAAATCGATCTCAATTAAAGGTGTGATTATGCTTGTCATACTGAATATCAATGATGACTTGCCCCTGGCCCCAGTTGGGGTGCCTTTATTCAGGTTATTCTCGACCCTTTTTGAATAGTTGGCACACAGTTTACATTGCGGCTTTAGTGGATCTTCAGGTCCCCAGGAAAAGTTTGCAGAATTTTCTTTAACAATGACTACAATTTAAAAAAAATGAAAAAAATGAGGAGATCTTTAATGACCTGCACAAATAATACACACAAAGATGCAGTGAAGAAACATTAAACTGTTTATCAGCATTCTTGCCAAGCCATCATGTAAGTGCTGCCATGACCCCACTGTATAACAAGACACCAGAAGCCATTGTGTTCTATAAGCAAGTCGATGTTCTGCATTCAGCAATACAACAAGCTGAAATATAGTGTGTAGTAAGCTTAGATACTTCCCAGACTGCTAATCCTGCAGATTCTAATTATGTAAATCAGGATTTTGCACGTTTGTGTTGTTTCAAAGGACTTTTATGGCACCCATCTCAGGAGAATAACCCAGGGCAATCTCATCCCCTGTCCTGGGACGTTTTAAACCTTAGTAATCATCTCATTTTAATTAGATTCTGTCAAGTTTGTCTGCATTTTTACACTCACGCATTTTAAATGTATTATTATTAGAATTGTTAAAATATGCGTGGAACTTGTCCAATTATAAGTGCACTCTCCAGACCTCTTTTTTAGGATAAGAGTGGCTTCTTGATCACGCGGAAACAGTGAGAAAAACAAAGACAATTGGATAAGTAATATTAATTAACAAGAATTAATTAGTGATTTACAATAAGTGGAATAACTTCTTGTGTTCTCAAGACACAGTCAACTTTCATTAATACGAATTTCAAGGGACCAGCAAAAAAATGTGTCTTATCAGTCATTTTTATTATCATGAGTCTAAGCCAAATGCATGCTTTCAGTTTTTGTTGAGGTTACAGTAACACTGAAATCTAATTTTAATCACAGTACAATAAAAAGTATTATACATTTAAATGTATTGTGCATTTTCTTGAAAATACAGTAGTATGTGAACTTTTAAAAAGTATGCATTGCAACTTGAAATCTGCATGTCCCATTTTGATCACAGGCATTTTTAAACCACAAAAGCACGGCGTCCTCAACATCAGAGCATTCAGCAAATTGGAGATGCTGACGATTTGCATCCACAGTTTTGCTGTTCTTAAGCCTGTATTATTGTTTAATTCGATTTCATCTTAATGAGAATTGACTCTATATGTAAAAATATAAATGTGACATACAGATGAACAGATGTAAAGACCGAGCAACACTTCCATATATCCCCATTGACACCCCATATATCCCAATACTCCAATAAATGGTGTTAGATATTGTTAATACCAAGTTTTATAACAATTTAATAAGCTGTTTTCTAGACATATGCAGAAATGTAAGGGTAGGCTCCGATAACGACAAAAGGGACACACCCTCCAAAGTTTTGTGCAGTTTTTTAAACAGTCACTTCCTGTGTGTTTGCACTTGATCAGCAGTGGTGATTCTAGAGCATAGCACACAGGGGGCACCAAGGGGGGAGGGGGGGGGGGGGGGGGGCACAGCTTCATTATGGAAGGGCATTCATTTTTTTGGTCGACTTTTTAGGGGGTCTACAGTGTTTTCCACATATAATAAAATGCCCCACAAAAAACTGTGCAAATTAAAAATAAAAAATATTCAATTGCATAACCTGAAGCAAAACTCCATTAAATTAAGTGGGGGAAAAAAATACACAAATGTGTACCTTCCTGCAAGTTAGCACATTCTGAAATGCCTTGAACCCCCCTACTTTAGTATTAACCTGGACACATCTATTATTGCTTTGAAATGAATAGCAATAAAGAATAACGTAAAATAAATATATAAACAACATTTAAAAAGACTTTCAGCAAAGACATGTTATTTCTGCATTTCAAAAAATGAACAAAATGCACCTTTATGCTAGAACTGGAATCCAAAGAAAATGGAAACACATTTTTTCTCAAATTCTGGGTGAGATTGGAGCTCATTTAAGAAGCTGGAGAAGCTGACAGAGACTGGAGAAGCTGGCTGTGACTGGAGAAGCTGACTGTGACTGGAGAAACAGACTGTAACTGGAGAAGCTGACTGTGACTGGAGTCTGGCTGTGACTGGAGAAGCTGACAGTGACTGGAGAAGCTGACAGTGACTGGAGTCTGGCTGTGACTGGAGAAGCTGACTGTGACTGGAGAAGCTGACTGTGACTGGAGAAGCTGAGTGACTGGAGAAGCTGACAGTGACTGGAGAAGTTGACTGTGACTGGTGAAGCTGACTGTGACTGGAGAAGCTGACTGTGACTGGAGAAGCTGAGTGACTGGAGAAGCTGGCTGTGACTGGAGAAGCTGACAGTGACTGGAGAAGCTGACAGTGACTGGAGAAGCTGACAGTGACTGGAGAAGTTGACTGTGACTGGAGTCTGGCTGTGACTGGAGAAGCTGACAGTGACTGGAGAAGCTGACTGTGACTGGAGAAACAGACTGTAACTGGAGAAGCTGGCTGTGACTGGAGTCTGGCTGTGACTGGAGAAGCTGACAGTGACTGGAGAAGCTGACTGTGACTGGAGAAACAGACTGTAACTGGAGAAGCTGGCTGTGACTGGAGTCTGGCTGTGACTGGAGAAGCTGACAGTGACTGGAGAAGCTGACAGTGACTGGAGTCTGGCTGTGACTGGAGAAGCTGACTGTGACTGGAGAAGCTGACTGTGACTGGAGTCTGGCTGTGACTGGAGAAGCTGACAGTGACTGGAGAAGCTGACTGTGACTGGAGAAGCTGAGTGACTGGAGAAGCTGACAGTGACTGGAGAAGTTGACTGTGACTGGTGAAGCTGACTGTGACTGGAGAAGCTGACTGTGACTGGTGAAGCTGGCTGTGACTGGTGAAGCTGACTGTGACTGGAGAAGCTGACTGTGACTGGAGTCTGGCTGTGACTGGAGAAGCTGACAGTGACTGGAGAAGCTGACAGTGACTGGAGAAGCTGACAGTGACTGGAGAAGTTGACTGTGACTGGAGTCTGGCTGTGACTGGAGAAGCTGACAGTGACTGGAGAAGCTGACAGTGACTGGAGAAGCTGACAGTGACTGGAGAAGCTGACTGTGACTGGAGAAGTTGACTGACTGGTGAAGCTGACTGTGACTGGTGAAGCTGACTGTGACTGGAGAAGCTGACTGTGACTGGAGAAGCTGACTGTGACTGGAGAAGCTGACTGTGACTGGAGAAGCTGACAGTGACTGGAGAAGCTGACTGTGACTGGAGAAGCTGACAGTGACTGGAGAAGCTGACTGTGACTGGAGTCTGGCTGTGACTGGAGAAGCTGACAGTGACTGGAGAAGCTGACTGTGACTGGAGTCTGGCTGTGACTGGTGAAGCTGACTGTGACTGGAGAAGCTGACAGTGACTGGAGAAGCTGAGTGACTGGAGAAGCTGACAGTGACTGGAGAAGTTGACTGTGACTGGTGAAGCTGACTGTGACTGGAGAAGCTGACTGTGACTGGAGAAGCTGACTGTGACTGGAGTCTGGCTGTGACTGGAGAAGCTGACTGTGACTGGAGAAGCTGAGTGACTGGAGAAGCTGACAGTGACTGGAGAAGTTGACTGTGACTGGTGAAGCTGACTGTGACTGGAGAAGCTGACTGTGACTGGAGAAGCTGACTGTGACTGGAGAAGCTGACAGTGACTGGAGAAGCAGACTGTGGAGTCTGGCTGTGACTGGAGAAGCTGACAGTGACTGGAGAAGCTGGCTGTGACTGGTGAAGCTGACAGTGACTGGAGAAGCTGACTGTGACTGGAGAAGCTGACAGAGACTGGAGAAGCTGGCTGTGACTGGAGAAGCTGGCTGTGACTGGAGAAGCTGACTGTGACTGGAGAAGCTGGCTGTGACTGGAGAAGCTGACAGTGACTGGAGAAGCTGGCTGTGACTGGTGAAGCTGACAGTGACTGGAGAAGCTGGCTGTGACTGGAGTCTGGCTGTGACTGGAGAAGCTGACTGTGACTGGAGAAGCTGACAGTGACTGGAGAAGCTGGCTGTAACTGGAGAAGCTGACACAGGATCAGCCCTAACAATAAGTGGTTGATGCAATCCAAATGGATTTCCTGGTAAAGAGGGGTAGAGGTTGCTCAAATCAGCCCCTTGATGATATAATATAAAGTTTCTTTTTTTCTTTTCATTTTGTGCAACAAGGCAGCACCAGTATGATTTAAAGGTAGTAGATTAATTATTTTAAAATAAAATAGTGAAATAAAATAAAACACAAAAGACTTTACATATTCTTGGGTAAAAGTCAACAATTTGGTGGATTTTTTAAATATGGAAAATCATAATACTGTACTTCCAACTATAGTTGTCTTTAGTTAATAGGTGTCCATGTATTGCCAACACAATGGGATTACTCTACAAGCCAAAATCAAGAGGTGGGGAGTTTACATAAAAGATACCGGCACATTTGGTGTTCATACCACACACACAGTCTGGAAAATATGATTATTAGCCTATGGAAAATAATGTGTTTCCATTTTCTTTGGATTTCAGTTCTAGCATAGGGACATATTTTGTTCATTTTTTGAAATGCAGAAATAACGTGCCTTTGCTGAACGGGTGTCAACTAGTATAAAGGCTCCTCGCAAAAACTATAGTGTCATTCAAGCATAAATAGAATGAAAACATATTTGTTTTGTGATAAACTGACAGGCGGCAGTGCAGCCCTTATATAAAAATGTTCACAGTAAAAGCACAGCAAAATGTAATAAAGCATAGTGAAAGCACGATAAAGTGCAGACCAGCATTGTAAATCACAGGGAAGTATGGTAAGGCATATTAAAAAACATTAGCAAAACATTGTTTTTAACTATGGTCAATACAAAGTGCAAGTATAACCATGGAAAAAGCATTGGAAAACAACTGTGTAATGAGGGACTGATGGTGAGCTCCACACCCATAGCCATATAGAACCAAACAAGCTCTGGGTTGTTCGTTTTTGTATTGAGTAGTACCCAAAACAAAGGCTGAACATGAAGATCCATCAGCTAAAACCTCCTGCTGTGTTTGCTTTTCAGGTAGTGTAACTTATGATTTACCTCCTCCTCCACTTATATCTTCATGTTCAGCCTTTGAAAAATACAAGATGGCTACCACTCCTGATAAATTGAAAACTCCTGATAAAACCACACCAATATTCAAAAGAAATTGACTTACTTTCTAAGGAGGAAAGAAGCATGAAAAATAATACTGTTTAAAATGTTGTTGAACAGCATGCATAACTTTCTGTGATGTTTTCTCCAAAATAATCAAAGGGTATAGATTCCCACAAACACAAACCACTTTCAATTTTTATGGCAAGTGATCATGCCGATCACTTTAGATGAGTATCAATTCATTGCAAAGCAGATGGCTGATAGAAGCAGAGAGTTTCATCTGTTTCATCTGGGATTGTATACTATAGAACAGCCAGAGGTCTGGGAGTTCTCATGCAAGGGTTCCATTTGGAGCTCTGGATTGCCACCTGGTGTCATCAGCCTGGAGGATCAGCTGTTCCCAGGCAGTGGTTTCCTGACGGCCAGATAAAGTGTGCCTTCAGGGATCCTCATCTACACCTAGCCAGCAAAATCTGTACAACCTGATGACGTATCTGTTGTCCCTGCTGCTGCAAATGTCATATTGCCATGGAGATCTGTGAGCCACTTTGGCCAAATCTCACCTGCAAAATTCAACATCTCATTAACTCCACTAGTCTTTTCCAAAGGGTTAGGCTGTTTGAGAAGATGTGTTCATATGTGAGGGGTCTGGCTGTTGTTCACCCAGGTTCTTTAAAAGCAATGTTTTGCTTATTTCATATCTTGTTGATCTATGTTAGGGTGCTGTGGCACGGTAGCGTCACAGCCCAGATGGTATTTGGCACAGACAGAACTCAGACACAGAAAGCTGCAAGTTAAATTGCACTAATGCGCTCTTTTAATAAACAAATAAACACAAATAACACGGTCAAAACAAATGCACTCGACAAAACAGAAGGCACAATGGCCAAAACAAAATGTTCTACAAAAACTTGTTAACAAGACGGGGCAGCACAGCACGGAACAAAGAACACAGACCTCCACCTCTATCACCAACATTAATCCTACCAACTTCTCTAACACCTGTGAACACCTATTTTATACACATTTCCACATGTTGACAGGGAGAAATGTAACCCCCTCCCTGCCAACCTAATATTCCCCACACAAACACTGCCCATATCCCCCACCCCCTTGTGTGTAGCACACATGGTCGCTATCTGCCACCTCCCCCCTTAAATCACCACCCCCCTCCCTTCATGTCCATCTCCCCCCCATGGATTGTTGTGGGCGGGTTGGTGATTGGGCTGTGGTGGAGGTGGTCTCTTCATCTCCTTCCCCCTCTCTATAGCCGGTGGCCTCCCGGTTCTGGCCGCAGCATCCCTTACTCTGACCTTTGCAACGCTGTGCACCTCTGTAGAGGCAACGCTGTTAGTGGCATTGCTGACCGTGGTTGGGAACACTAGGGCACCCCAAATGCTGCTAGTGGCAACGCTGGCAGCAAAATGCTGCTACTGGTGCGGTGTGGTGCATTCCAGAAATGGCAACGCTGGTAGTGGCAATGCTGGCAGTGGAGCGGGGCACACCGGCAGCGAAAATGCTGCTATTGGAAAAGCTGGCAGCGGAAATATTTTATAAAAAATATAAAGTCAGAAGTCCAAAGAAAAGCAATATCCAATAAAACCAAAGCTCACAACAGAGATCTATTAAAGTAAGAAAATCTGTTCATTTAACTGGAGTTGCTCAAAAGTATTATTCATAAGCATGTGCCGTACAGATTGCTCTTGAAACTGAAATTAATTCGATTTACAGTTCTGTAACAACCCTTATACCGTATTGCCGTGGAAAGATTGCCTGGCACATGTTTTAGTTTACCATGCTTTTCTCTTGCATTTATGGTGGGTACAATGGATCTGTCTGTGATTTCCATACATGCATATGCTTTACCATGCATATACATGTTGTTGTTTCCTGTCCAATGTGTTTTGCATTGTGCATATTTTAGAAAATACAAACCCAAAGCAGTTGACATGACAAAGACAAATTTTAAAACAAAGTCTCCACAAAAAAGTCTTCTTCAATACAGGCACAGAGAAGGGCAACTAGGCTGATTTTAGGACTTAATGTCATGAGCTATGAAGACAGGTTAAAATAATTTAATCTCTTCATCCTAGAAAAAAGAAGGGAACGTGGGGACTTGATTGTGCTTTGTGATGATGGTCCACTATGAAAGGCGCTATATAAAATAAAGATTTATTGAAGTCTTTAAAATCATAAGTGATACAGATAAAGTCAACCCAAGACACTACTTCAAATTTAGCACAGAGAGAAGAACAAGTGGGCATAAATGGAAGCTGAGTAATGCATGGAATAGCCTAGCAGACGAAGTAGTAGGATCTCAAACATTAGGAGCATAAAAAAGACTAGATTCTGTGCTTTTAAATTAGTTCCCCCTCGTAGGGGAGAGTGATGTGCTAACAAAGGATGCTCCTTCATGGGCTGAATGGCCTTTTTTCATTCCCCAACATTTTTTTTTATGTTCTTATGTTCTTAACTCAGTGGCCTGAAATATTTTTAGCTGCTAGGATCAATGGCAGATACAGAAAAAGGTAGATAAATCTAAGTTGAGTTTCTTAAGGAGTGCAGAGTAAAAATGTGTACCTTTTTAAAAAAAAAAATATATATATATATATTTTTGTAGCTGATCGTATCAGTGTTCTATAACTCCTGGATTAAACTAAAATCATATAATCTCCAAGTGTTTCATTTTGATGTTTTACAACCACTGTTAAGAGAAGAATGTTTTGAGATCAGCATTGGAAGCACTTGTCCTGACTGAAGAGAGCCAGAGGACTGAGGCAGGGCTATTATTCACTGCTGATTTATTTCCCTCAATAATCCAAGAAAATCATTTTGTATTTTATTAGCCAGGTTACAGACTGAGTCCGCTTACACACAGTGTATGGGCTTTTGTGTAATTATATCAAAATGATGTGTTCTATTTTCATATATAAAAATAGGAGACCTGCGTAAGAAATGAAAGAAGTTATTTACAAACCGCTAACCAAGATCATGCAACAGTCTCTTGAGACAGGGGTTGTACCAACAGACTGGAAAATTGCAAACGTAATACCGATCCACAAAAAGGGAGACAAAACTGAACCTGGTAACTACAAACTAATAAGCCTGGCTTCTATTATATGTAAACCTATGGAAACTATAATAAGATCCAAAATGTAAAATTGCCTATATAGTAACAGTATCCTGGAAGACAGTCAGCATGGTTTTAGGAAAGGGAGATCGTGTCTAACTAACCTGCTTGATTCTTTTGAGGATGCAACATTGACAATGGATAACTGCAAAGCATATGACATAATTTATTTAGATTTCCAGAAAACGTTTGACAAAGTCCTGCATAAAAGATTAATTCTCAAACTGAATGCAATAGAGATTCAAGGAAATGCATGCACATGGAGTAAGGAGTGGTTAACATGTAGAAAACAGAAAGTACTGATTAGAGGAGAAACCTCAAAATGAAGCGAGGTAACCAGTGAAGTACCACAGGAATCAGTATTAGGTCCTCTGCTATTTCTAATCTACATTAATGACTTAGATTCTGGTATAGTAAGCAAACTTGTTAAATTTGTAGACGACACAAAAATAGGAGGAGTGGCAAACACTGTTGCAGCAGCAAAGGTCATTCAAAATGATCTAGACAGCATTCAGAACTGGGCAGACACATGGCAAATGATATTTAAGAGAAGTGTAAAGTACTACACACAGGCAATAAAAATGTGCATTATAAATATCATGCGGGAGATACTGAAATTGAAGAAGGAATCTATGAAAAAGACCTAGGAGTTTATGTTGACTCAGAAATGTCTTCATCTAGACAATGTGGGGAAGCTATAAAAAAGGCCAACAAGATGCTCGGATATATTGTGAGAAGTGTTGAATTAAAATCAAGGGAAGTAATGTTAAAACTTTAAAATGCATTAGTAAGACCTCATCTAGAATATTGTGTTTAAGTTCTGGTCACCTCGCTACAAAAAGGATATTGCTGCTCTAGAAAGAGTGCAAAGAAGAGCGACCACAATTATTCCAGGTTTAAAAGGCATTTTATAAGCAGTCAGTGTTGAAGAAAGAAGACTACGAGGCGATCTGATTCAAGCATTCAAAATTCTAAAAAGTATTGACAATGTCAACCCAGGGGACTTTTTCAACCTGAAAAAAGAATCAAGGACCAGGGGTCACAAATGGAGATTAGATAAAGGGGCATTCAGAACAGAAAATAGGAGGCACTTTTTTACATAAGAGAATTGTGAGGGTCTGGAAACCACTCCCCAGTAATGTTGTTGAAGCTGACACCCTGGGATCCTTCAAGAAGCTGCTTGAATTCTGGGATCAATAAGCTATTAACAATCAAGCGATCAAGATGGGCCGGATGGCCTCCTCTCGTTTGTAAACATTCTTATTTTCTTATATTCTAATGTTTAGGTAAATATATGTATTGTTTCATAAATCTATGATCTCTAATGCAGTCCAAGATAGATCAATAAAACATTCACAAGGGGACCATGGAAGAGCAGCATAAGACAGACATGACATTTCAACTTAAAACAAGAAAATAAATTTCCACCCTCTGTGGACCTGTGACAGAAATACAATGAGTTATGGTTGTAAATCTCCCTTCCGACCCGTGAGGGCGCTAGGCAGCGAAAGTAGAGGCTGGCCTGACAGTTCTTTTCCTGGGTCGGGAAGTCGGTCATTCTGGAAGAAGGCGAGACTCCGTTGCATGAACGTATTGACCCGGAAGGGAAACGATGTAGCAGCTGCAAATAGTAAAGACAGCTGCACTCGTTTACCAAGGGGTCATGCGAGATAGAATAAAAAACGGACGGAGAATCCCAATCTACTCCTTCGCTTGGTTTGGTGAGTAGAACTGAGAAGGACTGTAAAATAATACAGGGACTGTAATAATCGTCTTGTCTTGTCTTGCACATTGTTAGACAGCTAAAACACGTTTCCGGAGCTGTCGCCAAGGGCCAGCACTGAACCGGAACATCACTTCACCACTGTCACATAATAAACTCATATATCACCCACCACGAGCACTACTGCACGCACCCAGGATTGGTGACCGTGTAAGGAAATTGTGGGACGGATATTTATGTTTATAATTTAGGACTGCAATCCTGTCGTTATATACTCCATGCAATATATATTGTTGTGTATTGCCGGGGATTATTATTTGGTCACCAGACCTGGATATAAATAAAAACAATTTCTGAAATGGATTATAACTCTCTGTGTTTCGTTACTGCACTGCATCACCCCTGCACCTGCACGTGCCACTTACCACTTTGCCACAGGACCATATCGTGTTTTGTCATGAAATCGGACAGCTCAGTCACACTCTTTATGAAGGGTATTTTATGGAGGTATTCATTTTATTGATGGAAAATGCCTGACATGTTTTCAAGAGCACTGTATATGGATTTTATAAATGATAGTTTTAATGTGTTATTAATTTACTCATGCCAATATGCAGCATCTACATTTTAAGATTTGGGCTTTCCAAGCTTATTCCCTGCAATCTGTTAGCGAAAACAGTTTAATGCAATTCTGTTGGAAAGCTAAAAGACTCTGTGTTACTCTGTATTGACCTGTGAAATGTGATCAGCATGTGATGGGTGGAGCAATTAGGTCAAGCTTCAGGCATAGCAATGAATAATGATTTGATTCAGAAAAGCATGCAATGTGTTATGAGATTAGCTTCATTAATGTGGTGTGATATAAGCAAGGTTTCAGGATGTGTGGCATCATTTGAGGAATTACACAATCAACCTGAGATTCTCCTGTGATTATTAATCCTGTGAACAGCAAGTATAGGACTGAAACAATCTTTCTTATAAGAAGATATTTGGATTGGTTTTGTAATAAGTTGGTTACTCGGCAATAAAAAAGACTTTTCTGGTTGTGGATCCCCACTCTTGAACATCATGTAAGGTTTATGAATTAAGGTAGACATGGAATTAACTACTTTGTTATGCTATAAGGTTGATACCAGACCATGTTTCAAATTTTAACAGTTTTCCATTGATTAGTTCCAAATACCCAAATTACATGTTACATTGAAAGTTATTGTTTAGATACAATACATGCCACTAGCATTAACAGACATTGATTACCAAAACCCCTGGAGAGAGCCCTCAGACTGATACACCGATGGTCCATGATGATCCTAGAGGTATTGGTGGCTTCTCTGTCTCTGTTGGCTTTATGCCTAATATTTATACTATAGTAGGCTCAGATAATATGTGACTGCAGTTAATTTCTGTTACCTTACTAAATATAATATAAATTAGTTATTTAGCTGTTACTCCATTGAAGTGCAACCAACCCCTAACTCTCTTTTACAACTTTACTGTGGTTAATTGCTCGCCATATTTCCTTTTTTCCCATACATCCTTTTACAAAAGTTATAGAGAGGTCAAAATGTGAAAGAAAACAAAAGGAAGTTACACCTTAAGAAAGTTTTTGACAGTTGACCTTAGAGTGAAACCCCAAAAATTTAAATCTCAAAACAATTACCAATAAAAGGTCAAGGTCTTGGCTTCGTCTGTACAGAATTTCAGGAGGTACTGTTTTTGGTTTGCTTTGAAAAACTCAATAAATGTAAATGTAAATGTGGGCTTGTTTGCCTGAAACAACCCCAAGAACCAGGTTTGGTGTAAATCAGAGATGGTAGGATTTAAAAATATAGCTTCTTTGGGGGTTTTGTCAAAGTGGGCATCCATAGTGATTAACCCAGAGCAAACCCAATAACAAAGCAACATGTAGGAGATTGAATTTGGCAGAGATTATAAAGTACAAACCAGGTTGAACCTCCAGCTGAACAAGTATAGCTCAGTGATCCAGTCAAAGAACTAGTGCCCAAATATGCCGACTAGTACGACCAAGCCAAATCTCCTGGGAGATTTAAGATTTTGTGGGCTTGGAAATGTTCATAACAAGCCCCAAGATCTCTGATTTTAAAACATGAAAAGTCAATGATGAAAATGTTGGTTAATAAAATTGATGTTGCATTTAATTTTTACAATACACATTTTGTTTTCTTTTGTGATTTTAAAAAGTACAATGGGGGAAAAATCAGTAATTCTAAATCCGTTGCATGCCCAATGATTTTCCAGTACATTTTTGCATGCTCTTATTAGGACTGAAGTCATTTTATTTTGTATCTTGCTCTTAATTGTACTGTAATTCTTGATATGTATTTTTTGTATACAACTGTAAGTCGCCCTGGGTAAGGGCATCTGCTAAGAAATAAATAATAATAATAATAATAATAATAATAATAATAATGTCCGACTTGAGGATAACTTTCATGTTTTGTTGGGGGAACAGATGATTTGATTGCATGGAAAATGACATCATTCCCTCTGAGGTGCACTACAATAGAAGCTGCAATAAAAATAAAACTGACAGCTGTTTGCATAGTGAGGGAATCTTTCCAGTCTCTGTTTGCCTTCAGCAAGCACTGCATTTCATTTAAGTCAGTTCCTCGCCCTTCAAATGCATGTAATGGCATTACACCTCAGGAATATTTAGCAACCCAGTAATAAAGCTAGCATACATGATGAATTACATCTTGTAAATCTGTATTCCCAAACTGTTGAAGCCACGCAATCAACATAACATTGCATTTTTACGAAATAAATCTACAGATATGATGTAAAACTCTAATACACCAAAGAATCCAGTAGCCAAAATGTTTGTAATAACTTTTTTATGAGAATCCTGCATTGACACACTTGTTTTGAAAGTGGACTTCAAAATAACCAGTGTTTGTTATGATTTCGGATCCTTGACATACACAAGAAAGTTGTGCATTGCTGATCGTTGCATGTAAAATAAAAGCTAAGATGACAGATACAAGAAGCTGATATGAGGTATTCTATAAGATGACAACAGGATTAAGCAGCAGGGTATACTTGCCAAGTATCTCGTCTAATCCCAGTACAGTTCAAAACTCAACGTAAATGTTTGCCTACTCTACAGTTTATTGTATATTTATACAATGCTCATGTATTTTTTCTCACCAAAACCAAAAATCTTATCTCACACTCTATCTAAAAACGTGTCCTACAGTTTTTTTTTTTTTAAACCTTGAATGCTTTTGTTCTTCACATGTTTTTGAAAACCTGTGATTTCAGCCTTCAGTGTTACAGTAATTCTCACATGCCAGAATAATGACCAAAGCACATCACACTTGACATGATACTTCAGTTAGCACTGAATCACTTACTCTGAATCAAAATATTTAACAACACATAAGGAATGGTGATAACCTGAATGAGCCTCGACTGGGACTGCGTCACTATGAGCGTGTAGAACAGATTCACGTCTTGCATACACTTATTAATTGCTGCTTGTGTTTTCTCGCACACACCTAAGATCTTATCTCGCCTCCTTATCTTGCACATATGTGTGAGACAAGGTTTTTCACGTAAAAAAAGAGAAGGCTGCTGTTTAGATCATGCCTGAAAACCTTAAACCACGAAAAGACTTTGGATACTGACACAGGTTTGGCAGAGATATCCCTGAAATGTATTAAATATTCATTTTAAATACATAATTATGCAGATAGACTACAGTAACCCTAATCAAAGGCTAATGTTGTGCATGGTTGTCCAGCCCCTGACCTGTTACACCTACAAGTAGAGTTACCATATGACTCCATGTGCACTAGGATATTGAGACAGTCCAGGCTTTTCAACTCGCATTACAATGCATTCTGGTACTTTCTACCTGTTTCAGGCACTTTTCACTTTACACTTACCAGAATGCATTGGGGTGTGAGCTGAAAAGCCTGAACTGCCCCAAACTGTCCTAATGTACATGGAGTTATGTGGTAACCCTACCTACAAGTAGCACTTACTATATATATCCTATTCACACTACTTAAGTAATGCTCAATCATCAAGTGCTGAAGATGTGACTGTGAATGAAATGAATTGCAATCACATGCTGTCAATGAGTGTAGAGCGATTCTGCAGTAGCAGGATGCCGCCCCTTTAAGAGTGTTGATGTAGTTAAATGATGGCATGAAGTCAGGTGGTGAGAAAGCTCAGAAAGAGTGTGCGCTTCAGCCTTTAGGGATAACCGGAATCTGTTTTATTCTAAAAAAAAAAAAAAAGGACAAAAAAAAAAAAGCTGCTGAGTTGTGCCTCTGGCTGATGTTATTCATCCATTGAGCGTCCTATCTAGCTGACCTAGTTGGCCTGCTACCTTCAAGGACCCCACTCTCCAGTGTGATGGACCCCCTTCTGCTACCCGGACCATGGGGAGATTTTATTACAATGCACATTATTTAGGTATTGTGGAGAGTTACTTTAACCATGCAGTTTCTTGTTTTACTGCATGCTCAGACCAGTCCAACACAGGACAGCATGGATCATCATCTCTTCTGAACATCAAGATATAACCTGGATTGCCTGCTTTAAGATGACAGTGCTAATTCGATTCTTTCTTTTATGGTAACTAATCATTTGTGGCACAGTACAGAATCTAAACGGGTCTAGCAGTGTCTTACAAGCCTTTCTGCTGCATTATGCATTGCTGCTGATGTGCTTCCTGAACAATGTACAAGACTGAATGGAAGCCATCACAGCATAATTATGCAACAGGGATCAGATGGTTTTTCATACAAAAGAAAATGAAGTACTTTTGGCCTAAAGCAAGTAAGAATTTCATTCAGGCTGGAAAAGTTTCAAGATGAACATGGGCTGAGCTATAATATAATCTATAATACAAAGTCAGCTCGACAATTACATTTTATGGCCAGTTTGGGTCATTTTGATTTGCTAATGACAATATATGTCTGATTCATTTTGTACCTTATTTACTTTTTCTTAAAATATATCTTACATGAGAGATTTGTTGCAAAATAAATCAGAAGTACTGTGATAGAGAATTTAAGATTTAATAAAACTGTTAATAAATAAAAACCTACCAATATACCATCATCCAAGACAGCGCTGTTTAGAGTGAAACGAAACACAGTATGGACACTGGACAATGTCCACCACTTTATAAGAAACAACCCTGTGTGACCTTGCATTTATTATACTACATAACCTATAACTTGATATCGCTCTCCAGATTTACGCGTTATAATAAACTCTTATAACGGCTTCATCTAACATTCATAAATTGTGTTTGTTACAAACACAGACACAATTAGAGTGAATGATTTATTCTGAATGTATTAAAAACAATGGAATTTATTTAGCATTCGGTGACACTATGCATTCAGAAAATCAAATGACACAATTACACAGTCAATATTACACTAAAACAACATTACGAAAAACCACAGCACAAGGCAACGATTTATCAATTAAATGTTAGTTGATTCAGCCTTAGTATGTACTGGTGTAACAACATTGCCAGTATGTTAGTACCGCCTACCCAGTTGTGAAAAAACCCAACATATTAGTTGCAAACACACCTGCTTCATATGGGCGAATGGGAATGAGAAAAGGTGATCCAAGCAAGGTGGCAATGGGATTAGCGCATGCATGTGTGGCAAGACAAAAAAAACAAACGTTCATGAACTTTTCTTCTGAAGCCATCTTAGCCTGACAGCGACAGCTACCACAGAGCAGCACCTGCCAGGAAGAGTTGAGGTTTTAAAGGGCTGTTAACTGAGCGGGATGCACACACCCGGAAGCTACACAATCACTAGCTGACAACACTATGCCTGATTGCCCAGGACATGGACAGAAGACAGCACTTGAATCCAACTGTACTGTGAGCAGGTTGCTTCAATTTCACAGCTATAGAACAGTTTGCAAATGTATCCCAACAGGCTGAAAGTGCTGTGAATAATACTGCACTCAATATATTTATACATGGAAGGTGTCACAGATGGTTCTGGCACGTCCCTTTTGTGCTATAAGTCATTAGATCCTTTTGCATGGAATGCCTCTGTTGCAAGGGTGTGCAGTTCTTTGATGGACCCAGATTCAGTTGAAATGTGTTTGCCCACTGATGATGGGAATGAGAACGTAGAGATGGGAGCCTAGCTCACAAGATTTAAGTTTTTGCAGGTATCAACTAAAGACCCTGGTCGCTCACACCTGTAATGTAAAACGCTGGATTACCAGGCCTGTTGTAGTGTTCGCAGAGCCACTTCGAGCTGAGCCAGGAGGAGAATTCGAATCTTGCTGTGAACAAGCTGACTTATTAGATATGGATTGCATGTTATAGAATGAAATACACTGCTAATAGTAATGTTGTAGGATCCTGTATTTTGTATCCTTTTGAATAAGTCTCTGTAAGGTCTGAAAAAGAAAGCTCCTGGCATCAAAATGTCAGGCCGACCTGCTGAAAGTTGCAAACCTCCCTTATCAGGCAAAAGCATATTTTTTAATTACACTCAGAGCCTCAAAACATTCTGATCCAGAGAGAGCAGAATGGCAAATTCTATGGAACAGAGTTAATATGTAACAAGCAATCGAACTAGGTTAGATTTCTAGTAAGAAAAAACAAAAGTATTTAAATAAATAAGAAACCTAATATACAGACGTGCTCAAATTTGTTGGTACCCCTAAACAAAAAACGAAGAATGCAAAATTTTCTCTGAAATAACTTGAAACTGACAAAAGTAATTGGCATCCACCATTGTTTATTCCATATTTATTATTTATTTCTTTATTTAGCAGACGCCTTTATCCAAGGCGACTTACAGAGACTAGGGTGTGTGAACTATGCATCAACTGCAGAACTACAATTACGTCTCACCCGAAAGACGGAGCACAAGGAGGTTAAGTGACTTGCTCAGGGTCACACAATGAGTCAGTGGCTAAGGTGGGATTTGAACCGGGGTCCTCCTGGTTACAAGCCCTTTTCTTTAACCACTGAACCACACAGCCTCCTATATAGAAATCAGACTTTGCTTTTGATTTTTTATTCAACATAATATTGTAAATAATAAAACAAATGAAAATGGCATGGACAAAAATGATGGGACCTCTAACCTAATATTTTGTTGCACAACCTTTAGAGGCAATCACTGCAATCAAACGTTTTCTGTAGCTCTCAATGAGACTTCTGCACCTGGTAACAGGTAGTTTGGCCCACTCTTCCTGAGCAAACTGCTCCAGATGTCTCAGGTTTGATGGGTGCCTTCTCCAGACTGCAAGTTTCAGCTCTTTCCATAGATGTTCGATAGGATTCAGATCAGGACTCATAGAAGGCCACTTCAGAATAGTCCAATGTTTTGTTCTTATCCATTCTTGGGTGCTTTTAGCTGTGTGTTTTGGGTCATTATCCTGTTGGAGGACCCATGACCTGCGACTGAGACAGAGCTTTCTGACACTGGGCAGTACGTTTCGCTCCAGAATGCCTTGATAGTCTTGAGATTTCATTGTGCCCTGCACAGATTCAAGGCACCCTGTGCCAGGCGCAGCAAAGCAGCCCCAAAACATAACCGAGCCTCCTCCATGTTTCACTGTAGGTATGGTGTTCTTTTCTTTGAAAGCTTCATTTTTTCGTCTGTGAACATAGAGCTGATGTGAATTGCCAAAAAGCTCCAGTTTTGACTCATCTGTCCAAAGTACATTCTCCCAGAAGGATTGTGGCTTGTCAATATGCATTTTAGCAAATTCCAGTCTGACTTTTTTATGTTTTCTTTCAAAAGTGGAGTCCTCCTGGGTCTTCTTCCATGGAGCCCACTTTCGCTCAAAAAGCAACGGATGGTGCGATCAGAAACTGACGTACCTTCACCTTGGAGTTCAGCTTGTATCTTTTTGGCAGTTATCCTTGGTTCTTTTTCTACCATTCGCACTATCCTTCTGTTCAATCTGGGGTCGATTTTCCTCTTGCGGCCGCGCCCAGGGAGGTTGGCTACAGTTCCATGGACCTTAAACTTCTTAATAATATTTGCAAATGTTACTGTCACAGGAACATCAAGCTGCTTGGAGATGGTCTTGTAGCCTTTACCTTTACCATGCTTGTCTATTATTTTCTTTCTGATCTCCTCAGACAACTCTCTCCTTTGCTTTCTCTGGTCCATGTTCAGTGTGGTGCACACAATGATACCAAACAGCACAGTGACTACTTTTCTCCATTTAAATAGGCTGAATGACTGATTACAAGATTGGAGACTTGTGTGATACTAATTAAATAAACTAATTAGTTTGAAATATCACTATAATCCAATTATTTATTATCTTTTCTAAGGGGTACCAACAAATGTGTCCAGGCCATTTTAGAATATCTTTGTAGAATAAGCAATAATTCATCTCTTTTCACAGCTCCTTTGCTTTATTCTATGACATACCAAAGGCATGCAAGTATACATGATAAAATAGCTTTTAATTTCATCACTTTTCAGGAGGAATGAAGCATTATTTCAATGAGCTGTAAGGGTACCAACAAATTTGAGCACGTCTGTAATACAATTAAGTAAATGTATGAGCAGACTTAGGTTTTAGTATTCAAGGTTGCATTTGCTGCCAAGCAGGTGCCTAATTAAAAATTAAGCTCTTGCCTTCTATGTATATCAATGAAGTAAATTAAAATTACAATATATAAAAGAGATTGCTATATTGAAGTATCTGAATTAGAAATACATGTTATAAAATAATTTCAAGTATAAACTATATCTTTACATACACAGTGAAGCGATTTGTAACCTCGTCCTCACCTGCTGATAGTAAAAGCAGTGTTGAAAATGACTCCTTGGTTTTGGCCAATAAAGCGGGGTTTTTTGATGGTCAGCGATTTAAAAGCCAAGATCCTCTCTATAATGAGCAATCTCGTTAATATTAACTAACTGAATACCTTTCGGATAACACAAGATAGGAGTTTATATTAAAATGAACATTTTCTATATATAGCAGAAATTAATTAGAACCTGGCAAGAAGAAATGGGAATAAAAAGCGTAGCTTTAAGCTAAAAATTGGTTTAATATAACGAGTATTGGAAAATGCTTACGGTAGTGTCTCATATTAATCAACACTAGAATTGGCAAAAGGAAAGGTTGTCTTAAAACCTGCTTCAACTGGATTTTGTATGAACAGAGAAAAAGGTCACACTTAGTTCAGTCATTATAAAGCTATTACATTCTAATATGTTAACAGTGGCCTGTATTTAGATTTAAATAACTGGACCTTCCATTGAAAGCTTAAATGACTTCATAACAGATCAATGCAGTAAAATAAAATTATTAAAGTATCTGAATTGGAAACAAACTGTTGAAAGAACATATTAAAAGTTTATTTATAACAAAAGCATGGCATTGATAATATTGTAAACATATTGTTGACACATTTGAGATAATGTTAATTTAATTTAAGCAATTTAAGAATTAGTTCTGTTTCCAACTAAACAAAAAGTATTTTAGACATTATAATATAATTTAACCAAAGAATATGCATGTTTATTTTATATAAAGGTTTTACTGCAAATAACAAATAAAACAGAGGAACTGTTAGGTTTGACTATAAGACAATAAAGTGTAGACTGTATTTAATAATTTTAGTACACAGTAGACTTACTAAAAATAATTAAATGAATAGCCTCGCCTCTACCTGCCTCCAGCAGAATGGTGCTAGACCTGGAAGGTTCTTTTTGGCAGTCAAAGCGAGATTTACTGGCTGTCAACGGTTTTGAATCCAAGGCCTTTCTATAATGAGCAAAATTAACTCTCTTCATTATATCATAGAAATTAATGAAAACTTTGCAGCCGAAGCAAGCATTTCATTTAAATTAGAAAAGTTGTCTACAGTATCAGTCCTTATCAGATAGGTAGCGACTTTAATTGGGATAATGTTTGTAAGCCAAAAAAATGACTTCATGCGGTGAATTTGGAAAAGTGCTTGCAGTGAAGTTTTCATATTAATTAAAACACTAGCCTTGGCAAGTAAACAGAGTGTCTGAAACCTGCTTGTGCAGTAGGATATGTAAGGAGAGAGGTCAGGTTTAGTCCACGAATGGCACAGTTAAATAAGGGTATTATATTTAATGTGTTCATTATTAAATTTAAATGGAAATAACTGAACTGAGCACTGTATGCTTACTGATTTTATACAAGGGCTTGTGATAAAACCCTAGTCTTTGTCCAGTACTTTGTTAACACACCTGTATATGACAGTAAACTAATCTGAAAGGTTGACAAGATATGCTGCTCAAAGGGAATATGTTGTAGACCCAGGTTAATATAATCACACAGAAAGCTGATGTTATATATGAAAAACAACTTCTCTTTTAATTCACATATAAACTTGTATCGTATTGTATTGTATTATAGCAAGGATCCTGTGAACTTTGGTTCACCTGACTTTTTAGAGAAAGGAGGGGTTGGATATGAGAACTATGGGATCAGCTTCCAATATTTTTGGAAAGGAGTTATATCCAATTAATTTTGAAGGTTTTATGTAACTCCAATTAGTTTTAAAAAGAGTTGACCGGATCCTTCTAGAATATATCATTAACTCAAAGATAAGAACTGTCGGGGGCTCCCGAGTGGCGCATCCAATAAAAGCATTCGCTAGAGTGCAGGATGCGCTCTATAGTCTGGACGTCGCGAGTTCGAGTCCAGGCTATTCCACAGCCGACCGTGGACTGGCGCTTCCAGGGGGTGGCGCTCAATTGGCCGAGCGTCGCCTGGGGGGAGGGAGGGTTAGGTCGGCCAGGGTGTCCTCGGCTCACCACGCACCAGTGACCCCTGTAGTCTGGCCGGGCGCCTGCGGGCTCGCCTGTAAGCTGCCAAGAGCTGCGTTGACCTCCGACGCTGTATCTCTGAGGCGGCTGCACGGTGAGTTCGCAGTGTGTAAAGAAGCGGGAGGCTGACAGCACACGCTTCGGAGGACAGCGTGTGTTCATCTTCGCCCCTCCCGAGTCAGTGCAGGGGTGGTAGCGGTGAGCTGAGCATAATAAAATAATCGGGCATTTCAAATTGGGGAGAAAATAATAAAAACTAATTGGCAACGACTAAATTAAAAAAAAAAAAAAAAAGATAAGAACTGTCAAGGCAGATTGATGATCAGTTTTAATTGGGACTCCTGATGTATTCAATGGAGGGAAAATCCTATATAAGCCCAGAGTAAGACCCCATTAGATACCATTGAACTTGATCTAGCAAGCTGACGTGGTCCATCGGAAAAACTGATTGCTGTTTGGTCGTATTTAGGAGTCTCTGCCTTTTGAAGACAGTTCTTATTTTTCAATATATCCTACACTACACTTCCATATACCGGAAGGTAAGCATACATTTGAATTTATATCTCATTTAGATGGGATGCATTGCTATAAGGTATAGGATTTAAATTTTAGCTGTTGTATGTTGTGGGACATAGCTGTTGGCGCGTTAGCTTTTTGCATTTTATAGTCTGAAGGCTAAGCATATGATAACCATATTTGTATTACTGTATTGAAGTACTAATGCTGTTAAACCTGTAAAGACACTGGAAACGCCCAGACTGCCTATTAGCAGGGATCCAAAGTGGCTTGCAACCACTCAATCCATTTAAAGCATTTAATAAACCGAAAAGAGCACTACTACTGCTCTGATTCGTTAAAACTCCAAATTAAATGAGTCTGTTTGATTTTCTTGATTATTAAAAAGTTGCCTGGACATATAGCATGCCCAGTGCACAAAACCACTTACAGCAGTTTAAAGCATCTCTGTCCTCCTTAAACGTCTCCCCTGGGTTTAAGAGTGTGCTCAGAGCATATATATAAATAAAAAGAGTATGTGCGAATTCTGACAAAGGTATCTTGAAACAAGCCGAAAACTAATCAACTCTTTCAACTCTTCACTTTGGAAAATCCAATGTTAATATTACAAAATGAAAAACCCGAGAGTACTTAAGACACCCTGGAACACATGACTTAGTTGTGTAAAGTTAACAGATATGTTTCTCCATTCTAAATTTTGAAGTAAATTACTAAACTCTTCTGCCCAAATACTGTGCCTCAATATCATGGCTTGTATGATGCTGCAGTGGATTAATGTACTGGCTTTTCACCTCTGCTGGACAGGCTTGGGTTGCTTATGGTATAAAAGCCACAACCTCAAGACAATTTGGCACAAGAGCAAGATGATACATTGAAGAAGCCCTTTTAGCCATAGTTCAATTTATTTATTTTGAAAGCATAATGATGTCCTCTCATTGCTACAGGATACTGCTGGTCTAAACTCTGCTTCTGAAACACTGGATTTCCTGCAGCAGAGTAAAGAAGGTGTGTTACACAGTAAAATCAGCATTATAAGAGTAAACTAACATTCTATATCTATCTATCTATCTATCTATCTATCTATCTATCTATCTATCTATCTATCGATGGTCTTGTGTTTGTGCAATTTAAGGGTGTGCTGAGAATAGACTTTACATTCAATGGACAGTATTTGATTTATAAGCAGTTAAAATGGTTTTATCTTTTAATTGTTATTATCAAGAATGTAATTGTTTTTTTCTGAAACATTATATTGCATGCTATAAAATATAGGTGACTTTTATGACATGTCATTTGTGAAATGTTTAGAGCACCATTACTAATCCTTTGAGAATCCATCATCCAGCAGCTGTGGACCATTTGGGGGCAGGTTTGGTTCCCAAAGAAAGCTGTCACTCAGTCTTTGTTGTTAATGATTACAACATGTATCATTTACTGGTAGTAGAAAAACCTACTAGGCCAAAATGAAAGGATATAGTCACTTTAATTAGATGGATTATCTCCTGTGTGACTAAGACATGACACTACCTGTTTGAATGGCCTAGACAACATTTGACCACAAAAACCTTGTCCTTGAGTTCAGCTCTTAAAACAAGCTTAGCCACCACATGCAAGTGTAGCGGGCAGTGTTGTGTGATACAATGCTGTTGTGGATTCTGTCCTTTCCCCTGTCGGTGAGATGAGATTAAAAGCTCTAAAACCACAAATGCAGACAAACATACAGCTAGTGCTAAACAGATCAGTGGGAGTCTGTATGTTTAAAATATAAAAATACACATTGTTTGTACAATTAAAGGTTAATATTATTAAGGTGTCTTTCCATTTTTTTGTTATTGTATAAACAGTAATGAATAATAATAATAAAAAAAACATTCAGAAATTGATACAAATTGATATATTTTGATCAATTATATTTGCTAGGGTTGGATGCATTATTGCTCAGAGATTGTCAACTTACCTATCAAAGAACTGCTTCATTGACACTTCAATACAAAAAGCGGGCATTCCAGGTTCCATGTGATCTGGCAACAAATTTAATCAGCTAAAAAGGAGAGGAAGGAGCTCCATGTGACATTCCTGGATTTGGCTAATGCATATGGTTCAGTGCCACATGAACATCTTTGGGCAGCATTTGATTTTTTCAGTGTACCGATGACAATAACAAATTTAGTGAAAGCCTTGCAATTTAGTTTTTCAACTTCAGAATTCAGCACTACATGGCAATGCCTAGAAGTTGGAATAATGGCAGGATGCACCATTTCTCCACTGGCTTTTACCATGGCAATGGAAGTAATCATTAGGCCATCAAAATGGGTAGTGGGAGGAGAGCGCTTGGCTTCTGGAATGCGACTACCACCAATTCGAGCATACATGGATGACATGACAACCATGACTACAACAGTAGCCTGCACTAATCGGTTATTGGGCAAATTGACCAATAACATTGTATAGGCATGAATGCAATTCAAGCCCACTAAATCAAGGAGCATCTCTATAATTAAAGGTAAAGTAGTAGATAAAACGTTCTTCATTAATGGTGAGGCAATACCAACAGTGTCTGAGAAGCCAGTGAAAAGTCTTGGGAGATGGTACGACGGGGATCTAAAGGACACAGTTTGTGTGGGAGGTTAGACAACAAGCAGTGGAAGGGTTGAAGAGCATAGACAGCAGCGCTTTACCAGGCAAACTAAAACTGGTGCTTTCAGTTTGGTCTACTGCAGAGGTTGCTGTGGCCACTGACTGTGTACGAGGTTTCTTTGACAACAGTAGAGAAGCAGGAAGCTTTAATCAGTTCATACATCAGGAAATGGTTGGGAGTTCCACGCTGCCTCAGCAGAGTGGGACTTTATGGTAAAGGAATACTGCAGCTACCAGTCTCTGAGGAGTTTAAGTGCGCCAAGGTCCAACTGGAAATTGCATTAGTAGAGTCACGCGACAAATGCGTAAGGGAGGCAACACCTGTGTTGAAAACTGGAAGAAAGTGGGCGGCAAAGAAAACTGTGGAGGATGCAAAGGCTGCCCTTCGAATTGGTGAAGTTCAGCATGGAAGAGGGGGTCTTGGTCTCAGTTCAGCTCATCCTACATGGCACAAGGCAGCCCCAGCTCAACGGAGGAAGCTGGTGGTCAACAAGGTGCAAAAACAGGAGGAGAGGATGAGGTGCGTAAAGGCCATTTCCCAGGCCAAGCAGGGAGAATGGACGAGATGGGAGAGTGTGGAACAACGCAAGATTGGCTGGCAAGACCTATGGTCAATGGAACAGAGCAGGATCAGTTTCCTCATCAGGTCAACATATGATGTTCTCCCATCACCACAGAACCTAAACCTCTAGGTAGGAGAGGATCCCTCATGTCCTTTGTGTTCATCACCTGCAACATTAAGGCACATTTTGACAGGATGTAACATGGCTCTTAGCCAAGGACGGTTTACTTGGCGCCATGACCAGGTGCTGCGATGTTTGGCCTTAGCATTGGAAGACAAGCGTAACATGACCAGTAAGTTGTCACCAGTTCCATCAAAATCATTACAGGACAATTGGAAGCTGCTAGAGACTGGAGAATGCTGGCAGATGTTGGTCAATGGCTTACTTTTCCACCTGAGATTGCCACCACTAACCTTTGACCAGATATTGTCTTGTTGTCCGGATCAGCACGCCTTATTCACCTGGTAGAGTTAACAGTGCCATGGGAGGATGCTGTAGCGGAACAGCGAGGATGGAGTGTCCGGGTTTACCCAGTGGAGGTGGTTTGTCGAGGATTTGTGGCACACTCTACAACCCGGTTTCTCAGAGACGTCGAATTCAGTGGCCAAGAGTTGCATTGCACAGTGAAGAACTTATCTGAAGCAGCAGAGAGGAGCGGCAACTGGCTGTGGTTGAGACGGAAAGATTCTGGCTGGGGATCTCAAGCACAATAGAAAGAAAGAAACACTGATGTACGGGTAAGTAAGCTGGGCTGAGTTGAGTGGGGGACGGAGGGGGGTGATGCTGGGACGCCAGAATCACCGTCGAGCCCTCTTGAGGTGTCGTGGGCTAGTCGACGAAACACAGAGGATGGAAGGTGCCCACTTGAAGACCCCAGAGATGTTCCCTACTTAGCTCAATCCAGACAGTTGTCATGCTGATGCGCTGGGGAGACCGCATTGTAGTTGATCCCCTGAGCCAGCATCACAGCCATTGTGTGTGCTGATGCGCTAGGGAGGCAAAATAAGCTGATCCCTGGAGCCAGCATTACACTTCAGCCATCAACACCAGGCAGAAGGATATATACATCATCATATGGAAGGAAACGCAAATGGATGGAGACACAGATGGATCACATTACATTTACTGTAAAGCTACGTCTTAGTTGGTGCTTATCTTGGCGAGAGCTGAGTTCAAATCAGCATGAAGTTTTAACATCTACTCTCGTGTAATGGAAATCAGTAATTTCAAATGCATCTGAAATCTTTTTATTCATATGGGTTGAAGATCCATATACATCACATGATGATATGTGTACATCACAAAAAAAAAACAATCAGGTTTGTACAATCAGGGCCGGGCGGAGCCACTGATTTTTGTGGTTATAATGGACATTCATTTAATTTTAAAATGTAGTAAAACCATGAGCAATTACATCAGTTTTGGTATTTACTCTATCGAATGATATGTTCGACAAAGCAATGGAAACTTTAGACAGTCGACACTTATTTAAAAGTGATGAATCGTTCGACAGTTATGTAGAACAGACTTTGAGCAGATATCCACCCCCGAAGGTATTAAAAGCGGCTCACATTGTGAAAGGTTCATGCATATCTCCAGAACAAATTGAACACCTTGCACACTTATCAACATTAATTGAAAAAGAGGTGCATTAAAAAGACAGACATGGGTCTTATACCCTACAGTCACACATTGTATGTTCAGGGTGAAATTTGCGGTATTGTTTAAAAGGAGAACCAGTGATAAGGGGTTACATGAGTGCTAACAAAGTAAAATCCAGGCAGGTGTATCTATTTCTATAGAACAAAGCTTGTCACATTGTGATGAACCTTGTTCTAGGCCCTTCTTCAACACTGGTTATAGTGTTTAAATCTTGGGGTCTGTCTGACATTCACTTACATTTATTACGAAAAGGGCATTTGTTAGCAAGTTGAGACTATCTGAATCCAGGGGTACAGCAGCACAGGATTTATATGCATAGCATTGGCATTTACACAGTTTATCTATAGTAGTGTGTTTGAAAACCAAGGGCAGATCTACAAGGTTCTCAGCACAATACAAGGGGGACCAACAGTGGTTAAACCCTCTACAACTGATTTAGAAGATAAATGAATAAATACAGTCCTTTATGATGCGGTCTTGCCCATTCACTTTTGAGTCAAAACATTCACAAAAAACTGACAATGGGGAAGCTTGCTGCAGCTACTTAAGTACAAGGAAAACATGTGATTTAGAATTTCATTATCTTGCACAGGAGATTTTGGGGAACCTTAAGTATCACGATTTATAATACTGAATTCTAAAAGGGGAACTTCTACTTTGTGTACATAGAGTATTCTGGCAAAGCAACGCAACCTTCCCTTATTATCTCATAGTGCAAGAGTCCCCTGTGACCAATTACCTTGCAGTGCGTAATTAACAACTGTATACACAGGTATGACAAGAAGTGTGTTTTTTCCTAAGATGGAAGTCCCCCACTTAAACAGAATGACCTGAAAGACCCAACCTCTAAACTGTGTGGGGGGGGGAGTAAAATCTCCCATCTAAAGGAAATCCTGTGCAGTGTACATCTGTATCGTTTTAACATGAGTCACTGATGCTTATGTTACTGTATAGCTTGTGCATGTGTATTCCATCCCTTCTGCACTCACCCCATGTTAAGCAGTGCACCACTATCTGTTTAATTATTTAGCCTGTTAACCATTTACAGTCCAGTGCAGAAAACAAACATTGCCAACATTATGTATACGCATCAATACTGATCTTAGCAGGAAATGTATCTGATATGATCCAACATTCAGTTAATTTCATATTTCCATATAAAATATAAGTAATGTTATGCAATATGTTATGTGTAATGTGAAATAATGTATAATGTGATATCTTGTAACAATTGTAAGTCGCCCTGGATAAGGGCGTCTGCTAAGAAATAAATAATAATAATTATAATAATAATAATAATAATAATATCAAGACAGTGTGTTTATTTTAATAATATTTACAGCCTAATGTTAACATATTCGTTTGATCTGTGATCAAGTTCCGTGACAATATATAACTGGATAATGTGTATCTAAAAACAGGCTTCATAAGATACTGTCCAGCAAAGAGCAAAAATTATAATTACTGCTCCCTTATAAAATTACATGTATACCATATAGTTAGCCAGTTCCATTGAAATTATTGCACATATTTTAACAAAACTGCTGTCAGTCAGTAAACTCGAAGACGACAACATTGCTTGGACTCTTCTTCTACCCACTATTGATAACGTTCAGTGTTCAGGTCAGTTTACACTGTTGACTATTCCTATAAACCCTAAGACTAGAGTGTTAGTATTAGTACTATTCCAAGCTCTAACACAAGCTTCCACTATACACCGAGTTAAAGCCCCTTAGGTTGAGACGAGCGCAGGGGGCGGGAACAATGAAAAGAACCCTCTCCCACCGCTCCATGATTGGATATCACATTTCAGCAGTAGTTGATTGGTCACATTTTACAAGATGACTCAGTGGCTGTCCGAGCCGTACCATTACGTAGAAAAAGGGAACCATTCTCATTTTGTTGTTTACACATAGAACTAAAAGTAAAACCAGTAAATGTGTACATTGGGCAGTAAATTATTTTTAAAAAGCTACTTTACACCACGTATCTAACAAACGCACGCACAGCTTTTTCTGTAAAAACAAACAAACAAAAAACCCAGTAGTAAGGCTTCATACCACAATTCTCCCCTTTTACGACGAGAACAAAGTACAGCTCAAAATGGCTGTTGTAAAACAGCTGTGTGACAGTGTTGTCCAATATAAAGAGTATTTTAATTTTTAAAAGTGAATAATCCACTGTACTGTCAGCCAGAAGAAACAACGCGCGGAACACTGAAAGGTGAGGAACATGAACGATACAGTATAATTCCGAAATGGCTGCATCTGGCTGCTGTTGTTATGAAAACGCAAATCCAATCGGGTTCCTAGGTGACTGGATTACGACAGTAATTTCAACCAATAGCATTGATTAGTTTAGTCAGGTTTAGGGCCTTGCATGCAAAACACAGGCGTCCGGGAAAAACACAAGGCTAATTGTGTTTACTTAATACAGTGTGGTGTCACGGGTTCAGAGGGATAGCATATTAATTTTGTTAACCAGTATCGGTTGGCTTCTTTCACTCAGCGGTCTAGCAACCTGGGTGGCACTGTGTAGCAGTGGTGATAATATGCTGAACGTTTATAACAACCACATTAATCAGAACTGAGTTACAGTATGGGCATTACCTCATTATTTAGATCAATTATTTTCCTCTTGGATTTTATGACAAGTGATAAATACCCACATTTTTAAGATACGGACACATGCTTGTTTCTAAGATGCTACCATCCAGTAATTTAGTACTGTGGTGATGCACGTCCAATGTGTTCTAATATCTATTCCATATGCTGTGTTCACGGTGAGCTATTTTTTCATAGGCTGTAATTCATAATTTAAAAGTCCTTGGCTGCGTTTACACGGGACACTACAGTAGGAGGTACCTTCTAATATGGATGCTGCTGCCCTCTGTTCTTTGGCACTTTTTAATTTAGTACAGCACCATGACAAGGAAATGGATGGGACTGAAATTCGTGGCAGCTTCATGTTTGTCATTGGGTTTGCTCAAGTGAAGACTACTGCATGGTCTAATACAACAGAAAAAAAGGAACCGTTCACTTTTAGTGATACATCAAAGCATTACTGCCTAGCACTTGTGGTTTGCTTCCTATTAAAAACAAAACAAACAAACAAAAAAAGTATTACAAAAAACTGCGCATCAGCCTTTTGGAACCCATGGGATGCATTTAAACAGTGTTTGTAAATCAGAACATAATTACAGTACATTGGTGCATGCCGGATCACTGTTTGATATGAAATAATAATAGTAAGAATTATTATTATTATTATTATTATTATTATTATTATGAATGAGCATTTTATGTAGAATGACTGACAGTCTGACTTAATGAAGTTAAGACTTGACAGGGACAGAATGTGCAGGAATGGCAAAAGGCTCCTGGTTGGACCAGTTATTGGTACCTGCTGCCCCCATAAACTCTTACATTCGCTTTACATTCACATTCTGGCCGTATTACTAAAGGTCATTTGAGATGTTTTTTTTTAACAGTATTTCAATGTGACAGCAAAAAGAAATGTATGGGTTCCTGCTCCCATGTCATGTGTGATGTGAGAGTTGTGGGTGTCTTACAGTATGTGGTATTTAAGAAGGATGCAATGGGGGTCATTGAGAAGCACTGTGAGAGCTAACAAGATGGTGTATGTTTTCTCTTCACTTTGGTCTGTAAACAATGTTAACATTGTTGCTAAGGAAACTTTCTGCACTGTGTCTGTCTAGTATTTACCATGCAGTGTTTTGACACTAACTGCAGTTTGTCAGAGTCATGGTGCAGTGTTGCAGTTCACAGACCCTCCACACACATATGGCCGATGGAAACAAGATTATGCTTAGCATTAATTACCAAACACCCTTAGAACTGTAACATCAAAGGATGTACTTGTCAAGCAATGACATCATCGCCTGCTGCTCACTTTTCAGATGTTCTAATGACATCACTAACCGGGAAAGTTCTGAAATCTCAGACTGCTCTGTCCTTGGCAGAGTCATTTAGGTTCAGGATATAGTTTCTCAACATCTGTCACAAGCAGTCAGCGGTTGGAACCCAGACCTGAGCCATTTCGTCTGTAAATCCTTCCATTTTGCAAGATATACTGTACAGAGATTATCTTAGTACAAGTATGTTAACAAACTAGTGCTGGGACATATATTTGAACTTTCAAACAAACATTGCTGGCTCCGTGGCTGCAGCTCCCAGTTCGCTGTATTTGCCAAAAAATAATATATGTATACACTGACTCATATGTCTAGCAGTGTCAGGATGTGAGTGCTGCAGGGAATGATGTACTGTCTAAACAGAGAGTTATTTACAAAGGGAACGGCCCCATTTATTATTATTTACAAAGAAAACAGGCGTTTGTCCCCGCTACCAGCAATGGTATTGTGGATGCTGGAATTGCAGTTCCAAAATAAAAAGGGATAAACAAAACAATAATCCAGAGTCCCAACAGCACAGGCACGACTTGTGGTTGGGACACGGTGCAGGTGCTCCAGTACAGGGGCGGGTTGTGGTGCTGTGCAGAGGTAGTGGTGCCCCGGGATTTGTTTGCTGGCTCCGTGGCTGTAGCTCCCAGTTCGCTACTCATCTGCAACAACAAAAACAAAACAAAAGCACAGCGCTCCGACGCGTTAGTGTTTCAGCGTAAGGGGCTGTACTCACGTAGCTGCCTCCCCTTTGCACTGCTAAACTCCTTCCTGTGATCAGTGCGGCGCCACGCTCTATCCAATCGCCGCACGCAACAGAGCTGATCACAATAGAGTCGTTCAGCAGTCTTACAGCTACAGCCTTTTCCCAAGATGGGCAACTTCCGGTTCCATCCTACCATCGAGTCGGCCCATCCCTGTGAAGGGGCACCACCAACCTTACTTAGCGCCCTTCCTGTTCGGGAGGTAGATGTGCAGTTCAGATTCCTTCTCTCCAGTTCACAAGCAGCAATAGTGAATACATTTTTGGTTTGCATACTGTACAGCTTATTGCATAAATAGAAAATAAGTAACTGAAAATGGGATTGTAAAAGTTGCCATTTTAGATTTTCAGCTATGTTGTCTGCTGCCTGCTTGTATGATTGCTGCTTTATTTGCTGGAGGCTACAATTTTATAATCATCATTTCCAAGTCGTTTGGCTCAACTTTATTACTAAGTGCTTCATTATTAAGTTTCGATGTATCAATAAAGTGAAGTGACACTTTTGACATAGAAAAAGACAGCAGTGTAAATGTAACAGACTTTTTTTTTTGCAGTAAATTAAAGGATTATTGTAAACTTGTACATTTACAGAAAGTTCCCAGTAAAACCAGTGCAGTGTTACTCTGCTGCATTTGTACAATATTTTACAGATTATTTTTTTAACACTGTGTTGTCTAATTGTATGTTTTCTGAATTCCTGTTTTGTGTTTCAATTAGAAAGGTCCTCCTGGCTTGTCCTGGTAGCAGTCTCTTGAAGTGCTTGCTCCATGCGTCAGTTCTAGTTTATTACTGGCATGGCTCCCACTTGTTTATCTTCACACTTGTCATCCAGACCAAACAGTACCTGATTAGTAGGTAAGTAATCATTTTACCCACCCTGCTTCAACCTCAAAAATATGTGTCTTGTTTTAGTATTTATTTAGTCTGTAGGCATTTTCTGAAGAATAATTCTTATCAGACCACCATGTAGAAAAAAAGGTAATACCATTTTAAAATGTATGGTGTGCCTTCCTGTTTGTATAATGTGACAGGCAAGTTTCCATTCCTGCAGTTAAAACTATCTTTAGGGGATGTAAACAAGCTCAACAGTCAACAAAACCTTATGGATGAAGCGCAAAGAAGGCTAAACGATGGGAAAAATGTAGTAGACAAACACCAAGGAATTATTTTTCCTGTTTGTGATGCATATCCCCGGCACAGTGTTGCATATACAGGACAGAATTTTACACCTAGAGAACCACTTTGCAGTTTTGAAGAAATTTAGTTTGGACATTTTTTAGCACAAGCTATTGAGAGTATTTGGTTAAAGAAGGGCCTGTTTGTATGTAATTTTACTTGTGTCTAGAGAAATGCTTATCAAATTGTGATAAAACATGGTTACCCCATTCTTTACCACAAAGGTATTGAATGAATCTGTGTGTGTGTGTGTATATATAATGTAGGAGGAACTATGTCACATCTTTACTGGATGAGATTCATTGTGATATACTGTTTTGTGATAATAATAATAGCTCTAACTTTGTATTTGCAGCAGCAAAAGGCGGTATATGTACTAACATCTATAATATTCACTATGACTTCTGTGATAGTGGAGCATTAATTTATGAATCCTAATTCTTCTGTCAGTTCAGTATTCTGTTTGCTCTGCTTTTAGGGCATTCTCTTGAAATTGCATTCAAAAGTGTTCATTTGAAAACCCTGAATACATTCAAACACTTAAATTCCTACTCAGTAACAGCATGTCACCAGAAATAGAAATACACTTTTCATGGGAATCCTGCATACAGGCAAACTTGTCTGTAATATAAATACCAAAACTGCAGCATACCCAAATTTGGTCTTCAGAGTTCGCTGTGATTTTGTAGCTTGGTTAGGAAAATAAGCACTCCCAGCTGTAGGTATGCAGAATTAACCAACATAATTCCACTGGGACCCATTCATGCCATTATATATCACAGTGGTAAATATCAAACTTGTTCAGGGAGATAGATCCATAAAACAGCCTAGCGCAGTGGTACTCAACTCTGGCCCTTGAGATCTATTCCAGTCCTGGTCTTTATTCCAACCTGTTCCTAAATTAGTTAATTGCCTCTTAGCAGCTTCAATTAACTACATTAGAACCTGCTTGGAGTAAAAACCTGGACTGGATTAGATCTCAAAGGCCAGAGTTGAGTACCACCAGCCTAGTGGATGGTGGTCTTGGTGGTTTTGATTTACAGGGTTTTTAATTGACATAAACAAGGCATATTATTTGTTTATTTAGCACATTTTGCATGTGTTTGTTTTAACATATTAAAAACAAACACATGCAAAAACAATCTTTCCAAAACAATATCAAATGCCCAAATGCCCATAGGAAACTCGGACCTGACATAATTGCAAAATGGATTGTGGCAGGGCAGAAGCCCTCCTGCTGTAAGTAGTGTGTGGGGGGATGTATGGTTGGCAAGGATGGGGTTAAATCTATCCCTGCCAGCAATCACAGGTGTGGCCATTCCCAAATTAGGTAATTGGTCCTAATTGGGGAGTGGCCACATGTATAAAAGGAGCCAGAAAACCCTTGTTTGTTGATGGGAGTAGGTGAGTGTTTCACTGTAGGGTGTGGGTGTGGGTGTGGGTGTGGGTGTGGGTGTGGGTGTGGGTGAAGGTCAAGGGTCAAGGGTCAAGGGTCAAGGCCTGACATTAGTGTTTGTGGTCAACATTGTTTTGTTTAACGTTTTATTTTGGTCCTTGTGCCTGTTTATTTGTTCCAGTGTTCCTCATTCCTGATGCTATCGTTTCACACATGGTGTCAGATTGGGATAGCTCCCCCAACAGGCTCAGAGTCAGGGAAAGCTGCAGTTCAAAGCGCAGTTGCGCACATTTAATTAAATTAACAAACAAAACACTGGAACAAATAAACAGGCACAAGGGCCAAAGTAAAAGGTTAAACTCCCCATTTAGCACCAATTACCTAACTGGGGAATGGCCACACCTGAGATTGCTAGGTGGGACAGATTTAACCCCATCCCTGCCAACCTTACATTCCAACTCACACACTATTTATAGCAGCAGGGTTTCTGCCCTGCCACATGGATGTAAAACTCAGCTGACAAATATAGTATAAATCAAGAAGTCTGCACTCAACTTCTAGTTTTGATATTCCTTTAAGTTTTATTTTTTTAAATGAAACATACTTGTGTATAATCCACTACACCAGGGCTACTCAACCCTGGTCCTGGAGGGCCACTGTCCCTCCTGGTTTTTGTTCTAACTCTACACTAAATTGATTAATTGGACCAATTAAGGTTCTAATGAGCACTAATAAGGCAGACTTTCTTTTTTTCTTTTCTTTTATTGCATGCTGAGTCACTAAACTCTCTAGAGGAATCTTTTTGAAATTGCGAGAAGGTATTGGACATTACAATTCATGACATTTTAGTATTGCTAAAATAATACATTGGGTAGGAGTTAAGTAAAGTGCAGGTTGAAGGGGTTTTGCTTAAAGATTTGTGAAATGTAGTTGTTTGCATATATTAACAGTAGGTCATCCCCTTTACTTGCACTGAGCTTGGAGAGCTGTCTCTAACAAGCTTTTAGATAATTCTGTACCAGATTTTGTTGTTTCACTGTTCGTGTTACCACAGCCCACTGTATACAGTAAGGGGGGGGGGGGGGGGGTTTGAATACTGTTTGCTTGAGTAATCCCTGCTAAATATGTTTAAAATGCAATTAATAGTTTAAAATAATAATAATAAATAAATACAGAGAAAGGAATGTTATGAGGATTCAATATTTAGAAGCGGGCATCAAAAGTCATTTTAATAGCAAGTGAAATACTTCTGAATCATTTTATGGGGAACAGGCATAATGTACAAAAAGCATGCTGTACCTAAACTGGACCATTTTAGTTTGTTGTTATGCCATGTTGTATAAATAAACTGATAGAGTCTTGCAGGCAAGGCATTTGACAGAAACAAATGTGTGAAATAACATTTTTGCCATAACAAGAGAAACCTGATCCTCTTGTTTGCATTAATTATTTTTAGAGAGGAATGTATCTTAGTCACCTGGTCTGAACGGTGTATAAACAGGAAGCTGTGTTTAGTTGGGAGTTGCTAGGAATTCTTTATTTGTGACTGTGGGTCACAGGAGAGAGGAAATGGGAAAGTCAGCCTAAATACCGGGGTGAATAATCACTTCATAATGCTTATCAGTACTAAATAACATTAAACAAAACAAATAGTTACATTTTTACACTGACTCCAGGCATCTTAAATCCTATTAGCGCGCTGAAAATGTCTTTGTTAAACAAGTTACTATTAATCCTAGTGAATACATTATCCACTAAATGTTCTTTTTCAAATCATTTTAGGCTTGATCTCCTGTCTGTGCTATTTAAGTATTTGGTCTTCTCGCGAGCACTTTGGGTAGGCTAGTGGACTGCAAAGTTGATGCTTGTTTTCTGTCCTCAAGATGACTTATTTATATTGGAATCTTTGGGAATCTGACATTTTCTTTGGCTGTGTGGGACACACTGATTTATAATGCCCCTATTAAAAGGTCCCTAATCTGTGATAAAAGCTTTGAGTGTCCACTGATGTTCCCTGTGGCAAGGGCATGCAAAGCATGAATGACTATTCCATCGACTTGCGTCTACCTCCGTCTGGAAGAGTTCAAATACAATGGTACAGTATATCAGTTTAGGTTGATGGTTCCATTACCTTCATCCAAAAAGAAACGTAATAATACTGTACTGTGTAATAGACAGTCGCTCCGACAAGAAGCCTTTATTGAAGTCTTCAAGTGGAGGACCATGCAAGAATCTGTTTCTTCTGGCATCTCATCTATTTTGTGAGTAACAGAGGTAGTTCATCCATAACTTTTATCACTCAATCATAGGATATGAGTACTAAAAAATAAATGTACAGTTATAAAACATTTAACAAGAAGATTTATCGGTTTCTTCTGTCTAATTTTGACTGTTTCTTTTTAATAAGCCTCCTGTATATTGTTCCATATTAAATTACAGCAAATGCATCTCATAAACTGCAGAAGAGTTGCTTCTCACTCTGTGTTTTATGGATAAGTGGATGTTGCTGTTAGAATGCATTCTATATAATCCTAGATGTTTTATTTTCACACAGGTTGCCATTATTTCCGGCTCTCCTCCTACATTGTACCAATGTTCGGTCTACTTTTAAAAATAAGATTGTACAAACACTTGTTTTACCGTACATTTCTTAACTCGGAGGCATGAAGGATTTGTACAAGCCCTGAAATGATCTTAAAAATAAATTAGTAGGAGACCTATTGTATAAAGAGACTTAAATATTGAAGTATCCGGGATACAGACACTTTATGGTTTGGTTCATTAGTGGGGCTATTACATTTCACATGGATACTGTCTAAGAAAGCCCTGAATCTTGAAATGTCAGTCTCCTGAATGATTGGCTTCTTAAGCAGTTTCTTTTCACTGCTTCCTGGATGGAAGGGCTGCCACAGGTAACCAGAATGTTAGGAGTGCTGTGCTGCTGACGACTCTGCTGAGGGAGCATTACAGAGGAGCTATCAGCTTACTGGACATAAAGGATACTTTTCAACCAGGGGGTGGTCACATGTGCGGTGAACTTGGAGTTAAACTGAAAGAACCTCTGCTCCTGCATATGAAAGTTGGAACACAAAGGGAAACAGATTGAGGTGCAGTTGCTGTGTTTAGTTCATTTGAATACACCCCCATGCCTTTCTAATCATTAATTTTTGCACAGGTGTGGTAGATCTTTCACTACAGTAGGTCATGTATTATTTGGGACGCTGGGTATTTGTCATGATAGGTTTGGAAAGCACATAACTACTGATAGGTTTGGAAAGCACACACAACTATTAAAATATTTTACATTTTGAAAACCCTTGGGAGGAGGAGTCTTTTGAATGTGCTTTGCTCCATTAAATCATCTTCTTTCTCTCGCCGGACTGGATTAGTTAATGCAGAAAAAAATGTATGTAGCTGGAAATGCAGCTCCAGCAGTTCTCATGCCACTGCATTCCTCTGAAAGGCATCTGATTATATAAATAAAGATCGTCAGAGTTGTACTTTGATTAGGATTGTGTCCTACCCTTGTACTCATTTCTATTTATTTATTTAATGAAATATTTAATTAGAACTCATTGTAATTAATCATCTTGTTGTCAGATGCTTTCTTTGATAGTGCTAGCAGAAATTTGGATGAAACAAAAAAATATTGACACATAGCAATGAATCATTTACATTTAAAAAGAAATCCAATGTAATACTATTTAAGGCTAGAGTCAGCAGGCAGGGTGATACAGTGGTTACAATCCAAAGACTACATTACAGATAGGACTAAGCGTTATTTGGACAGCTGGTTTATTTGGAGATCTCAGAGTAATGTGTATGGGCTCTAATGTTGTGTTACAAAAAAAGGCTGTTCTAGATTCATTGTTTTGCTGTTTTAAACATGTTCTAGATTCATTGGTTTTAAAACTGTTCTAGATTCATTGGTTTGCTGTTTTAAACATGGTAGCCCAGCAGTGAGTTGATAACTGCAGCATTAGTGGTATAATATGTAATGCAGGATAATAGTTCTGTATCTGAAAATGTGTCCAATCCTAAATTAAAAGGGCAGCAGTGTGGAGTAGTGGTTAGGGCTCTGGACTCTTGAGCGGAGGGTCGTGGGTTCAATCCCAGGTGGGGGACAGTGCTGCTGTACCCTTGAGCAAGGTATTTTACCTAGATTGCTCCAGTAAAAACCCAAATGTATAAATGGGTAATTGTATGTAAAAAATAATGTGATGTCTTGTAACAATTGTAAGTCGCCCTGGATAAGTGCGTCTGCTTAGAAATAAATAATAATAAAAGTTAACAGTGAGGTAGAAGTTAATGCTAATAATAAAGGCTCCTCCTTTCATGAAATAATGGGCTGTACTGTATGCAGGTTGAACTCTTCCAAATGGAGGATTAGCACTCCAAGCTTGTCTAAATTTCATGCAGAATGTTTTCCTAAAATAACATGACCACAAAAAATAATGTGTTGCCTTTCATGCCAGGCTCCTGTTTCCATCTTGTGTTACAAAACCATGCCCTTGTGTAATTGTAAAGCTTTCGCTGCAGTAGCAGCTGAGAGAGGCCATGGTGCAAGAGAGCCACACAGGGCAGGGAGAAGACCTCTGTGTTTAAAATGCAGCCTCTCCAAGTCGAATACCTCGTAATTCATTTTTACAGTCAACTGTTTTTGTGGTTTAAAGTCAATTCATCATAATTTGTGTTAATTTGACTAATTTTCACAGAACATTTATCAAATGTAAGTCTGATTACATTTCCTGTATACTTTACATGTAGGCAAAAGATATAAGGAAATTAAACGGGTAATGTAGAGCACTTGTAAATAGCAATGCAGAAGGACAAGAGTACCTAAGTTCTTTGTTGCTGCCAGTTTTGTAATGTTTTATTTTCCTTTCACGGACCATGGTGCAGGTTGCACTTTGGCCTATACTGAACTCTGACACACACAATCTTGACTGTCTTTCTTTTTCTGATTGGGAGTTACAGCTCATTTCAGTGCACAGATCGGTTTCAGATGCTATTATTTTAACACAGCAAGGCATTTACAGCCTGCTCCTTTCTCCACAGTCTGAAGAACTGGCAGGCCGTTAAGGCATCCCTTCAGTTACACCCCAGTTAAAGTTGGACACGCTAAACCTCCTGCAACTCACAAGAGACCTTTAAATTATTAGTTTTTATGAGCAGAAAAGTGGTTTAGATGTTTTGTTCTGCTGTTATGTTTTTTTGGTCTCGCAGGCACCCCCCCCCAATGTTTGACCTTGACAAAAAAATGTGGAGTGAGACTTAAGGTTAATGCTAAACTGCTGTAGTACAATATTCCAAAGGTTTTAAAGGAAAGATAGTGAGTTTCAACATGTACCTGTCAGTACAAAATGATTGTTTATTTCCTGTGAACTGGGAATGGAGTAATAACATTCAGCTGTTTTGCTGGACCATACCCTTTCGTTTGTTTTTATCCGCTATAGTCCAGTCTTTAATAGCTCTGGCAGATTCTCTGTTCTTAACATTGGCTCAGGTTTCAGCGTGTACACTTTATTTTATTTTTTATTATTATTTGAAATCCCTTATAACATGCCTTCAATTTTGGCAGGGATCCCCTGACTGTCTTATATTTTCACTGCTCTTTTAAAATATACTTTTAATATATATTTTTTATAGTTTTAATATTTTGAGAAATTACTGAACGTTATGTGAAAAAGGTGGAGAGTATTTGTGTTCCTCACATGCTAGGCTTCTTACTGTAGCGACCATTCAAATAAACAGCTTGTAACTGATGTGTTATAAAGTTCTCCAGCGGTAATGAGGACCATGATCACAACGATATGGATGTTTTGCTTGTTTTATCTCTATGTCTGTGTTTCTACCCAGCACCAAGATGAGGCTTGAGCCAATATGAAACCTTGTGAGAACCAATCCTTGGAGGCGGGCAGATTCATTGTTCTATTATATTATTCTTTGTTTATTTAGCAGACGCCTTTATCCAAGGCGACTTACAGAGACTAGGGTGGGTGAACTATGCATCAGCTGCAGAGTCACTTACAATTACGTCACACCCGAAAGACAGAGCACAAGGAGGTTAAGTGACTTGCTCAGGGGACCTCCTGGTTACAAACCCTTTTCTTTAACCACTGCTTTTTATCCCTTTCCACCACTGTTTTTTCAGCGAACATTTATCAGACAGACACCATTGGGGATCCAACATCCAACAAAAAAATGGAAATACCAATGTAAAGCCACTTAATAGGGCGTTGGGCCACTATGGTATCCCGCTCTTTGGAGTTCTCGGCAGACCGTTTTTGATGAAACTGGCTGCTCGCACCCCAGGTTGAACTTTGCAGTCAATTGATCTGCAGTTGCTCGCCTGTTTTGCCTTGCACTTCAAATTAATGCACGGATATCATGATCCTGGAGTATGTGCTTCCGCCCACTGTTGACCTTTGCTGATGATGTCTTTCCCTTGGAGTTCCATGCCGACATCATGCCCAGCATTTATTATACATGACCCTAAGCATGCTGGGATGTTATTTGCTTAATTAACGCATGAACCACACCTGTGTGGAAGCCCTTGCTTTCAATATACTTGGTGTCCCTCATTTACCCAGGTGTTTCCATTTTTTTGTCCACTACCTGTTGGCCCCATCCTACAGACCAATTTGACCTAAGATGGCAGAGGTGCTGTTATTCAGCAAGATTCACACGACACTGTCCATCACAACCCCAATATGGAAGCACAGTAGTTAACAGCTTCCCTCCCAAATGTTTTTTTAATATTTTTATTTTGATAATTTTGTGTTCCAGACTTACATCAACACTATCGGCTGGTTTCACACACCCCGAGTAATAACAGTGATCTTAGTTTACCTTGGGTAACCAGGGTCTTTGAAACCAGCCCTATAGGTTCACTGTTTTACAGGTAATAAGACACTATGCTGGCCATAGGAACATAGAGTATGTTGGGTCAGAAGGATCCTCATTGAGTCGCAGAGAAAATGTAACTCTGGAAAACAAAAGATCAATGGCAAATCAATAAATTACTTGTAAGAATGCTGCTATGCTAATGGGTGGTAAGATTTCAATGTTTTTAAAAGCATTGGTTGTTACAGTACACCTGTAAGGCAGCACAAGTAAAATGGCTCAAAGTGGTTACACTTTAGCTAATGAAAAGGTTTAATGAATCTTAGCTGTCATGTTCATCCAGTTGCTAAGAAGCACATGTTATAGCACACATGTATTTTCATTTGAACATTGTATTTGGTACCAAGCTAAGTAAAGACATCTCTCTGTGCATTCCACGCTGCCTTTCAGGAAGACTTGCTCTTTTCACCAGCGGAGCAAAATTGTCCAGTCCCTGTCAATGACTGGCATGCTTTGGCACCTGAGGTACAGTGACCTGCCATTACTGGAATGCAAACTGAGAGCTTTCTTTAAAGTCGTATGGTACTAGTTTTCACAAAACATCACCCTGAGAACTTGGATTGAAATACAAATTAGCAAAAAAAAATCTGTGTTACACGCCACTATTATTTTACAAGATTTTGTGGCGTGTGAATACAAATTCAGTTTTTCGGGGTTAGCGTATTACAATGTACAGTACATTATTATATAATAATCTAATTCATATTATGTAACTTTGCTAAAAAAATAAATAAAAAAGACACTATTTATATGATATTGTCTGAAGTACCCTGCAGGATAAACAAAGAAAGCATGAAAGCTGAACACCTCTTCTGAACACTGCCATGAGCACTCCACCTTTACTGAAAAAATAAAATAGCAATTCAAATGCTTAATGTGTTTTATATAATTACTTGTAATTGGAACACAGTAAGGTTTAGCTTATATTAGAGCGGTGTTGTCTTTATATTGTATCTTGGTTGAAAGCTGTGAATTATATGTTTCTATATTGGGTATCAATTGAGATTTTGTGGTTTAACTTTATCATCCCTGTCTCATATAGGTATGTCACACTTATATTTTTACATGTGAATGCTGATCACTTTAGTCAACATTTCCACTGTCCCATGTACATGTAACTGTGCTTAGATTTGAGCCCAGATGCATTGTTTTTGAACATTGTGGTTGTCGAGATCACAGTTTAAGCTTAAAAATGTCTACATCCATTAAGGCCTAGACTTGTGTTTAGTATAGAATTGACAGGCCAGTTTAAGGTCCCTGTGGCAGGGCAGAAGCCCTGAACGTGTAAATAATGTGTAAATATGAAAGTGTGTGTTAGATATGGCAGGGCTGGAAATTAAGATTCAAGCTTTGGTTGTCTTGGGTGTGTTTGTGGTGGTAGTTGGCAGGGATAGGATTAATTCCTATCCCTGCCAAATACATGTGCAGAATGTAGCCAGGTGTTGATTGAATTATTAGTTCTCAATCAACCCTGGCCACATGGTATTTAAGGGAGCTAAATAACTCAATTTAGAGCCAGAGTCAGGGAGAGACACATGCTCCTGAAATGTTTGTTTGAAAACCTCACCGTGATAGCACTGCTTGGGTGAGGGCTCTTTTGTTTGTTCATTTTGTGGTACAGGATTGTTTTGTTACAACCTTTATTTTGAGCTGTGAGCTGTGTTTTGTTTTCTTATTTTTGTTTAATAAACCTGTGCAGCAGAGCTTAAACTGCAGTTCTACTGTCTCCGAGTCTCTGTCCATCTAGCCATCCTGTCACAGTCCCCAACTATGAACTATTTTACTGTTGTGAGCCCTGTATGGTCAATAAAAGGCTTTGCTAACCATGCTTGATACTGAGACCTGAACCAGTTGGAACCAGGAAGCGGATTTGGTATATAGAATCTTTTTCTAATGATGCTTTCAAACCCTTCATCTGCATATGGGGTTATCTTTAGAAATATGCAACGAGGGCAGGCTGCTGCTGTGGTTTCCCACTGATTTCTAGCATTACCAGTATAAGGGAATGAAATGTGACTGAATCTGGTAAAAGCAAGTTGCTGCTGTTTAGGCTAATACTTACCTTTCCAAACAATTCTGGCAACCTAGAGAATTATTTAGTGAAATGACTAAACAATCCTGAAACATGGCACGCATAATATAATAACCTGTAAAATATGTACTATAGTGACATTTAAAGTTTTAAAATAAAATGTTTTGCAGATTATAATATTAGCCCCTTTAGCATTTATATTGCTCCCTTTTCATTCTACAGCTCAGCTTTTCATTTGTAATACATTTGCACTTTGAATAGCCTCAGAGGGTACATCACTATCAAAGCAGCCCTTTCCTCCTCTTGATTCTCCCCATTCTGTCTTGGCTTGTCCCTTGAGGCACTTCCTAACTGACCACCTAGCCCTGAGATCATTTTGAATAGGAATTCTGCAGTTATGTAAGACACAGGAAGGGGAAGCTGTGCTGTCCATTAAAAATAATAGACTCCTTTCTTTTCTGTGCCTGCAGTCCATAGTGATAATTTCATCCAGCTGCTTCCATACTTTGGCGAAAGGGCAGTATAATTTTTCATCCTTTCTTTTGGCACTAAAGGGTTACTTTTCACATTTCCTGTGTAATTCCCCCCTCTCTTGCTGGGTTGTGATTACTTTCTTGATGTTAAACATTCCCAGGCTCCTATAACCTTCTGGCTTGCCTGCACCGGCCAAGTAAAGTCCCAGGTGAACGTGTGGGCAATCCGCCTGTTTTTAAGGATACAATCTCTCCTTTTTCCTGTGTATGGCTCTATTCTATTCTTTCCTTTTTTCTTCTGCATTTCCTTGTGTGTTTCTAAGGTAGAACATGGTTTCCTTTATCAACGTACCATTATTAGGAGACGAGTATATAAAAGAACAACCATTTATGTATGTGTCTTGAAGCAAAGGATTTCTAATGGTTGAAGGCCAACAGACTTGTCCAGTACATACAATCAAAGGTAACAAAACTGATGAAACCAAAGGGCAGGTGATTGTGTGTTTTATTTAATTAATTTATTTATTTAATTTAGTGAAACAGAAGCAGTTCCTGAGAGGTATTAAACATGTATCCACAACAACCAGTGCAATATAGTTTTCACACACATCATTTCAAGGTATACCTAGAGCAGCATGAAGACACTGCATCTTTTACAGTATTTTTTTTCTAAAACACACTTGTTTTGTCCTCATAATCACGTTTTAGATAATCAAGGGTACATGAAATATGCTTTTATTGCATACGGCTTCATGCGTTTTTTTTTTTTTTTTTATGGCTTTGGATAATCGGGAGGCAGCAGTATGGGATTTACTATGTACAGTACTGTAGCAGCATCTCATATTTCCAAAGCCATTTGAGATACTAGCTGTGTATTTGCACAGTTACTATAAAATTCTGCCGTAGTTGTACTTTTAACACCGTCTTTGAAATACTTTGAAGATACAGCCTTAACCCCTCTCTTCACATACATGCAATTTTTGTAAAACATACTCTGTGTCCCAGGGGGTATTTTCAACACCTAATGTCTAATTGAAATGATTAAAGTACAGTAGCTGCAGAATGATGCACCATGTGGACATGATTTTGGCATGAATTTACAGAGAAAAGGAGGCAGTAAAAAAATGAAAAAAGCATGTTGACTCAAACACAAAGCCAGTGAATATACTTTGATTTGCAAAACAGATAAAGCCTGGCTCTTTGTCTAAACCTGATATGACACTGGATTTCCTGAAGCCCAGCGCATTATGTTGCAGCTGTGGGGAATGCATTAAAATGCATTAATTTATCATTCATTGTCTGTAATACTGACAGGTAATCTGGTTATATGCCCCAAAACTGAATGTAAAAACTATAGTCAATATTTCTTTTATAAATTTATTTTTTTCTTTACATTTGTGTTCCTGAATAAGGTACAGAGTATATAACAGGGGTGGAGGTACTCCTGTATACTGGGGGTGACTGCAGATGCCTAGAATGACAAAATAGAGGCCTCTATTGTATCATAAATCCTGTAAGTCTACTGTAGTATGACCACAACCACAAAACTGCCTGGGAAGTAAAGTCCAGTAGCCCTGTGTCAAAGTCCTTTGGGATGGCAGCACAGGCACTGGCATATTTACATTAAGACAATCAATATATCTGTTTAGTGTGACAGGGATTGTTTGCTGCTTTCACATGCCATTGGCAATAAACTAAGCACAAGTGTATTAATAGTGGCCCTCGGTTATTAGGATCAGTATTAAATCAATATTACTGCTCCCGTCTGCCCCGCACTTTCGTTGGTCTGGAACAGGTCCAGAATCACATTTTCAAAGGATGTTTTGGGGCGGCCCTCGCTGGGTTTCAGTCTTGTGCCAGGGCATCTCTCTGAATTCCTCTTCCTTTAGTTGTTTGACTCAAGTGCCTGTGCATCCAACCTTTTTCTAAACATTGGTTAAAAAAATTCAGAGACAGTTTTTGTTGCCATAGCTTACTTACTCCAGTAAACTTGGTAGCAAACTATAGTCCCCCTGGTGAATATTTTTTTAAAGTGTAGCTGGGTGTACAATGCAATTTTAGGAGTCTGTCCTGTCTTATGTAATCTGTCTGCAGCATGGTCCTGCCTGTGTAGGGCACGTTTAGTTGATATAACAGGCATGCTTTTTTTGGCAAAGTTGTCCTTGAAATACCTGAACTGGGGAACCGACATTGCCTGATCCTTTGTCATGTCTAGCCAGACCATGCACCATTTAAAACAACTATCTGTAACCTTTCAGTTACTGTGTGATTAGTACACAATTATGAGGACTCTCAGTAATGTGCTTAGCACTGTGGTGTTCTATATATATGGGGCTCCCGAGTGGCGCATCCAGTAAAAGCACTCGCTAGAGAGCAGGGTGCGCTCTATAGCCTGGACGTCGCCGGTTCGAGTCCAGGCTATTCCACAGCCGACCGTGCACGAGAGCTCCGAGGGGTAGGCGCTCAATTGGCCGAGCGTCGTCCGGGGGGAGGGAGGGTTAGGTCGCCAGGGTGTCCTCGGCTCACCACGCACCAGCGACCCCTGTAGTCTGGCCGGGCGCCTGCGGGCTTGCCTGTAAGCTGCCCAGAGCTGCGTTGACCTCCGACGCTGTAGCTCTGAGGCGACTGCACGGTGAGTTTGCAGTGTGTAAAGAAGCAGGCGGCTGACGGCACACGCTTCGGAGGACAGCGTGTGTTCATCTTCGCCCCTCCCAAGTCAGTGCAGGGGTGGTAGGGGTGAGCTGAGCCTAAAAATAATTGGGCATTTCAAATTGGGGAGAAAATAATAAAAACTGATTGGCAACGACTAAATTTAAAAAAAAAAATAAAAAAAAATCATCTTATATAGCCTATATACAGTGCCTTGCATAAGTATTCACCCCCCTTGGACTTTTCCACATTTTATAGTGAATTAAAATTGATTTAATTAGAATTTTTTGTCACTGATCTACACAAAATAGTCCATAATGTCGAAGTGGGGAAAAACATCTACATATTTTTCAAAATTATTTACAAATAAAAAACTGAAAAGTCTTGATTGCATAAGTATTCACCCCCTTTGCTGTGACACCCCTAAATAAGCTCTGGTGCAACCAATTGTCTTCAGAAGTCACATAATTAGTTGAATGGAGTCCACCTGTGTGCAATTAAAGTGTCACATGATCTCTGATTAAATACACCTGTTTCTGGAAGGCCCCAGAATTTGTTAGAGAGCATATCTAAACAAACAGCATCATGAAGACCAAGGAGCTATCAAAACAAGTCCGGGATAAAGTTCTGGAGAAGCACCAATCAGAGTTGGGTTATAAAAAAATATCCCAAACTTTGAACATCACCCAGAGCACCGTTAAATGGAAAGAATATGGCACAACCGCGACTCTGCCTAGAGAAGGCCGTCCACCAAAACTCAATGACCAGGTAAGGAGGGCATTAGTCAGAGAAGTAACCAAGAAGCCAATGGTAACTCTGAAGGAGCTGGAGAGATCCACAGCTGAGATGGGAGAAGCCGTCCATGGGACAACAATAACCCGGACGCTCCACAAAGCTGGGCTTTATGGAAGAGTGGCGAGAAGAAAGCCATTGCTGAAAAAAACCCATATCAAATCCCATTCTGGATTTTGCCAAAAGGCATGTGGGAGACTGTCACAAAGACGGCCGGAGTGGGTGGCGTCAGACCAGAGCCAGGAAATAAAACGACAGAGAGGTGTGGTTTGGTGGAGCTGAGCGAATGGTTTCGCTCAGCATTTAATAAACAGAACAGAAAATAAAAAGGTTGTACAAACAAAACACAAAAACAGGACACGACACTTGCGCCAAAATAAATAGACAAACAAAACGCACTAACATTTAACAAACGGTGAACGGACAGACAAACAAACACGGTGAGTACAAACACTTATATTTACGCTTTTACTTTGGTTTTTACTCCTCTCTCTCATCCGTTCTCTACCCACGAACACCCAACCCTGAGTGAGTGCTACGTGTCTCTATATATACTGTTGTGCTGGGATTCAATTACTAATTAATTATTCACTTGAATCCCAGCACGTGAATTCATTACGTGCAACCCTGTGCTCACATATTATTACATACTTTAAATGCATGTGAAGTGCAATCCCGTGCCTAAATATAATTATACAATTTTAACTCACACATGAAACACAGACCCGTTTATATCCCGTGTACCAATGACTATATGCCAACATTTACACACAACACGCAACATACAACATATAACACACAAATGCACACAGGGGCGGGGCACATTGCCACAGAGACACAGCAAACATGTGGAAAAAGGTTCTCTGGTCTGATGAGACCAAAATTGAACTTTTTGGCCTTAGTGCAAAACGCTATGTGTGGCGCAAAGCCAACACTGCTCATCACCCTGAGAACACCATCCCCATGGTGAAGCATGGTGGTGGCAGCATCATGTTATGGGGATGCTTTTCATCGGCAGGGACTGGGAAACTGGTTAGGATTGAGGGCAAGATGGATGGAGCCAAATACAGGGAAATTCTAGAGGAAAACCTGTTTCAGTCTGCAAGAGACCTTGGACTGGGGCGGAGGTTCACCTTCCAGCAGGACAATAACCCTAAACACACAGCCAAAGCTACACTGGAGTGGTTTAAAAACAAGAACCTGAATGTCTTAGAATGGCCCAGTCAAAGCCCAGACCTCAATCCGATTGAGAATCTGTGGCAAGACTTGAAAATTGCTGTTCACCAACGGTCCCCATCCAACTTGACAGAGCTTGAGCAATTTTGCCAAGAAGAATGGGCAAAAATTGCAGGATCCAGATGTGCAAAGCTGGTAGAGACTTACCCAAAAAGACTCACAGCTGTAATTGCTGCCAAAGGTGCTTCTACCAAGTATTGACTCAGGGGGGTGAATACTTATGCAACCAACAAATGTATTTTTTTTTGTTTAATTAACTTTTGTGTCACAATAAAAAAATATTTTGCACCTTCAAAGTGTTAAGTATTTTGTTTAAATCAAATGGTAAAAATCCCAATTAAATCCATTTTAATTCCAGGTTGTAACACTACAAAATGTGGAAAAGTCCAAGGGGGGTGAATACTTATGCAAGGCACTGTATGTATGTGTATATATATATATATATATATATATATATATATATATATATATATATATATATATATATATATATATATATATATACCTGGATTGTCATGTCCAACTCCTTACTACTATAAATGGCTTTCCACCACTGAATAATGCAAACCTAGTACAGTACAGTGTGTAATGGTGAATTTTCTGCAAACCTGGTCTTTGGTTTGGCTTAATTTTGTTGGTTAAAGTTTATGGATACAAATGACCTGGTTTTGCACGTGAGACATGTGATTGCTTTTGTTTCAGTGTAGACAGGCAAAGTTCATAATTCATTATTAATGTGACAAGGCGTTGTCAGCAACAACCATTCCAACCTGGGAAGTGCAGTTCTGCATTCTCGTTCTTCAAGAACTGGGTAACTCAAACAGAGTGCCTGTTAACTGCAGAATAAGCAGAAACAAATGCTGCTCTAGATTTTAAAGGTGCTCCAGTATTGTTTGCATTTGATCAGGTCAAGGAACAGAAAAATGTGTTTTTACGCTGAGTATATTATACTGCTGTATTTGCACTGTCAAATTGTTATTGTTTTAGAAAATTGCGTCAAAAACACCAACAAAGCTTTTGAATGGCTGTATTTAGAAGAGATTGGAGTAATTATGCAGAAGGTCTGATTATTTAGTAATTGCATTCACATTTAAATAAGGTAAGTACACAAGGCCTTAATTTGTCAAAGTGGTCTATGATGTGGTTACAGATTATATAAACAGCTTTCTATTTCATTGCTGTGTCACAGATGAAAAGATACAGCCACTGATGTCTAGTCACCAGCAAATCCTAATCGGGGAGGACGGAGCTTGCAGATGCAGGCTTGTGGTATGGCAATGTTCCCCTGCACACCCATTTCTTTAAAATAAGGTTTTAAGCCACGCCAGGCAGAATATGTAGCAGGCAGAACATTTGCTGTTTTGTATGCCGACAGCATGAAAGGGTTACAACCACCCACAGTTGAGTGGGCCATCATTGTATTTAAATACTAGAAAAGTGAAGGTAAAAAAAGTCACCCTTTTTCCTGCATATGACATGATATAAGAGTGTTTGCCGTTATACTTTCTTTAGGTCTGCATTGATGTAATATCTTAAAAGACTTGGGCATTTAATCAAGTTTAGATACATTGCAGGCAAACATTACTTATTAACTGCAACAAGGTTGTTAGGAAACTTCTGAGTATTTAAGAAAATTAAGTTTATTAAACACAGATGGAACTTAAAGAAGGATAATGTCCATAGTGACCATAGTAAATGCTTAATCTGTAGGTAATCAAAATAAAGTACTGGAGTATTGCTGTGTCCGGTTTAGTCTCCACAAGCCATAGCGGTTCCAATACCACCATCTAGTTATTATATATTTCTACATCATTCCATTCTGCATTTTATATAATATAGCATGTTTTTGTCATTTTAGTTTTGGCTTTTATTTCTTGTAGTAATAACAGTATACTCACTGAGCTGCCATAAAGACTGAGAAACACAGCAATATGGTGGCTCTGCCAGGAACACTGAGGGCTGAAAAGTGGGGGGAACCCTGTGTTGAGCTGCCCTCACTCTCCTCTCCAATGGAAAATGCTGGCAGTGCAGTTTTGAACTGTAGCTGAATTACTGTTAACTGTGTTATGAGTGAATTACAATTGTAATTAAATGTACTAAAAAGTTCCAGGTCACATGCATGTCACAGTAGCCTTTTATTATTTAAACTGGGGATAATAATAAAATTGAGAAGTTAAGGACTGGTCTGACATGCAGTACGCCAGAGTCATTTGAGGCAGAATGGCTGTAAGAGTAACCATACAACTGAACACTGCTGTATCACCATGAAGGACTGAGGTAGTGTTGTAGTGGAGAGCTGGACTCTGTAAACAAGTGCCAGAAATAGACAAGCTGCATATGCATAACCTGTACAGCTCTGATACAAACACGTGTTGATGTCCGCAGGAGATGACTACATAGCAGCTTGTTATAGAACAGTAACAGGCTTGCTGCACAAGCCTAACTGTAAGATGCAAACACTATAAGAAGGGTGCTTTTCTGTTCAGGCCACTTGCCAATTAGTGGGTTCCAGTAGGTGCGTGATCATGTCTGCCATTTAATGTGATTTTATAAAGAATCACCACTGATATTAGTGCCGTACTCTAACAAGCACATTGGCCTAAGCACTGTGTTGAAGATTCATAACAAAATTAGCCTATATTCATCAAATTCCACTATTTGACTAGTTGGCAAGCAGCCATCGCCAACCACAAGGTGTAATGATTTATTAAATCTTAATACTCTATTATTTTATTAGTATTTATTTATTAACAGATGCCCTTATCCATGGCGACTTACAGTTACAAAATATCACATTACAGGTAAGAACAGTTATAAAGTACAGTAAAATCAGTAGAAAATAAGATCAACTTCAAATAAGAGCAAAATAAAGAATACAGTAAATAATTACATGTTCAAATAAGAGCAATTACAAAAAACATGACTACGGACACCCAAGAGTAAAATCAAGTACAAGATACAGGAAATAGTTATAATAAGAGCAGTAGTAGATACGGCAAAGTATGGAGCAGTTCAGTGCAAGTACAAGATGATGCAAGTACGGTACAGTTCGGTGCCATATAGTCCAGTTGTGAGGTTTACAGATGCTGTCTGAACAGGTGAGTCTTGAGGCGTCTAGATCACTTGGGCGACTGTCTTATGAGAACTGTGAGACAGACTGCCCACTGTAAGTACTGTAAGGAAATGTCCTTCATTAAAAAGCTTGGCTATTGTAGATCTCTTTTTCATAGCTTTGGTTGAGTGAGGAGATTTGGCCTATCAGCTGCATAAGCCCTTTGAAATTTAGCAAGCAAAAGCCTGCTGGGCAATTAACTGTATGACACTGTTAAACACTGAAATAAATACCTGTGAATAAAGACCAGCCATCGTCCTTGGAAATTTGAAAAAAATGTATTGAGTCAAAGCCGCAGCATTGATGCTACTTGCTTTGTTAACGCTGCACAATACAGTGAAGGAGCGAGTGAAACGAATTTAAATCCTTTCAAATTAAAATGTTTTCTTCTTCATATTGTTTGAAAGCTTCCATTTCAAATGCTTCTGATAATACAGTAATTCATTTAACTGTCGCTGGCCTGATTTATAGAGAGACACGGTTCATGGTGGCTGGGCTACAGGGTTCCTGCATTCTCACATAAAACCCCTGTTCTTGTATTTGTGTGGTCAAAATCCATACTTTTATTATTATAAATCGATAACTCCCCCCTGCAAGCAGTTCACATGCAGACACTGTCTAAAGGAACAAAAAGAACAGTTACTGTCACTGATAACCCCTGTGCAGTGCCACACCCAGCCCATTCAGACGGTTGCCATGCTGAGGCGCTAGGGAGGCTGCACTTTAGTTGATCCCTGGAGCCTGGCAGAGGAAAAGCACTGAGGCTCATGCAGCTATAGATAAACCAATACATTATATGAACACAAAATAATATGAAAATGATTTCAAATAATATAAATGCCTGTAGCCTGCGTCCACTCCACAGCCACAGATTGTTTTCTAGTTCACTTCCTGGAATGCAGGATCTTAGCAATCTGGCCTGACACCCCAATTGAAAGGGTTGGCGGTGGAATATGATATCTCACCTCCCTGATAGTCCACATCGAGCTGGATTGATACAGTATGCAGACTGTCTAAGTTAACTCATTTAGACTGTGTACAATACTATTTTGTGCTACCAGTAAGTGCACAAAGCAAATACAATACCTAGGTGTATTTATTTTTGCATTACAGGGGATGCAGTATCTACTTGTATTGTAATATATTGGTTATAAAGCTATAACCACTGGTAAGTTGGGGAGCTACAGTGAATTTATCATGCCAAGGAAATTAATCCTGGATAATTAATGCAGAGAAAGTAACATTTATTTAGATTTTCTAAAATTAGATATCCAAGATTCCAGATAAAAGGTAATATGGTTTAGTGTTGAGCAATGAGAATAAATGACCTAATACCTGATTTCTAAATACAGCACTGTTCTTGCTGAATCTCTGTTCCCTTTGTGCTGTCGTTCTCCCTGTTGTCACAGAATGTTGGCAAATGCATGAGGCAAACAACATTGTCAGCTCTTACAATAAAAACAGAGATTGATCCTGTTCCCGCTGCTAATTTTAATGACAGAAGATGTATACCCACTCGATCGCTCCTTGGTTATAAATAGAGGCCTATTTAGCGTTCTCAAGGAGATCATGGTAAAGGAAGAGCCTTGCACCAATTAATTTGTCATGACGAGTCTCTTAAAAAGGTCACCGCTATTTGTGAATCAAACAAACAATAAGTATAGATTTCCTTCTGCTGCTTGCTCCTTTATGCTTGATATAAATCCAGATTTTGAGTTAGCTGGGTCTGCTTGAATCCAATCTGTAAAAGGAAACAATCCAACAATAGGATTTATCTGCTACCCTGGTGCTCAGTTGATTTTAGACCCATAACAGAAGGGAAAAATACCAGGCAATGAGGTACTGTAACTTTAAGATTGCCAAGTACCTCATTAGAAATACTTTGGTAGGTTCAGTGGGGTTAGCATTCCTAATGAGGTTAGTACTGATTACATTATTTATGAAGCTGTAACTTATTCATGTCCTGTGCATGCTATCGGTCGCATCTAAAAGTGTGTGGCTGACTGGAGATGGTAATAATGAAGTTAAAGGAGTAAACTGTTACCTTTAAAACATCTGGCTGGTGTTTGCTGGCTATCAAATCTGATTTTAATGCACTTCTGTTTACATGCTTCATATACAATGTCCAGCAGGACTGCATAGTAGATCACAAAGCTGCTGGCTCTGACTGGCAGAGCTGCATGTTCGATCTCCCAGCAGGATGAGAATGAATCAGCCCAAGATGAAAGTACAAGACAAGCACTTTGAGACTGGCTTGCGGTCTTTCCAAAGCGGGTAGCAGAACAATCCTGATTGGACACAGTAGAAAAGAGCCTCTGGTGTCTGGATTGGAGCACTCCCACTGTTCAGTACATAAGAGCCATGTTGGTACAATATAAGGTGAAATTTGCTTAGAATTAGCTGCTTCTGCTTGGTCCCCCCGCTGTATTGCAGGAGAGTATAGAGGTACAGTATGCACCTGTTCCACTAAAGTATATCTAAAATCAGTAGGGCTGCAATGAAGGGTACATTTGGACCTTCGAAGGTTCGGAACACATTACCAAAGGAAGGTTCAAACTTTCGATGGTACTCATTTGCATAATTTACTGGTGATGTCACCATAGCTACTTGTTTATATTTGATTGAAAATCCTATTATTTTACAGGTAGTCCATATAAATGGAATAAAACATTCACATGTAGTTTAAAAATATGTTTCATAGAACAGTAATCATGTTTTTATAATTTAAATAAAAAACATGTTATTTATTTACACGGAATTGAGCCTGCTTGTGATCTATACAGTAAGCTTGCATTGCACCAGCACCAACTGCAGCGGACAAAGCTTTATTTATCAGTCACATTTTACTACTACTAAAAATAGTAATAATACTGTAATGGACCTCGTTGATTGCTCCATTAGAACTGTGAATAGACGCAACAGTTTAATTAACGCAATGCAGTTTGTTGGCAGGTGCCGGCGATTGCAGTTTGACTGCCCAGAATTTAAAGAGAGAACCGGCGCTTAACACGATGCGTCTGGCCCGGAGATAGACTGCTCTGAGTGAGCACCGGGATTCCACTAGTCTGTAAGAGGACTGACTTTGACTCTGAAATCAGGGAAGTGTTCTTTTAAACTGTTATACTATTGTATTGTATTTTCTACCTTGTAATCTAGGTGTTTTATCGGTCTTAACCACACTTAAACTCTAAATTGATACAGTTAGTTGATTTGACTACTTGTGGTTCATTGAGCCACTTTGTTGTGGTTTCTGTATTGTTACTTACTATGATTTATGATTTTATTGACATTTAAGTTCACTAATGATTTATTGTTTGAGTAGTTTTCTTACCCTGCAAAGGTCTGTAGTGGATGTGTCTGCCCCTTCTCTTACCCATTGCACAAGAATTATTAACTTAACTTAATTATTATAGTCTATTGGTGTGGTTCTAATTGTGTATTAATAAACCGTTTGCCCTGAGTTACTGTTCCCAGTGTCTTTGTGACGTGACTTCACACACTCTCCTCCTTTATACTAAAAATATATCAATAACTGTTGGACTTCCGGTTAAACAAAGGTGGTGGCAGCGGCACGCTATCGTATAATTAATCCAGTTGCCGTGAACAAGAGGATTCATTACAATACTAATAATAATATGAACTTACACTTGTCAAGTGACCCCAGAGATTGGTTATGCCTCCATGATACAAGTCGCTTGCACAGTTTGCATTCAACCTTTTTTTTTTTTTTTGTCTGGGCATTTAACAAACCAAAAAAAAAAACAGCAGAGGGGTTTCAAGACATTTCTTTCAACACTTTGCTGTCGAGATGGCGAATGAAGAAATTAAAGGTTTGGCTCTGGATAACACGAGCTGGAGTGGGGAGGGGCGGACGGTGCTCAGTTTTTGAAATTAAAATGATTTGTGAAAAATAAATAAATAAAAATCAGCATGCAGTTCAGCCCAGTAGCCCATTATGTTTCTAAGCATAGATATGCCATTTAATTGAATAATGACACATAAAACCGTGCATTATTCAGTTATCAGTATTTGATTAATTGAAGAAACCCTTAAACTTGCTAAACCGGAGTGTGAAGGAAATTTATTGTGTAACAGTGAAAGGCAATGCATTCCATGTTGTAATTGTTTTCTTACTTTGTCTGCATATGGCATTGCTTTTAATTAAGCTTTTTGGGAACAGGCATGAACTAATAATGTTCTGGCATACTTAAAAATAAAAGCGAATGGCAGCTTAACTGCTATGGCTTGTTCAATTTCAGAACTTTCAGATACCAAAATACCACAGAACAATTTGCAAATAATAATAATATATCATTAAACTAAATGCTGGTATTTTAGCTCTGTCTGATCAGAATTGCTGAAGCTATGGTTCTGTAGGAAACCTATACATATTATAATTAGGACTTCTAGTTTTCGGTTTTTATTTTCCATCTCTCACCCTCCCTTTAAACCTTAATTAATAGTTGTTAAGCCTTAACTGAATACCAGAGTGTTTAAATTAGCAACGCACTACTAGAAACTAACACAGTGGAAATTAATAAACTGAAATCAGCGATTAGAGCCAGAACGAAATGCAGGTTCAAATAGAATGAGGTGAGATCAATGCATGTCGTTTGTGAACTCAAATCAAGATATGAGGGTAAAAAGAAACAACTTCCTTTGGTAATTAGTGTTTGATTAAGAAAGCGAATATGTTTAAAGGGACATCACGTGATCAAAAATAAAACCAGAAAACTAGCAGCCCTAATTATTATTTATTTTATCATTATTTATTTCTTAGCAGACAACCTTATCCAGGGCGACTTACAATTGTTACAAGATATCACATTATTTTTACATACAATTACATTATTTTTTACACATTTCTTTTACATACAATTACCCATTTATATAGTTGGGTTTTTACTGGAGCAATCTCGGTAAAGTACCTTGCTCAAGGGTACAGCAGCAGTGTCCCCCACCTGGGATTGAACCCACGACCCTCCGGTCAAGAGCCCGAACCACTACTCCACACTGCTGCCCTATGCACATGTATAATAGGTTTATAATAAATATATATGTAATCAAAAATGTTTACCAAATACAAGTACACAGCGCTTTCTTATGGAATGTTGTTTTTTAATTATTATTTGTGTAACGCTGTCTGGGGTTGTTGGTTTGTTTTTCTTTGTTTGTTTTTTTGGCCCAATGAGGCAGGCTACAAACTTTGTGGAAACCCACTTAAGCAAGCTGTACGATATCAGTAATTCACGCAAGGCCAAATTGGAACTCAAACACAAACATTTAAATGTACCCTGCCTATGTTAATATTAATTAGGTTATTTGCATTTGGCTAAAAGAAAACTGCTTGGAAACACACACCACCTGAAAGTACTACCAAAATAGAGTGAGAAAAAGGTGAGACTTGTTTTTCTTTTTCCATGGAAATTGCCCCAGTGAATTCACTGCCTCAGCCCATAGAGACTAAACACTAGCCCATATCTTTGGGAAACAAGCAGGCCTCAATAGGCAATCAAGTGGATAAATAGCAATGGTAATCATGCCCTTTGTTTCGCAACCACATTTATCAGTAAAGCTGTAGTGTGGGCCAGAACAAGAGCTGCATAATATTACTTTCAGAATGGATTTTGGAAGTTTCTAACTTGTACTGTAACGACTGTCCGCAATACAGCAGGCCTCAAAGCAGTCTAGCACCGTTGTTACCACAAACCTCTTAATTTGAAGTCAGTGTTTTGCTTTGCTACATGTATTGCATTTATTGCTGAGCATGATTTTTTGCAGTATGCATTAAATGAGAACCTTTATGTGATTTTTTTTTTTTTAGTTGCTCCTGTGGCCTATGTGTTAAAATGACAGGCCTGACTCAGCTGCACATTGGTTCCCCAGCTTGTATCTTAATTGATGTAAACCAGGGGTGCCCAATCCTGGTCCTGGAGGGCCGGTGTCCCTCCTGGTTTTTGTGCCAACTGTACACTAAATTGCTTAATTGGACCAATTAAGCTTCTAATAAGTGCTTGATTGGTCCAATTAAGTAATTTAGGGCACAGTTGCAACAAAAGCCAGGAGGACACCGGCCCTCCAGGACCAGGATTGGGCACCCCTGATGTAAACACATTGTATGGTGCATGTGAGGGTTGTTTAGATGTTGTAATTCTTTACATTTAGGGCCATAACAAAACTGCAACTGGTACATATATAAACACTTAGAGTAGGTATAGATGGCTAAATGGGAAATATAGACATTTTGATAAGTGATTCTCCAGATGCTGGTATATGTATACAGATGTGTGACATACAGATGAACGACTGTTCTGTACTGTACAGACACCCCTATATCTTCAGAATATCATATTCTCAATAACTTAAACTACATAATGTTAACAAGTTTCATGACAATGGGACAAGCGATTCTCCATATACTGTATGTGCTAATATGGAAGTGTGACATGAACACAGTATAAATCATTTTATTTATGGGTTTAATAAAGCAGATATTGACTCGAGTTTTCACATTATCCACTACAATCACACAGTCAATATTTGTTGCAAAAGTACATTTTGAAAACCATGTTGTACAGCATTTTTCTTTTTGTTCAAGCTTGGGGCTTTTGGTTTCTTTCGCTTCCTTGTCGGTTGTGACGGGAATAAAAGCTGTCCGCTATTACCAGTCTTACATTTTCTAGTAAATGGAGCACTTTTGTTTTGCTATGAATGACAACATGCCCCCCCGGATTCTCTGAATTGAAGAGTCTGTGAGGATGGTTTGCACAAGGTCTGAATGATGCAATAAAAAGAGCGACGGATTTACAAGCACAGTGGGCTGGCTGGTGGCTAACCGCAGTCCTTTGCAGTATGAGAGCCTGGCCCCCCTCCTTCATAATGAGGCTGGAACTGTAAAATAGGACCTCTGACACAGGATGGTCTCTTATCTAAAGTGAGGGAGGATCCTACGTTTCTTTTTGTGGACACCACAGAATTAACTCACTTGACCACAGTATTTAATATCCTACTGCTTCATTGGCCTGTCTTGTCATAGACCGGACAGTCCTGGTTGTAGTACTTTACTGTATTGCCCACAGGCATTTGAAAAGCAGGACATTTCGTAATCTGCTGAACTGTTTTGACATAGTCTGGTGTCAGCACTTGACAAATCGACCTGTTACTGTATTGCAACCTATTTTTGTTCCTAGACAGGTTTTAACACACATATTTTGCCTATACAGGAGGACAAGGCACACAGCAGTGCTTATTTTAACAGCTCTTAAAAATTATCTTTACCATTGGACGTTGTGTTATCTTTTTAAGGTGTACTGTACTGTGATCGAGTAATTTACTCTGCAGTTTTGACACTGTGAGTAAAATGTATTTTGGGTGAGTAAAATGCAACATTACCTTGAAATCATGAGTATTTTCAATAAGTACTGTACATACTTTAATGCTAACTTATTGGGTATGCATTAAGTACAGCCTTACATTTTAACTGTAATGTTACTATGAACTACTGTACAAATACTTGATCTTACAATAAAAAAACTTCCCTTCCCTTATTTTCCACCTGACAACAATCTAACCATGTTTTTTTTGCAGACATTTAGTCCTGCCTTAATAATATTATAGTCTGGGAAGCTGCTACTCTCGATGTATCGACTTCTGTTATTTTGTTTTTTTATTTTTTTTATCTGTACCGATACTGAGAATAAAGAAATGATAACATTGTATTCCTATTGATCGTCTTGCTATAGCAATATAAAGCACCCGTCCCTCTTCAAACATAGAATATTGTATTTCTTATATAGATTTACCTTCCAATTCAGTTGACAGATAGGTAAATGGGTAGATTAGGTCGAGGGGGACTAAGGATCAAGACTCCAGTCGCTTATTCAACAGCCACAAACACGAATTACAAGTTTCTGTCAATTGCCAGGCAGGCATCAATTAGCTGACATTGAGAACCAACGAAGTACATGAAGCTTGATAACATGCAAACTTAAGCTGTGCCCCAACATTGCTCTGCGTATTCTTTGCGCATTGAATTTCAGTATCATGTGTAATTCCTATTTTTTCAATGCGTGAAACACCCAGTACGCAGCTTATCTGGAGCGCTGACTGTATTATACGTATCCACATGTTGTCAAGCCCTGGGTGGGCCATTCTCTTTGCTTTTGTAATGGTCCTAGTTCCCTGCACATGTAAAGTATGAAGCTGCTTTTTCATGTTCACCTGATTTAAGGGCCTGTAACACTGACAACCCCAGGCCTGTGGCATTAAAGCACTGCAGTAATTGGAACTGTTAGAATAACATAAGAAAGCAGTGGAGAAAAGTCATTCTTAGCACCTAAAACAGAGCTGACAGCTTTCCATGTGGTAAAAGTTAATTCTGGCTCCCAAGCAGCTGGCAGGCCTCAGTCGACCCCTCCTGCTGGAATACCTTTTCAGCTTTTCCAAGGTTTGAATGTGTTGTAAGGCAATCAAGACGCACTGCAGAACTGATGAAGGTAAACTGTTCTTTATAATACGGTAAAAAAAAGAACATTTTGCACCCAGCTGCTAATGTATTTCTGAAAAGTTCAGTAGTTGCTTGGGAAACTGCATTTAAAGGAAACATTATTCTGATTACAGTACAGTAGACTTAATATGTATAAAACTAGGTCAACCATGTTCAGCCAAATTGAAGCTTGGCTGTAATGTACCCTGGAGCATATAGGCTGTTGTTTACTAATAAATTAATAATAAATTGCCTACTACTATTACCCACTGTATCACCCAGGTTATATTTGTATGAAATTACAGTAGATGGTATTGTATCCCGTAAGAATGACCTGGTTTCCATGTGCTGATTAGGTTATTTTAACAGTAGCATGTGCTGTGCAGTACAGTGTACAGACAGAGTACCATATCATTGCTGTTTGCTTCTATGTTCTGCTCTGACGGTTGTTTCTGTACCTAAAACACAGACGTTTTTAGGTTATTAAAGTAAGAGATGGATTGACCAACCTGTGTAGGATGACATGGTTTACTTTAATATAAATGCTGGCTTTTGATCCTAATTATAAACAAAGGAGCTACTAAAGTATAAGGATGTATACATTTAGCCCAAAATAGAATACCATTTGTAATGCAAAAATATATAGAGTGGTACACTGCTATGCATGTTTTATTTCAGTATATAAGACTTGCATAAATTATGCTGCTGTAGCAAAAGGCGTTGCTGGAAAATGTAATCGTGCTGGAATAGCAAGGTATTTATTTGGTGACAGCAAAATGGAAGTTGTCTCCTTTTAGGAATGATATACAGAGACTTGCAAGTCTAAACAGCAGAGGGCCTTTGGTTGTAAATGCAAGGCAAATGGAAAATTCCAATGAGCGATTGGTCCCCACAAATGTAGTTGCAGTGCTGTGTGTTCACAATAATGTTATTATAACTAGCACAAGCAGGGTAAAGGGTAGGTAATGGCAATCCCGGAGTTATTTATAAAAATAAAAAAGGTAAAACATCACAACAGTTTGGAATGTTTTGTTTTCTAAAGTCAAGGTCCTTCGTGATCCCTCCCTCCTCAGTGAGGATTTGTGTTGCTACCTGGCTGTACCCATTCCATTATGAAGATATTTAGCAGCCCAGGAATCGATCAGCATCATGTGTACTGCCAGCTCTACAAAGCTGACATTAATAATGTCTTTTAACAGCTGGTTGCTATTGTTTAACTCAAAACAGATGTGTGTGTTTTTTTTTTAATAGATGGGTTGTCTTCTTGTTGCAGCACCAATTTGATCAAAACAGCCATAATACACTTCAGCTCAACTGCTTGTCTGTGCCAGGCTGGTTTGTGCAAGTGAAATGCAGGTTGTTAAAATCCTGAACGCCCAGTGCTGCACAGTATACTGTAGACTGGTCTGGGAGAATATACAGTTACTGGAATGAGTTAAATAAGTACTGTGTGCATCGCCAGCAGGGATTAACACGTCTCGATTTGTAGAGGAAGTCATTTATATTTGTGAGGATGGTTTAGAATATTTCTCAAACATTATTAATAGAAAAACAGCAGTTCAAATACTGTGTGTGGCCTATTTCATTACCTTTTCCTCCAGCTGAACGAGTGTACAGTACTTGCTTGTAGCCATGAATGGTAAATAGCACCCAGTTGCTAGGAAAAGCACACATGTTCAGGTACTAAAGGTAAAGAACAGTTCCTTCAGAATCAGTTTCCCATACCTTGCCCAATAGTATATTGTATTTTGCCTGCAGAGATCCATCATATCGCCAATGCATGCTCTGACAAATTGGTTAAAGATGTAATAAATTAATAAAGATTTCATTTCAAGTGACTACACATCCAATAAAGTCATCCCTTTCAAAACTGTAGTGATCACAGTCAAAACTGACCTCATTATCCATACAACAATAATTGCTGTTTACTTTAACAGCGCAATGTATTACCCTGGCACATTAATGCCATGCATATGGACAGTATACAGTAGTGGGGGGTGGCTGTGGTGTGGCAGCTTGCTTTAAAAGATGCACTTAATGGACAGACGATGGCAGTATTGAGCAGACACAGTCTAGTGGGGTGTTGAACTTGAAGCCAGCTTTTCAACAGTTTCATTTTTTTTTTTTTTTTTTTTTAATTCAAAGAAGCTCCAGATCCTTAGTGATTCCATTATCAGAATGCACTTCTACTTTTAAAGCACAGTTTAAAGCCTTCCAATGCAACAGAGGAAGTGTCAGAGCGCATTACCCACCAGCGCTGCTTGACAATTCAAAGAGTTCATAGATTTCCAGATAGTTTAGTGAACAGCTGAGGGATGGTTTAAGAAGAGAGTTTTTTTTTTCCTTTTCTTTTTCTTTTTTCCTTTTCACTCCTGATGTGCACTAACAAGGTTGTTCTTAAAAGGATAATAAATGTCGAATGAATAATTTACAGAATGTGTTTTTTATTTATTTAGCATTAAGCTGAAGGCTTTTGTCAACCCTTTCAGGATTGTCACTCTAGTTATGCAAATCATTAGCTGCTCTGTCTAATCTCGACTCGGAGAGTGACATAGCATTCTGTCTAGTGAAGAAAAGGAGAAGGATGGACCCTGATGAGCTGCAGTCTGCTGACAGCCTCACACAGGCCTTCCAAATAGCAATGTTTCATTAGTACACAAATACACATTGTAGTTTCAATAGAGCCTCCCCTCTAAGTACACAAAGGGGCCTGTATGTTCTGTATGTATGCCACGCAGAGGATCAAAATCTGGCTATATACTGTATATCGAGGTGTCTGTCCATGACAGCCATAGTCCCCACCATGCGTGTAAATATAAGATAAGAGCAATCAGTATCATAGGAAGTATGACCTGCATCCACAGTATATCACAGGGACTACATCCACAGTTTGAACACTGTTGTTGTTGGATTGGGAAGCATGGCTTCAGATTTATGCCAGGTGGTGGCAGATGAAGATTTTTGACTGAAGTACAGACGCGAAGGTTATTCATTGATTAATTGTTTAAATGATGGTGTTATTTAACGTAAACTATTATGAACTTGTTCTACTCTTTAATCTTGATGTAGCTTAATGGATGAATGTCATCATTTGATAGAGGTGCACCATCTTGTTTTCCATCAGTACAATTTTTCATAATCTAAGGGAAACAACGTTTTAAGGGTGTAGTCATTTATCTGCATGCAAGCACGGCCCCTGTAAGGCTGTGATACATGATCAAGACAAACAGAAACATTGCAGGACAGCCTTCACAATGCCTTTTCCCGGTGATAAGCCCTGCTTCGGTGCCAGAACAATGAGTTCTCTTTCAGTGACACAGCTACCTGGAAGTGACCCGAGTGATTGCTGTGACCTCAGCATGACATCACCTCGGTGGCGGCTACAGGAGATTCTTGACTAGAATCAGCAGCTGTCCCAAAAATAAATAGTGCCTTATTCTTTGTTATTCAAACAGGGGCTTTCTGTAACGCACATTACTCCTAGGAAGGCAGATTGTTATTATTGTTATTATTAGTATTATTATTATTATGATTATTAGTAGTAGTAGTAGTAGTAGTAGTAGTCGTAGTAGTAGTAGTATTATTATATTCCACAACAATGGCTGCTGTGACATTTTGAAGTAGAACTGGTCATAAATAAACCCAGTAGATCTGCACATGTTATGGCTGTTATCAACTGAGATTTACTCAAATTAAAACTGATCAAGGCAAGCTGTATTGCCAATGAATGCTTTCCTTTCCTGTTCTGTGTATGTTATTAATCTTTAGCAGCACATGCTGAAGCAGCTGCTTGTAAGCTTTTGTATTTATTACTGTAGGTCGATCTGGTAAAATGCCAGTTTGTACCTTTATTTCTTAGGTGCCCACTTGTACTGACTTGACATATTATGCTTTTTTTTATTTGATTTAAAAGGCTAACATTAAGATAATGGAATTGATAGAATGCACTAGAAGGTCCTCTTGATACAACTGAGTTTAGGTTACTCTGAAGTGGTTAATATTGTCACTAACCTAATGTTTGCGGTCAGCATTCACAAAACTTTAACTTTACAGAACTCTGTTGTTCAGTATCTTGTTTTTAATAAAAATACAGTTTGAATGCATGAAAGATTATCTACGAATTTCAATGGTTGCTAATCGTGCAGTACTATATATTATGCAATACAATGGTCTGTTAGTCCTTCATCAGTAAAAAAGTAAGTCATTTTGAACTTCTTGAATATCAATTAAAAAATAGACTTTGTATATAAAAATGTTTACAGTACTTTTTATTATTATTATTATTATTATTATTATTATTATTATTATTTATTTCTTAGCAGACGCCCTTATCCAGGGCGACTTATTGACACAAACTAGCTTCCATTAAATTAATTTAGTGGGAAAAAAATGAGCTGCTGCTTTGATCATAATTCCTTTTATCTTTTACACAAAATAGGAGTATCTGGAGTCCACATGAATACTACAATTAGAAAACAGTGCTTCTGAGACCAAAGGCAAGCCCCCTTTTAAGGTCCTACTCGTTGGTTTTCCATTGAATCTATTTAAAGCTACCGTAAAATTGAAAACACAGATGGGGTCCAGAAATATGAAGGTTTCAAATCGAATTAGATGTATACTATGAGGCAGACTATTATATACAGCTAAGGCCAAATGTTTTGCTTCACCCTACAGAATTAACAAATTTTGCTTCATAAAGTCGAATGAAACCTGCTGAATACGTTAACATATTGAATTGCATACCGCTTTGTAGTTTTCTATGTACCATACTTACCAAAAAACTTAACAAAATAATTTCATGTTAGATTTCAAGATCTAACATGAAATACTGTACTACTATTATGGCTTCCAGTAGACTTTCGCAATATTATTTTGTAGTTTTCTTTGATTTGCATGATGTTAAATAAAATATCTAAATTATGTTCATATAGTATTTTTTTTTTTTTTTATTATGTCTTGATCCTAAAATTCTAAGTGATGCAAAACTTTTGGTCATAGTTATACAGTAATTGTCAATATTCACAGTGCTACAACTGAGGGAAGCCTCAAAATGCCTAGCACTCCATCCTTACGTCACACTGAGTTTTGCATATAACTAAAAATAGCTTATCCAATTACCTTTTACTTTTTTATTTTGTGGGTCCAATTTTGGATTAGTTGATTATTTCACAATGGTGCCACTAGCTGCAGAATGGTCCTCATTATTTAGCATTATTATTTAGTCATTGAGAGTATCTTTCTGTCTGGTGACCCGTTCATCTGTATGTCACACTTATATTTCTGCATATCTCCGTTGATATATGCCATAGGCCTCACCTTTTTCATCGCTATGATACTGCAGCTCTAATCTTGAATTTACAGCCATGGCCAGGGATGATATACTTCAAATAGTCAACATTTAAACCATTTATTAAGAGAATAATGTCATTACCATCAAAATTAAACAAAATACAAGCTTGTTGTTAAGTGTTCGGTTTGCTGCATGTACTGTATGTCCCATTCTCTAATAATCTCGAGTGATTTTTGCAGTGACGAGAGTAAGGTGGAGCTCCATGAAGCCTGGATCCTAGATAATCAAGAAACACATACTCGTATCGCAAAATATACCAAACAGATTGTAAAATGTATGGATTGTATGCAATGCAATTCTTAATTTTACATGCATCTGGGGGTTTCCTTTGACTTTAATATTAATATATAATAGTAGATAATTAGTTCCAGTGTGTTTGGGGGCATTATCAAGCTGGAACTCTCGTGGACCAGCTGGATGTCTTTCACTGGGTAGGGCTTTGCTGGATCAGTACACTGGTGCCACTCCTATTCGTATATGAAGCACCTGGTCAGGAGGCTGCCTGGCACACACAGGAGTGTCAGAGAGTGTTGAGTTACATGATGGATGGACATTTCTCCATTAAGGATTTTATTATGGGAGCACTGACAATAATGTTCAGGTTACAGGATATGGTTTTTCCACACAGCACCACAGCACCTCTTTATTTTCCTGCACTCTTCTGTTTCTGTGTTTCCTTTTAAAACGTTATTGCAGAATACCTCCCCCTTTCCACAGCTGAATAAAAAAACAGCTTTCTAGATGTGCTGATAATTGTCTTCCTGCCTGATTCACTGGTCCAAGAAAAAACAGAATTGTATTCTAAATCCCTTTCAAGTTGTTCTGTCCTCTCTCAGTAGATGGTAAAGCTTCACAAAAAAAAAAAAAAAAAAAAAATGCCTGTACTATTAAAAGAATATACATATTTTTTTGCCCGAGTGAATTAATGTGCAGCCTGAGTTATGAAGTCGATCCCTTATTCCATTCTGTGTGTTAGTTTAGTATGCTGATGCCTTCTTATCACTGTAGTGGATGCGTGTCATTGCAGGGAAGCTGGTGTAACTGATGTTGAATGTTCAGGGCTGACACAAAGTCATTTGTTTTGGGATATATTCACACATGCTGTGCCTCGTGATGTAGAGTGTTGGATATTGGTAGTGGCACACACTGATGCAATAAATTGCCAATTGGGTATTGTTTTTTGTTTCCTATGACTTTTCCTGTGCCATCTACTTTGGCTCATAAAGTTTTTATAAAAAATAAATAATGCATTTTCTTCTGTCATAACTGGTTACCCAGATATGTACATGTGCACCACATAACTCTTAACAAGGTAGTGGAAACTGTAGCACAGATTTGTAGATATCCTGTTCTTACAGTAACATTTTTGGTGTAATGTTAATACAAATAAAGGTGCACAGAAAGTACTGTAATAACAAGCAACATGGGACATGCTAAACTAAAAGCAAGCAGGAACATTATTCTCGGTTTGTAATTGTTTATACTGTATTCCTAAGGTCAGTATTGTGATGCAGTGAAAAAGCAATACATAATTAAACAGATTGCATCCATGTACTGCTATCCCTTGTGCAATATGCACCACTTCATAGGGCGGAAACCAGGGCTGCTAGAGGAAGGGAGTGTTTTGGCAATTTAGGATTGGAGGCTCAGCCTCTAGAACAGGGGAGAGAGAAAAAGACGGGCCCGGACTCCAACCGAGATAACCTTATATAAGAACCTGTGGAGTTTGTGGACTCTAGGTCGCGCAAGTGAGACTCACTATCCCCCCAGAGAGGACCAACACAGACACGTGGCACATGAAAAACTGAGGAGGAGGAGGAGGAGGAGGAGGAGGAAAAAGCTAACGCAAGAGAAAGAGCAGAGCTGTGACTGGCTTTAAATAGGCACGTGGAAATAGGAAGAGACAAAGCTTCCGCTCCCCGAACCCCACTAAAGTTAACATTCAATACAAAATGGATATCATTAAGCCTAGTTATGGTTTTAATGCTATGCATAATGCATTCCTAAAGCCAGATTTGTGGTAAATACCTGAAATTAAAGTGCAATAGCAAAACTCTTGGGTCATATTATTTCAGAGAAGCCCCTTGCTGGAGGCCATGGTTTTCGCTCCAATTAGCTGAGCCAATATGACTTTTGGCAAACCTTGTGCTTCTGCTAATCTCTCTGCTGTACTTGTATCATTATCATGAAATGCAGGTGCAGAATAAGAAATGTCTGCATTATGACAGAAAACGATCCCAACACTTCGCCATGGGAAACAACGCGTTTATGATTGTCTACATCTGTTGCAATGATGTATAGAAGCTGACTGACAAACAAGCAGGGATACAACACCTGCCTCTGAGACCAGTCCCTGTACAGCAGATGTTAACATCTTTGTTAAAGCAGATGACTTCCTTGTCTGAAAGCCTAACAATGAAAAAGACACAGTTTGAAAAGCACTAGGTTTTTGGGTAGAAGTTAATACATTGTCTGTAGAGAGATGTCATCTTGTGCAGTTTGTGCTCTAACTTTGCGAAATGATATCTCCTGCAAGGTTACAGGGCAGCAATGTGGAGTAGTGGTTAGGGCTCTGGACTCTTGACCGTAGGGTTGTGGGTTCAATCCCAGGTGGGGGACACTGCTGCTGTACCCTTGAGCAAGGTACCTTACCTAGATTGCTCCAGTAAAAACCCAGCTATATAAATGGGTAAATAATGTGACATATGTATAATGTGAAATAATGTGATATCTTGTAACAATTGTAAGTCGCCCTGGATAAGGGCGTCTGCTAAGAAATAAATAATAATAATAATAATAATAATTACAAATGATCTTAAGAAAAGCTACAAATCCACATGACAAGTATTTAGGAAAGAGTAATGGGAAAAAAAGAACAAAAAAACTAGGGGTTCCAGCGTGCATTCTTTTTCTTTCCACAGCTATTTCCTGTTGAGCCTATCAGCTCAGATGTCAATTCTTAGCTTTTTCTTTTTTTCCAGTTGTCCATAGGGTTGTATTACCTTATTTGCCTTTGCTAAGAGAGGGCCTCTGTGGCTCATTTGCTCAGCAGTTATCCTAATTATGTACTCCTGTAGGTATTAGGTGCTGGAAAACCATGGAAACCTGCTTCCACATGTCTCAACATTGTTGCCTTTAGCATTTTAAAAATGGATATGTATTGAACCATTCTCTAATAGTCTGGTCTGGTTTTTAAAGCCAGGAGAATAAAGTGAAATCCAGATAACTGGGGACTGTGGATTTGTATTTATTTTTTAACACAAAATTGATTGTAACAAACACTGCATGGAGGTAAAATACATTGTGGTGGGGAATTGGAGAACTGATTTATACAGGGCATCATTTGGTGTGTTTTTAGAAAATGGCGGTATATAAATACAGTACTGCTGCATTAAGTCACCCTTGACTATATTTAATGTTAGTACAAATAAGTATGTATTAAAGGTAACTTTCATATTGTAAACTTCCTGCCTATAGGCAATTTTATGCTTCACTGAATTCCAGGATCTACATTTAAAACAAACAAACACAAAAATCCTATAGAAACAGCATGATTTAGATATCATGCTGAGATGGATAATAACATGATAATACAGGGCAGTTCTAGTTGTGTTTTGAGCTACATTCACATGTTCTCCCTCAGTTAGAGATTTATTCTCACAGTTTTTTTTTTAATTAAGTTTCTACCTGTATAGTGATTATGGGGAACAATGGTTTTATCCTGAACAAAATATGGCAGAAGTGCATTAAACAGCTCTTTAAAACAAAAGATACACTTGATGTTAACTGCAGCATTCTGACTTAGAATAGGAATCTCCTTTTTACACACATGATGCAATTCTATCAGTTGTATTAAAAAGGTAATACATGATTCAGTTAAAGTGATCATATCAAAATGTAACCTCCATAGTGTTGTAAGATTCATTTTGCATAATTAACAAGTTCTACCATATCGGTGAGGCCTACCTGCCGCAAGGCTACCTGAGCTAGAATTTTCACATTTCAAAACCGGGGGAAAAAAAGCACTAAATACATCTATAAATAAGACTGGCTTGTTTTCTGGAAAGATGGGTAGCAGTCTGGTGGTCCAGATTATTGCAGGTCTGTGTAGTGACACTTCTTGTATTGATCAGTGACAATATCCTTTCCATAATGTTAGTAATAATCACGTGCAAATTATTTATTTTGTGCCAGAAGTTGTATATAATATTTAAATGCCTACAAAAGTACACTAGGTATTTTAAGAAAATGTTCAAATAAGTATCGTACAGGATTGAAGTTAAGTCACATTATTGATGTTGTTTTTACAGGTGAGCTTAGACCATTATCATCCATCATGGCATGTCCGACGAAGAGCCTCCAGTTTAGGACCATTGCTCCTAAAGTGCCTTCCTCTGTCGTTGGGCCAGCTGTCCTGTCATGTCAGCCCTCCCTGCCCGATGCTCAAGCGACCAGCCCGAAGTCCATTATCATGCCAGCTCAGAAATACGCTCTGATGCAGGTTGCCAGCCAAGAGGGGACCTTTTCCCTTGTAGCCTTGTCTCCACCTGTGACGCCTCAGTCACCCCAGCAGATCCAGAGAAACATGACCTTCCCGAAAAACATGAAATTGCCAATCCCCAGGTACCAGTCCGTGAGAAACAAGCCCACTCCGGAGAAGGCTGCAGCAGCTCAGACAGCTCACATGTTCACACCTGCCAAACATGTGACACAAGCTGTTCAGATACATTCTGTCTCCCCTGCTGAGACTTCTTCTAAAGTAGAAGGATCCGAGCGAGTTATATTAATCGACCCCAGCTCCAATGAAATCACTGTCACCACATTGCTTACTGGGAGCACTGTCTTGGGTTCTTCTGTAGAAAAGCCAGCAGACACTGATAAGGCAGATATAGACCCAACCATCTGCAGTGTTTCGCAACACCTCCACGCTGGAGCAAATGCTGCTGAACCAAACAGCAGCACTTATCTGAAAGACTCTGAGGATGAAGCCGAGAAGTTAAAACAACACCTATCAAAGCCTTCTAACTCATCCAATACCATAACTGTTCTCTCGCCAGCGATTTTTGGCAAGGCTGTCCAGATTATTCCATCTGCTTCTAAAGTGAAAGTGCCCATCTTGCCCTACTCCAAAGTAAAAAACACCTTGTACCCGGTGACTAAATTGAACTCAAAATCGCCAGAGAAGATGACGTCTACCTTAAAGTCTAATCTACGCAAAACAGCAGAACATGTCCCAAAGCCTCTGGAAGCTTCTGATGGATGTTATCTAGCTTCCTCCCCATCACAGGGCACCTCACAGCAGGTAAATACAAAGTGTCTTGCTAGCAGCTTTGGAAAAGTGCTTGCAGATACATTTCAAAAGCCGACCACCAGTACCAGTAGAAAAAGGGGAAGGAAAAGAAAGACCATTGAGGATGTACTCGCTTCGGAGGCTAAGAAGAAGAGATCGTTCTCTTTCATTAAGAGACGATATCCAGACAAACCATTGCCAGAAAGCAGCGGATCCAAGGAGAAGGCACTAGATATTTCCAAGAAGTATCGCAGTATCAGGCCTAAACCTGTTGTGCTGGCAGAAGCTGTTCCTCATGTGACGGGTCTCAATCAACTCCCTGAGTGTTTGGAACACGAGTTTTTTACAAACCATAGATTTGCAGGTAGAGTTTTAGACTGTCAGCACTTGGACAACATTACTGACAAGTACGAATCTATGAAAACTAGTAATGTATACCTTGGGAGTAAGCAGTTGCACAGGTGCTCCACCTGCAACCGTTGCTTTCAGTTTAAACACCACCTCCAAAGCCATATGAACAGTCACACTAACAGCCGTCCTTACGTTTGCCCCCTGTGTCGTAAGACGTACGCTCATTCGGGCAGCCTGAGCACGCACATGAAGCTTCATCACAGCGAAGGCCGTCACAAAAAAAACATGCGCTGTGAGTTCTGTAATAAAGTTTTTGGCTACATCGGAGTCTACTTCAGACACCTGAAGGAAGTCCATAAGGTGATTCTTAGTTTAGAGCCGTCTGTTCAGCAAAATCAAGTTGAAGTTGACGCAGCAAATGGGGGGTGAGTGACTTTTTTTTTTTTTTTTTTTAAAGTGTGTTACTTAAATATTAAGATCATGTCACCTTACAGTCTACCTTCCAGCTGTTCTGTACTGATAGAGGCTTTCTTTGTCCTCTTCACACATCAGGGTCCTGTGGCATGCATTTCATATTGTAAAAATAATAATAATAATCGTAAGGAACATATTGGAAACTAAAACCACAGGAGAAATAACTACCTTATCACTTGTCTCCCTTTCATTTTAATGAAAATCTGTTGGTTCTGAGCTGTAAGGTAAAACAGATCCAGCTTTATTTCTTTATTTTTGGTATCTGTTCATTATGGTCTGATCTCAACTAGGCTATTGGAGTGTAACTGAGTAACAGAAACTTTTAATTCCATAGCATATAAAAACAATGCACAGAATGCAAGAAAAGGGGAATAGTCATAACGTTGCTAATGTTAATAAGAGAATGGATTTTAAAACTTTTGTTAGCACATCTTTAATGATCTGTCTTCCAGGAGTAATTCCACAGATTCCAGTGACGACCCAATTCAGAGTCAAGAGGAACAGGCGGAGCTGCAGATCAAGTGTGGCCGCTGCCAGACCATCACGCCCACCTTTGCGGATATGAAGCTGCACCTACTGTATGTTCATGGGGAGGAGATCCAGGTGAGGCTCAAGGACGGGGTCCTCCAGGGAGGCAGAGAGGCTGAAAGCGAGCTGGTCAAGCATGCGGCCCACTATTGGAAACAGCTGAATGAGAAGAGGAACCTTGTCAAGTGCGGAAGCTGCAAGGAGGAATTCTACTCCTTCTCAAAACTGAAGAAGCACATATACTCCCATCACCAGGGCGAGCCTGTAATGAAAGTGGATAGTGCAGCATCTGAAAACACACGCAGGGCCCACACTCAGAACACCAGCCCTGAGCTGCTTGACAAGAGCATTACACTGAGGGCAGAGCTGGGTTTCAACTGCATCTTGTGCACAGGGGTCTTGGCCAGTAAGGAGGAGCTGTTTGATCACTGGCAGTCTTGTCACAACTGCGAGGACCCTGCTGTGCTGTGGACGGTGGTGAGCGCTTTTATGGAGCGAGAGGAAGTCAAACCTTCCAGTGAAAACCCTGAAAAGTAGTCCACATATCACCCCACACACCCCTGGGGGCTAGAACAACTCTTTCAGAAGGGGCTACAGAGAATCTAAGGGGCATTTATTCTTGGAGAAAACAATAGATTTGATATAATCCTACTGAACATATTTGAAATTATCTTCCCAAGACACTAGTGCCAAAAGTGCCTTATGGAATGCTTAATGTAATGTAAACCTAGCCTATCTAAGATAAGGAGGCAAAAGATTGTAGTTAAATAATAAAGTTAAATCAGATTTCTTATTGAAAAAAAGTGTAACTGTTCTTTGCCTTGGTCATCTAAAAATTCTGGTAAAGTACAAGCATCTAAGAAGTATATGAGTTTTAAACATGTGTAGTAATGAATATATATCCCTATTAAATTTGTTAATTTAATTTAGTTTTGTTGGTTTGTTGCTCAATGGTACAATGGTGTTTAAAGAGAAAGGTGTGCCAGGATGATTTTCTGAAAGTTAGCATTCAAGCTGAACTATACTATATGAATTATATATATACAGTATATATAATTACAGTCAACCTTGGTTAACTCGACACCCCGTGGGGATGCAGTTCAGTGTTGACTTATCCATGGTGTCGAGTTAATCACGGGTGCATATGAGCCATGGCATTAACATGCATACAAGTAACAGAGCTCACACGTTTACAGTATTACAGTATTTACACGTTTATTTTTTTGTTAAATGTCCTCATGAAAACAGTTGAAAGAACTGCAGTGAATTAATCAATTACAGTATACAACACTGTACAAACTCGGTACAACTCATATAGTTTGATTTGAAATAAGAATTCATAAAGTAACTACAGCGTTATTTTTAGGAAAACAATCCAACCACAAACTGTTGACTACTTTTAGGTATTGGCTTGTACTGTCTAATTTGACAACTTAAATAGCAAAAGTTATCAAATGTACATTATACAGAATTAACCTGGTGAACAAAAACAATAATAAACTACTTAGTTTCACACAGAAATCAAAATTGTCGATTGTTTCACCTGAAAAAACATGCACTTTGAAAGTTCAGCTTGTTATCCCGAATAACCTGAGCTTTAAAGCCAATTGAACGAGAACGACTTTTTCGCTTCTCACTTATTGGAACTGATACTGTAACCAGCTGCACTTGGAAGTTGCGAATGAATGAACGATCCGTTTCCAGTCAGAGGTCAGTCACGTGATACGACAGTGTTGAGTTATCCAGTAGTGTTTTTTAATAGTTTTTATCCCTTCGGTACCGGTAATAAGTGTGAAGTTACGAGTAAAGCGTGGTGTCAAATTAAAAAAAAAATAGAGAGGCAGGATGCATATATTTTTATATGGAAAAAATCCGGGACCAAGACTGTCTGTGTCGAGTTATCCACCAGTCGAGTTAACCGGGGTTGTGTGTGTGTGTGTGTGTGTGTGTCTATAATATAGATAGATAGATAGATAGATAGATAGATAGATAGAATATCAAATATGTTGGGCTTTGTGGAAAACTATTTTTCCTTTTGTCCTCCCAGATGAGAATATAGTCCTTTGGCTTCATCTGCAGATGGTCTCCTTTTTAAACTGGTTTCTTTTCACTTGCTCATTAGGTCTGCATTGGATACATGCAGAAAAAGTGGCTTAAATTGAAGGAACATTAGAAAGCAATAACTGGAAACTTCTTAGAAATTCAGAGTACAAAAACTGCATACAAATTAGCAAACAAAGAACAAATGGGAATTGAAGTACCTGACTATTTGAAATTGGTGTTGTCATTTGTATTATTTAGTAACTAATTAATGTTTAGACATCAGTTGTACATAACCTTTCCTTTGTGATGGCAAAAAATGGCACGAAGAAGGATGAGTAAATCTCTTATAATTAACAAAACAAAATGAACATGCTCCTCAATATAATACATTTAAGATTAAACCCAGTTTGGTCAACATAATTATTTGGAAAGTCATAGCAAATCTACTGAGATACAGTAAACATGTCAATTTTTAAAATGTGTTTATTAGTAAGTAACTACAAATGAGGTTAAATAATGCCTGCATCTTACATTTAGTACTTCTGTTTTAATCTGTCACTCCAGTCAAGTGTTCAGTATGGCACAGTTTATAACATACAGACAGACAGTACTGTACAGTGCAGTTGATAGTGTTGTAGGGATCAATCTCACTGTTTTATATGTTCTGTTATCCAGTAAGACAATAAGCTTTATATCTGTGTAAATGGCATTGCTGGATAATCTGTGGCTCGTTTAGTCTGTAAACCTCAGTTTTGTGATAAGAAAGCACCTGCATAGTGAGACAGGAAGAGCGTAGATGCAAAGTGTTCTCCAGAAACAAACTCTCCTTTTTAACATGTTTTTTGTGACTTTGAATCTAATGGTAACATCCCTTGGTAGCTAAATAATATCTATATATAATGAGTGGAGCTACCACTTCCACATACTACCGGATGTTCATTTTAATCCCACTCCTCAAGGATTCAAGAATTATGGGATGCACGTGTGTCCCAAATCCCCCTGTCATATACTGTGCTTTCTATTTTACACGTTTTACCAAAAGGTGACCCAAGTTCTAGCCTATGGGGTTGCCTGTGCAAATGTGGATACTGTAGATAAATAGTACAGGGATGGGACACTTAATTAAAAACAGCATGTGTGTGTGTGGTATGACTAATTAAATTGTCACATCAATGGAATCTCTAATATGTATTCTGTGTAATAAATAAAAGTAGCATCTTTGTGTCAGATTTAGACACAGCAACTTTGATAGAGGGCTGATAGTACAGACTCTGATGGCTTTGCAGCCATAACTGTATAAATTACTGATGTTTTTCTGAGGAAAAAAACAATCTGGAGAACATTTCCACTTCAGGCATTCATAGGCTATTGACTATGCTGTAGCCTGATTTAATATTACATGTTTTTATAATAGCAGTGGCATATTACATGCACATCAATAAAGGTGGCAGTTGAATCCCAGCATTAATAATTTCCATCTTATTTTTGCTTCTCTTTTAAGTTCTTCACCCCCAAGCCTTTCTTCAGAGAATCAGAACAATGTTAAGAGACAGTGCAAGCATCCATCAGAGCTGATCTGTGAAATGGGATTAATTGGGCGCTTCTTCCACTTCATAGGCAGTAAAGAAAGTTCACGCCTAAGAAAAGGTCAGAACTGCTTGAGTGCACAAAACGGCAATATTTCACAGAAGAGTACTCGGCTCCAGAATACAGTGAAGCCCTGCAGTTAACAAGAAGTCCCATGAAATGACATGCAAGGCTTGTTGCATTCCGGTGGTGTCACACCTCGACATAACACTGAGGCAGTAAATGCTAAAGGGAAATGGAAGAAATTAAGACAAGTCTTTGGGGGGGATGCAGCTTTCACAGGAAAACATCAATCTGGCTTTTCTTTATACAGGGATGGAAATAAGAACATAAGAAAATTTACAAACGAGAGGAGGCCATTCAGCCCATCTTGCTCGTTTGGTTGTTAGTAGCTTATTGATCCCGGAATCTCATCAAGCAGCTTCTTGAAGGATCCCAGAGTGTCAGCTTCAACAACAAGACTCCTGTTGCATAGCCGTTTCACCCATTCCAGATTTTAGTTTGAGCTTCATTAGCCCCAGTCTATAAGTAACAAACTCAGGTGTGTCTTATTAAACTCCTAATATAACCAAGAATGGATCAAACTGCTATGCAATGAGTCTTATTTTCGTCCCTGTGACCTGTTCTGAGAAAACCCAGCCAAAGTAGGGGGAAGGGGTTCTACTTGTTCTAGAACTGCTTTTACCCTATTGACTCTTCCTAAATAATGAACAATCAATTGCCATTTACAATCACGTTTTCAACACAGCATGGGCGTGCATTATTTAGGTGTTTGTTGAGCAGTTATTACCAAAATGATCCGATACCAGCAGTCTGATCGATCAGGCTCTTGCTACGTACCTAATGCTCTGAACTGACAGGTCACATATTCTCAAATTTCAAGTCAATGACAATAACAAGACTTTTATGGTTACAAATGATAAAGAATAATACGCTGATTGATGGGTAAACTCAACACAATGCATGAGACGATATTTGAAGAATAAACAAGGAATGTGGTTTGAAGGCCAGCTTGACTGTCGTTCATCAAGTTGGATAAACAGCGAGACATGGATTTGGTTTAGCCATGTGCCACCATGTAAAGCACAAGAATTTATCATTAAGTCATCTGGAGATGTGAAGGAATTTTACAAAAAAAAAGACATTGCACTATGTATTGATGTTAAGCTGAGGAAACTATCACTTGTGGAGTGCAAGTTAGTTCTAGGTTTGGTGTTTCCTTTTTAATTTTAATTTGAATCTGTCAGCAGGCAGCCAAGGTGAGAGTCAAAGGACACTTTTCAATTTGTAGCCAGAGGTTGCCAATAATATTAAAAACCCATAGCAGCTCTGAAGATATATAAATAGTGCCTGAGTCAAATGTATAAAAGACACCATTGAAATAATCAATGTGAGTGTGCTTCAGAAGAATGTGGAACGGGCAGTGCTGTGTGATACACTGCCATTACAGGTTCTGTCCTATCCCCTATGCCATTACAAGCTCAAAAGCCATGAATGCAGAGGAGCCCGGCTCTTGCATTGTGGTCGAGACACTCACTTGAGGTGTGCGAGATCACGGGTTTGCGCCCAGCCTCCGTCTTGTTACATATCTATTTGCATTTTTATTTCCTGAAAATCAATAGGAATCTATAATGTTTGAAAGTTGCACATGCTGTTCTAAAACAGAGTTGGGGCTGGTAGAATTGAAAGGCTGATTTAGAGAAAAAATATAATAACTGTGGTGCAACAGAACACAGAACCATGTAACATGATTGCAAGCATCATTAAATGACCAGAGGAATGTACACAATCAATCAAAATGAAATCTGAAGTACTGCACTGCATAATATCCAGTGCTCAGCATTTTAACCACGACTCTCCCACAAATATACTGTCTTATAGTGATTTTGATAATGATCTGGTTATGTTATTTTTCTATTGGTATGGGAAAATGAATTATGTTAAATAACCATTCCTTTGTATTTAAGGCCCCACCCATTCAATAGCTCTATTCAACTCTTCTAACAAATTCCAGGCTGCAAATAGACCTTGATCTATTTGAGGCTCCACCTCAGCAGACACTGTAAGCACATGACCTCACCAGATCTAGGTCTAGGTAGTAAAGTGCAAAGGATCCTGGTGGTCAGGATTCAGATCTCTTCTTGCTTTGGATAGCAATGTGTGTGCTGCTGGCTGACGCTGCTGCTTTGTAAGATATCCTCCAGGGGGAGTCGCTTTACAGTAAATCAGAAGCTGTCATGGCATCTTGAACCTCAGTGTCAACCCAAGAGACCTACAGCATGGCGCCATGGGGGTCTCAACACACCTTCCACTAGTAATGCAAGCTGCACATGTCTGCACACATTCTGTCCTTTTTGTTCAGCTGGAATTTCTATAGTACAACCACTATTGGGACTGGTTACATCTTTAAGTCTTTATAGAGTTGGTCCTAATAGAGGAATATTGTCATATTGACTCCGTGTGGAATGAGAATCACAGAGTACAATCTTAATGGTGAGTTGGTCACAAAAAGGTGTATGTGTTCATGTTTTTTTTTTTCATTTAGTGCTGTCTGTATTCTGTACTTATGGTCTGGTTAGGCTCCTGTTCTTCTCGATATCAAAGGTTACGAAAGGTACAGATGGACAACAAACATAGGCTACCTCACAGTAACCTTGGTGCCCTGGAAAGCTGATTACCATCTGGTACTTGTGCATGGTTCTCTTCAATGTAGGCAAAACTGATGTTCTTGCTTTCCGTCTGCGTACACGCACGTGCCTAAATAATGAGCCTGTGTTAACGGAAAGCACTATGTGGGCAGATTTTGCTATACAGTGTTACCTTTCTTCTGTGGAAAACTGCAGACAATACCCAAGACAACAGGATGGATATGTTCCTTTCAGGGAATTTCATTTGCTAGAGTGGTAACCTACAGTTACAAGGCACTCTACAAATAAGGTTAATGAAATCAAGCTTCCAGACAGCAGAAAGTACTGTCTGCGTAGGTATAAAAATAAAAAGGTTATCAGGATTACGTGCGGCCAAGCATGAGCATACGGTTCCACATTGGGAAAATGTATTTATTTTACAAGTCTGCTACACACATTTGCTATTTAGCAGTTTGAGGGGTACAGCACATACATGCTGTCTAGCAAACTCAGTCCGTCAGACTTGGCTGTTACTCGTTTGTTTCCCGAAGCGGGGGCACCCATCCCACATACAGTATTGAACCCTGCAGCGCAATGTTCCTGGAGCTTTGCAATTCAATAGACAGATACTGACATGACCGACTCCAGCTCCCATTTGACGGGTTCATTAGCTCAAGCAGAATTTGATGTAGTACCGGTATGTATATAATAAAAAGGGGGCTTTTCGTCTGTTGTTCCTGTCCTTTTTGTTTCATAATTCATTTTGTAGCAATTCCTGTAAGTGGTATTTATGTCTTTGGCTGTGCCGCCATGTAAAAATGAAAGCTCTTAAACTACTCCGAGCCTGTCCACCTTTCTTGTGACTAATGAATGATCTTGTGGCTCAATTAATTTAGCTGATCCATCTCTCCTCCCTCCACCAGTATACTGTAACAAGGATTCCTGCAATGCGTCTCCCCAGGGAAAGCTTGGATCAGACCTCTGTAGTCAGAATCAATTACACTCATCCATTTTTCTCCACAGCATTTAGATGAGTCGCATTCTTCAGGCACAGTTCAAGCAGACAGACAAGTCTCCTGGGTTGCATGCCTCCTGGGTTCAGCAACCCCACTGTCAGCAGAGAAAAATCATTCCCTTTTGCAGCTTGCAAAAAGAAAAAGAAAAGTTGATAAATCCGTACACATAGAAAAGCAATCTAAATGATAAGGTATAAATAAACTTCTCTGCTCAGCAGTGGTGGGTGTAGCTATACAGGGTGAACATAACAGCATTGGCCACTTTGTAGTGCCGCTGTGGTTTACTGCAGAGCCTCAAAGCAACACCAGGAGTGCGTTCAATGAGCAGAGCGCCCCATGGCGTTACATGGCTTTTCCTATTGAACGATGCGCACAGCGCGAGCGCTTCCTAACAGTAACGAGCCAAGCTCAGAGCTACCTCGCTGGAGGTTCAAAATGGCCGACCTACATCATCAGTGCAGTGGCTGCAAATTGATTTTTTAAAATATGGATTTGTATGACCAACACATCTGTGATAAATAATATTTTTGTTGTCATTTTGGCTTTTTAAAACTTATTATGATGTTTTTTTTAAAGTGACAATTGTATTAGAAAATAAAACAGGGAAAATTTATAACTTGACAAATATGATTCACGCCCCAAGATGCTAAAGCAAAAAAAAAGTGTCAGTAACTTTACATTACAAAAATACAGTGGCAGTAATTACATTAAAAATATATATAAAAAAATGGCAAAACTCGCTTAAGCAACTGTTTTAATACACAGCGATGCATTGCCTGCTATTGTGAAACTGCTCGCTCCTAACACACTGTTCAATAACTGCTAACATATATTACGGGCGCCACGGGAGAGCATTCTGCTTATTGAACGCACCCCAGACTTTACAATAACCCATAATATAATATTACAATTGATACAATCAGTATCAATACAGTTCAGTAAAACCCAACGATTGGGCATCGGGGGGAAAATACAAAACATAATCGCAGACTCTTAAAAAATGGATGCCTTGAATGGTGTATTTGAAGATATGTATGGAAATACATATCACTCAAAGGACGAAACGGTTATTCAAGCCTTTGGAAAAGGTGGTACAACGAAATTCGTTCACGGTTTACAAATCATGCACAAAAGCGCCTTCTCTGGCCACAACATCGCATTTCATTTTGAATTGACCGACTTTTTTTGATCAAAACAAATCCACATCTGGGAGGTTCAGGACGTTCTCTGTTTTTGATCAACTCTGAGGACACTAGATTTTTAGTCCTGTGCGAATCATGCTTTTGTTGTATAAAAGTACCCCACCTCATCTGGTAACTGACCTTTTGCCTGTAAAGCATATGTATTTCAAACATATGAGCCATTTATGCACAATGTCACATGCCTCAGTGTATTACCCCATTCTGCCTTTTAGGGCTTGCTCTGTCAGTGAACTTGACATGTGACACACAATGTCAGTCCCCATTACAGAACATGTGAAGCCTGGATCTGAGAATTAAATGTCAGCTAAACTACAGCCATTTCATTTTCTGTTATGTAGAAATACCTTTACGTCAATTGACAGTTCTACTGAGCACCACTTCTTCATCTTCGTTTCAAGGCACAATGGTAAATGATTCTTGCAACATTATAAATTAGTTTTTTTTTTTTTTACAAACCAAAGGCATGTCAGGCTCTTTGAAGATATTGTTTTCCTCTGGATCACCTTGGGTGCATTTAATTGTATTGGAAACAAAATGATAATTTTGAGATTGTATTGTCCCACTATACTCACATTTAAAGAAATAAAGCAATATACAACTACATACAAGCTGTGTGTAAGAACATGCAGGTAATTAATAATATGTTTGGTATTATTTAAACTTAGCAAATGAGAAAATAAAACTATGTATAATAGTCAATGGGCTGTATTTTAACAATATGTCTGTCTGAGGGTGGAGCTCCTGGGATCCAGACATTCAATCTGATTAAAACTTGTATCTAAATTACAAAAAATACAGAAAGACGGTAATACTGTGTTGTACATCCCAGGAGACTTCGAGGCGGAGGTGGGAGCAACGAGAATCTGCTTCCTCCTCAGAGGCCTGATAATAAAGAATCTAAAAACCCCAATCTGAAACATTATTTTCCCAGTTATCGAATATTAAAGAGTAAGTAGCGGGGTTCAAAAAAGAAAAAAAGCATTATATGTCCCCCTACAACTGTTTAAATAACATACCTGTCATTTTTATTTTCATTGTTAACATCCTTTACAATCATACTGTAACTTTAAAGTCTGTTTCAAAGCTCTTTTCAAAATGTCTGCTCTAGTACACTGGGGGTTGAGATTTGTCCTCTAAATCACAGTAGGATGAAACAATGAAAAGAAAAATTACAGGTACGTTATTTAAACAGTTGTAGCAACACGTGGGGATGTGTAACACTGTATTTTTCGGAACCCCGCTACTTACTCTTTAAAGGAGTCCTTAACAAGAAATCCGAGACACTGGAGTCTGCTGTGCATAATTTGAACAAGGACCTCTGTACACCCACACAGAATGGGGTCTTGGAAGACAACATGGTGACTGGTCCTAAAAACTGCTAACCTTCTGTAAAGCAGATGTTTTTGAAAACCGCTGCAACATCCTCCGGCTGGTTGGGCTGTATATACAGTATAATCCCATCGAAGCTACATAAAATAGGTTTAGCTCAGTCTGATCTATGCTGGCATAGGTGTGGTGGTAGGGCTGCAGTGCTACATCTCTTGTGGGACTACTCCCCCATCTACTGGTCTGGTCTAGTGCACTGTAGCTCATGCATTGTCTGAGATACGCCTGTTGGAGCTGAGCCTGGTATCTGACAAATACTGTCATGCTGCCTCTGGCTTTATGACAGCCAAGAGAACAAGCCTTCTTAATTGTAAAAAAAAAACACAAACCTGAATGTTACTCCTTAGATAAAGGGCTGCCTGATTACCCAGATTTCTTAAATAAGGATTACTCCAATATTTCAGCAGGGTCCTTGAGGGAATCTGGAAAGAAGTTCATAAATATATTGATTTTCACTGATTCTTTCCCAGACAGCTCCCTGGCGAGAAGAAATTGATTTGTGAACTTAGGAGTGTAATACAGTGCAGATTTGCAGTGGTTTGTATGTACATCGAAACTGTCAGACAAACAGACTGAAGCTTTTTACTTACTTTGAATCTGTTTTTAATTTGCTTGTTTCTGTTAACTTGTGTTAGTTTATTTCTGCTTTTTTTATTATCCATGATTTGCTATTGTTATTATTTTTTTTTTGTTTTCATTCCTCTTAAGAGAATAGCAAAAACAAAACTTCTAAACACTAGAATATATGAGGTTGTATTTAGAACTGGCACTGTGTACATTAAAATAGCCCCCATGGGTTTGCCTTTGTGTAGCACAATCAGTTTTATATTGCCTGCAAAGGCTGCTTAACCAAGATTGTATTGTTTCCTATACAGAACCATAGTTATATTAAGCAGGCATTAAAGTACAAGGTTATTCAGTGTATAAAGACACTGTACTACAAAAGTACATTGTTATCGTGCAGTCTTGCTCCAAAAGTATTTAGATTATTATGACCTGCCACTTTGCTTACTCAGTCCATTGATTACTCAGGAGGCTTTTTGCACAGATTGAGAGCGATTTAAACTGGATAGCTGATGATTTTTAATTCAAATTGTTCTATCCAAATTCCCTGACTGAATATTGAACTCATTTTTTTATTTTATTATTACTGCTCAAAACCTTTGAATGGGATAGCAAATCATAATAATGACAGGGACATCATATTATCTATTATCACAAAAAGATCCCAGTGACCTAGTTTGCGAAACTCAAAACACCTGCACCACATCGAGTAAGGGTCCCCAAAGGCTTTGACAGCACCCCACACCCATTATTTTAAATGTGTCAATAAATCAGAGATTACAGCAGATTTTTAATGGAAGAAAATTCCATTTGTCTCTAGATGCCATTTAAAAAGTTCTTATTAGATTCCATATGGCAAAACTATGCAGTCAACCTGAACTCTTAGTATTGGCCTGAATTAGTTCCTGCAAACGGGAATACTTGGAACTCCCCTATTTCTGGCTCAATCTTGGCCCATTCCTTAGCATTTGGTCTCTTTATTTCCACTCCCACGGAGCCTGCTCTAAAGATTTTACAAATTCAGTGTTTTGGGTTGAGACCATGGTGAAAAATGGACTTCCAACGGCTTAGACTTTTGCACCACTTTACACTTCAAGATGCTGGCAAAATGTCTTATTTTTCCTGCATTAAAAACATTGTACTCATCACAAATTTAAATATATATCTGTAATCCTGACTCACAGAACTGTATCCACCCCACAATAAAAGCCAAAGCACAACTCATTCCACTGTATTATATCAAAGTGCTTGTATTTCCCAGGTGCACTATTGTTATAAATCAGGTATGGTTGAGTCTCTCATCGTGGAATAGCCAATGTTATACCAAACAACGCAGATTCATTTTCAAGAGGAAGGAAAACGTGGGCCCAGGGTATTGTAGCACTGAGCAGCAGCTTTACACTCATTTTGCTCAGTAAAGCCAGGTTGGTGATGAAGGTTTTTGTATAATTAACTTTTTTTTAAAATCCTTTCACCTACCTACACTATTTCGCTGATTGTATTATCACCACAGACAGGGCGGACTCCTCATTGCAGTAAAATCACAAACCCAGCTCTGGCTTGTCCCGGCTGGGTATAGGGTGAATAAATAAACCTTGAAACTTGTCTGCTCATATATTTGAAACTATCAGATATTGTGAACATGGAAAGCAGAAACTAATTAAGCAAACTGAAGCACTAATAATAACCTTTCTGGCCTCTCACTTGCTGTGCAATCGCTATTGGTCCAGGATCCAGGTATGCAACATGGCAGGAGCTCTGGCTAATTATAAAAACCATTCAATATGAATGAAAACATTTATTTTCTTAATTCCAGTTGCTCCCCACAGCAGGATGTAGAATTGCCTCTACTTTTAACCCCACCTGCCTGTATTCTTCCTCAGTGGGCATTTCCAGATCCTCATCTCCAGCAATAGCCTCCAGTGCTTCACTGTTGTACATTAAACACAGCTCCAGATTTCCCCCTATTGTTAGGGACATGACAAACCTTGTATATTGTAGAGTGAAACGTATTGGTAATCCTAGGAAAGAAAATGTGTTGATAATGTTAAACCCATTTGCTAGAGGTGACTTTGGTATAAGTACAGTCCCTGGGGTAACTTAGGTTAGAATGGTTGAAGTGATAAAGCATGTGAAAAAATGTATGGGAAAGGAGAAGATATGGTCAACAATTAACCACGGTAGCTTCATAGAAGAGAGCAGTTAGGGGTTGGTTGCACTTGAATGGAGTAACAGCTGAATATCTTATTTCTATTATAATTAGTAAGATAACAGAAATAAACTGTAGTCATGTAGTCTCTGAGCCTACTAGAGGCATAGAAGGCATACACAGATAGAGGATGTTCCAATACCTCCAGAATCCTCGTGGACCATCAGTGTAGCGTCTGAGGGCTCTCTCCAGGGGTTCGGGTAATCAGATCAATTCTATATTATTCTATTAATACTAGTGGCATATACTGTATCTAAACAATAATGTAGAATGTAGTTTGGGTGTTTCGAACTGATGCTAAATATGGTTAAACATATTAAACATGGTCTGGTCTCGTCTGTGTAGCGTACCACAGTAGTTAATTACATGTTTACCTTAATTCATAAACCTTACAATATTGAATTAAAAAACAATACTGCAATACAGAGCGGGTATTATCTGCAAGATAGCTCACCATGGTGATACATGCTATTGTAAAGCACAGTTGCTTACTATGTGTGCTTGAAGACATTAATGTTTTTTTCTGCACATTGGAGTTTGAAGTGTCTGTTACTGTGAAACCTATAAGATTCAATCGGTGGGATAATGACTGCTGAATAGGCTGAGATGTGGCTGTGAGGTTTATATTTCTACTTCATTTGAATATTTGCATTAAAAAAATGATGATATAAAAATAATTTACAAGGCCCTTATACAGTAAAATATAATAGATCGTGCACTATGTCAACATGGCCTCATTTACCAGATTTGAATGAAATCAAGAAATACAGAGGAGCACTGAAGAGAAAAAAAAATCTGCTATATTTAATAGACATCATACACAAGTGCAAAGATGCACTCATTGCTAAACTGTAGGAAAAAAAAAACATTGATAGCTTTTGGTCAAGTCTTCCCTTGCATCCAATTCCCTGTAAACATTGATAGCCATTCAGCTGGTTCTAGTGCGTTAAGAGTAGTATCTAATAACACTGGCTATTTGTCGAGCCGAGTGAGAACCAAACCATGAAACTCTGGCTTGGAGCCGAGCAGAGGCAGGGGTGGGGTTAGTGATTTTTTGTTATTACGTTGCGGCGTCTAAGGCCGATTATCTTGCTCATCAGATCCAAACCACTGCTCTCTCTGAGAAGCATTCTTCTCCTCTTTGTTTAATCGGCCCGTCATTGCATTTCAGATATATTCAGTAATATATGAAGAATGAAAATAAAGAAAAACCCAACCATAACCACTGCATCCACCATTCTCAACTCAAATACAGTGCCTCTCAATACCCCATCATGTGTGTGATGTCAGCAGCGTGGCTCGGACTCTGCAGTGGAAACACAAGCAGGCTCCTCCTAAACTGTGCTGGGCTGGCTCGGTGCGGCTCCGGCACAGCTCGGTTGTATAGTGGAAAAGAAGTATAAGGATAGATATAGTTAACCAATCCCAGTGGCGTTCTCTAAAAGAGTAAGGACTGATCAGTGTTTGTGGGGAAATGCGTCACCAGCCTACTACACTGATAGGTCGAAAAAGCACTACTGGCAACTTGCCAAGCATCTCTTCAGCTAGCTTTTTTTACTGAAAAACAATAAAAAGAAAGGCCTTTCTAAGAGTCTTTTTTCCTTTCCAGTGTAGAAAAGGGACTGCCGGTGTTGTGTGTGTATGTACATCTACATTGACCGCCGTGCGTCATGCTCTTCCTGTCTTCATAGTCCTGTCTTCAGGATCAGGAGCATTTCTGAGAAAAAAAACAAAAAAAACACTGAAGCTAGTGAGTGATACCGAGAAGCAGAGAGTGCTTTCTTTCACTCCTGCTCGTTCAATAATTATTGATATTATTTTCTTTTCTGATTATGTGACTATGTTACCTTAATACTACCTTAATACTGTTCTTAATAAAATTCTCAGTTCAAAGTAGTGCAAAGTAATTTGCATTAGAAAGTACAGTAGAAAGTACTATATATATACTATATATACTATATATATACTATATATATATATATATATATATACAGACGTGCTCAAATTTGTTGGTACCCCTCCACAAAAAACGAAGATTGCACAATTTTCTCTGAAATAACTTGAAACTGACAAAAGTAATTGGCATCCACCATTGTTTATTCCATATTTAATAGAAATCAGACTTTGCTTTTGATTTTTTATTCAACATAATATTGTAAATAAGAAAACAAATGAAAATGGCATGGACAAAAATGATGGGACCGCTAACCTAATATTTTGTTGCACAACCTTTAGAGGCAATCACTGCAATCAAACGTTTTCTGTAGCTCTCATTGAGACTTCTGCACATGTCAACAGGTAGTTTGGCCCACTCTTCCTGAGCGAACTGCTCCAGCTGTCTCAGGTTTGATGGGTGCCTTCTCCAGACTGCAAGTTTCAGCTCTTTCCATAGATGTTCGATAGGATTCAGATCAGGACTCATAGAAGGCCACTTCAGAATAGTCCAATGTTTTGTTCTTATCCATTCTTGGGTGCTTTTAGCTGTGTGTTTTGGGTCATTATCCTGTTGGAGGACCCATGACCTGCGACTGAGACAGAGCTTTCTGACACTGGGCAGTACGTTTCGCTCCAGAATGCCTTGATAGTCTTGAGATTTCATTGTGCCCTGCACAGATTCAAGGCACCCTGTGCCAGGCGCAGCAAAGCAGCCCCAAAACATAACCGAGCCTCCTCCATGGTTCACTGTAGGTATGGTGTTCTTTTCTTTAAAAGCTTCATTTTTTAGAGCTGATGTGATTTGCCAAAAAGCTCCAGTTTTGACTCATCTGTCCAAAGGACATTCTCCCAGAAGGATTGTGGCTTGTCAATGTGCATTTTAGCAAATTCCAGTCTGGCTTTTTTATGTTTTTCTTTCAAAAGTGGAGTCCTCCTGGGTCTTCTTCCATGGAGCCCACTTTCGCTCAAAAAGCGACGGATGGTGCGATCAGAAACTGATGTACCTTCACCTTGGAGTTCAGCTTGTATCTCTTTGGCAGTTATCCTTGGTTCTTTTTCTACCATTCGCACTATCCTTCTGTTCACTCTGGGGTCGATTTTCCTCTTGCGGCCGCGCCCAGGGAGGCTGGCTACAATTCCATGGACCTTAAACTTCTTAATAATATTTGCAACTCTTGTCACAGGAACATCAAGCTGCTTGGAGATGGTCTTGTAGCCTTTACCTTTACCATGCTTGTCTATTATTTTCTTTCTGATCTCCTCAGACAACTCTCTCCTTTGCTTTCTCTGGTCCATGTTCAGTGTGGTGCACACAATGATACCAAACAGCACAGTGACTACTTTTTACCATTTAAATAGGCTGAATGACTGATTACAAGATTGGAGACATGTGTGATACTAATTAAAGAAACTAATTAGTTTGAAATATCACTATAATCCAATTATTTATTATCTTTTCTAAGGGGTACCAACAAATGTGTCCAAGCCATTTTAGAATATCTTTGTAGAATAAGCAATAATTCATCTCTTTTCACAGCTTCTTTGCTTTATTCTATGACATACCAAAGGCATGCAAGTATACATGATAAAATATCTTTTAATTTCATCACTTTTCAGGAGGAATGAAGCATTATTTCAATGAGCTGTAAGGGTACCAACAAATTTGAGCACGTCTGTATATATATAAATATATGGGACACGCCATGTAGAACACATTGCTGGTGAGTAATGGAGACACGCACACTGTCTAATCTGCTTGTTCATTCTGCATTGTGCAAAACTTAGGAACAGGACACAGTGCGATGAACATAGAGAGAGATCTGAAAAAAAATGTTTCATTGATGTTTTCCATAATTTAATGAGCAAAAAACAAGTTCAGTCCATTCGGTAGACAACAATCACTCCAGTGATTCCAGGTGAATCCTTATCTTATCCACATTTCTGTCTCTCTGATCACACATTCTTACCTGTGGCGATGCTCCACACACACATGAAGAATGCTCCTCTGGACGGTCAAAACCTCATTTTGGTAACAAGACCACAATTTATAATATATAATGGTTATTAATGCCGTCTCCATGTAGAAAAGAAAATCTGCGAAAGCTTTTCAAAGGATAATTGCCCTGAATTCAAGGATGTGTGACAGGAATTTGAATAATGAATGTTGTATTGAAGCAATCAGGCACATTATGGTGGATGGCAGACTTCTGACAGCTGAAGCTCGTGCATAATGTTTTACCTAGGAGACATGATTTCACTCCCCTCAAGGCTTGGAAATGTATTGTATTTGTTATTTATATGTATCTGAAATCCCCAAACCTAAGTTTGGTAAGCCCATATTGACACCTTCGGTTGTTGAGATGTTTTGTATTAGACAACCTTGCTGCTTTATTCACATAGTTGGAGCACTGCAGTCTTACAACAATTGATTGAGGTAAAGGGAAGCTGTCAGGAATGGAAAGCATGGAAATATGGATGCATAGGTGAATATTAGTGGTTTTAATCTTGACATTTCCTATTGAACGATTAATCATCCGATCTGCAATCGATTAATCACACCTGTTTGATAGTGATATGAAATTGTATTACAAGTTATCACTTTAAGTGGTGCATTCTGACATTTACTTTTGAGCTGTAATACCTGTTTGCATTTCCTTCAGCCAAATGACATGTCTAAAAGAAAAAGATAAAAAAAGACACCAAGAGTGTATGAATTACTGCAAATTACCAGCTGCACTACAACCTAGAATACTGGCTGTTACAGAATCGGCTGACCTTAGAGCTAGGTGCGTATGGGGACAGGATCTCTTTTAGATACCCAGGAGCCAGACCCTTGAACCCCTTATATTGTGAAATACTGGGTATACCTTCCAGTTGCTCTTTTGCCAAGGTCTTTAGAAGTACACTCTGCCGTTTTTCAAGATTTTCTTGTTTTTTGATACTGCACCCAGGTAGAGAAGATTAATCAATCAATAATTTTTATGAATCGAATCCTACATGTGTGTTTATCATTAATCAATTAAAATCCCATAGTAAATGTAATATACAAATTTGGATATGATCTGAAAAGGTCTTTCTGTATGTCAAAGCTGTTGTTGTGTTGCTGATGTTTACACATTATCATAAAAAATTCAATAAACATTGCAATACATGTATGAAAAAAGCAGGTTGCCAGATCAGTTGTCAAAATGCCTTTTATTGCTTCCAGGACCCTGATTGCCTGTAATAATGTAGGTGGTAATAATTACTTGACAATCACATTGCATACAAATTGAGGAGCTAATTTCAGAACAGCTTTAAACTTAAGGCAGGATGTGGTCATTGTTTTCTCTTTCAGCTCAACAGGAAACAGTTTAGTATATTCAAACATAATGTTCATATTATGTGATGTGGCTGGTGGTGCATTATAATAGATAATAACTACTGTACTATGATTTTGTAAAAGTTTACAAAGCTCCGTAGTCTTCAAATTAGTAAACATAACAAACAAGCTCGTCTGAAAAGGGGTGACACGAATGACCTTGTAATCACACCAGCATTGTAAAAGTGCATTGTACAATGACTGTGTGCCTGTGAATGCTGATCTTCATGTGATTGCAGCATTGTAACATTGCATTGTACAATGACTGTGTGCCTGTGAATACTGATTTTCATGTGATTGCAGCATTGTAACATTGCATTGTAAAATACACAATATCACATGATTCATGAACTCAAGAAGCAACAACACATTGGGAAAACCACAGGACTGCAGTTAGTTAGAGAGCCATAGAGAGCTGTAAAAACAAGCTCTATTCAAATATGTATCTGTAAAAAGATACATATTTGAATAGAATTTGTTGCCATATGTACTCTAGCATGAATGCCCTTCTGGGTTTTAAAGGTATAGTTGAATGATATGACCATGTGGATAAGGATTTAATTTACTGTATTGTAGTGTCAGCAATATAATTCTAGCCTACATTAGCAGACTCACCACTCAAGTGTACAGCTTTTTACTGAGCTGTAAACTTGAGGATAATTACTGTGTGTTACATAAGATTACAGGAGAGAGTTACACCTAATGCCAATGAAAGTACTCCATACCTTAAATATTTAATCGGACACTGAGGGAAATGAGGCATACAACTGTGGAATTATACGGGCCCTTAGTGAAGCAGTGAGCTAAGCTGCTGTATTACTACAGCTTTCCTGATAGGAAGGAAAGTGTATTATTACCAGTTGATTTATCTGATGGCACATAGCTGGTTTCAGTTTCTATAGCTGGTTTCAGTTTCTCCCCCTGTGAGTGTTTCACCGTTAAAGTGGATCAGGGTGGGGCCTAACGTTTCCCAAGCTACAGTATGTGCTCCGATTCACTGCATTCACTCATGGATTTTGCATCAATAATTGAAAGCAGTTGTTTTTTTTACAAACACAAAGTCACCTTCTGACGAGAGATCTCATTTGTTGTTGATGGTGCAAGAACAGCCCCCCCCCCCCCCCCCCATTAGAAATAAATAAGAGCTATTTTAATAACCGCTCAGGCGTTTGATGCTGTCTTGTAGAACTGCCAATTCCTCTTAATAGCAGATTGATCTGGAGCTGAATTGTCATTATGGGATGTCAAACTTTTTCTGAAAAGGGAAAACAGAATCTAACCCTTTCTTGTTATTGTTTGTCATGTTTGCAGAACAGTTGTTTCACAATTGTCTTCACATTCTGGGCATTAATCTGTTTTAAAGGGCTGGTTGCACGCTACCTTTTCCAGGCTCGTTTTACAACATAACAAATGCTGTTACTGTTGACATCTGAGCTCGTGTTTACTCTATAACTTCAGTTAGTTTGTATTTCTGTTTACAAGATAAACTCTCTCTGGCATTTGAAATAGAAAGATTTCTTTAACCCACAACCTACAACCTTACTGACCTGCAAACCAGAAAATGCATACATGTTGTACTATACAGTTATCTGTCATTCAGATCCAAATTGCTGAGCTAAACAACAGTTTTCTTGCACCCACACGGTTACTAGTAGTGTATTTGAGCAAGAACGCGCCAGAGCACACCACAACGCCATTCTGGTACACTTTTCTACAGCCAGCAGTGATGTAGTCAAGTTGGAGCTTCCATAATAAGCAAGCTAAGTCACATTATTCACATCTCCTGCACAACTGTCTGATTCAGTTAGTAGTCCTCTTGATGCAATGAAAAGAGCATTAGGAACTTCTATTACAAACTAGTTCTTTAAGAAGGATACAAATGCTGCTGAAGACGACAGCAATAGTGAGTCAACTACGACTGTGGACATAAACACAAACAAAGCCACTGACACACAGACAAGTAAAGATAGAGAAAGACACCTTGTGGAAATATGTGTAGAAATTAGATACAAACTACTACCTATTATATATGTTTGTAGAAGTTATTAGCTGCCAAGGTGCTGGGGCATGTTTGTTTTGTAAAGGCATATTACAGTAGTTGTACCCTGAACCTACAGGGTGCCAGTCGTCCTCCCACGGGTTTGCACTGGTTTCAAAGTGGCTGGTTTTGGGTGACATCATTGGGTTAGGGTTGTTGTTCGGAGCTGGCCGGTGCTTGTATGTACTAACTCTGCAATCACATCTGTGACGGAGCCAGTCACAGGCAGTGAATGGCATAGCTACTATACATTCAGCCTATGTAGGGGAACCAATACTACCTCCTACCTCTAGAGATTATCCAGGCTCAGGTGTGTTTAAAAATGTAGATAAATACAAAGTACAGAAGTACTCCTGGGTTTATATTTCCATTCCCTCTTTTCTGTGAAACATTCTGAACCACCACTGTGTCAAGTCTTGTTTTTCAGGGAACAATATTTATGTCAATAACCTGAACACATGAACACAATGGAAGGACGCACGTCTCTGCTTTACTTTTCAAGAGAAATAATTTGCTGAACAAGCAAGTGGTTTGAAGTTGTTAAGCCATTACAAAGGGTACAGCTCCACACAAGAGGTTTGTCTTCTTCAAGCAGCACTTTAGGTGTTGGCTTCTAGTTATTAGTTCTAGTAGATTTTAACACAGGCAAAGGACTAAACGAGCTCAAATGAGTCATCAGCTATTTCACCGTGGGCTGGGTTTCCATGCGAGTAGGCTGTGTGTAATATTATGTTACATTCAAAATACAGCCCCCACTGGGAGAAAAACACTCAGTTGTCAAGAATATTGAATGTGATTCTCAGACTATAGCTTTCAAACTGTGTGTGTACCTGCAACCCATTCCACAGTCTTCCTTCCAAAAACATATACGCTAAAAAACAAACAAAAAGTAAAATAAACACCAAACACAATCTCTGTGCATTGGATTTACCTTTGATCATGACTCCTAACGGAGAAAGATGGATGTGAGAGATGTAGTGTAGGCTTCCCAAGAATCTCTCAAGGCTGGGTGTTGTATCCTCTTGAAGTTTAACATTGTGGGTATAATTCTATTATTATTATTATTATTTGTTTATTTAGCAGATGCCTTTATCCAAGGCAACTTACAGAGACTAGGGTGTGTGAACTATGCATCAGCTGCAGAGTCACTTACAATTATGTCTCACCCAAAAGACAGAGCACAAGGAGGTTAAGTGACTTGCTCAGGGTTACACAATGAGTCAGTGGCTGAGGTGGGATTTGAACCAGGGACCTCCTGGTTACAAGCCCTTTTCTTTAACCACTGGACCACACAGCCTCCAATTCTAGAGGGCATTCCTTTGAGCATCCATGTTTGTTTTCAAACAGACCATTCACTAATGATGGAATGGGTAAGTGAAATTCCTCTAAGATGATATAACATTTTTATAGAGAGGATGATCATTGATGTTCATAGAGCATATGCCACAGTCACATATACCTCAGAACATACCATTATGTTCTATTCAAACTGTCACACAACACTAAATGACTAACCTTTTCTGATATTAGGTCCATTTGCACATGCATTTTCATTATTTTCAGTGAGCTGTTATACATTTAGTGTCCAGCAGGCACAAGTAACTAAGGTATACCATGTACATTTCCAACACATTCATAATTCTAGGTTTTGTTACAGGTAAGAGGCTGGGCACGAACCGGTGACCCCACGCACCACAAGCAAGCATCTAAACCACTATGGAAAAGAGCCAGGCTCGTCTGCATTTGTGCTTATAGAGCTTTTAACCTCATCTCACTGGAGGGACAGGACAGAAAAATTATTAGCTGACAAATGAAACCCATGAGGGTATCCATCTCTGTCATAAAAGATGCCATTTGATTGCCTGTGATTGGTACTCAATTATTGTGCAGGTAGGGGCAAATGAGGGAAAAGTATATTTTCTTATTGTATAATTGTGATGGGGTGAAAAACCCTCATTTGTAGATAGTGTTTATTTGTGTGATTTATTTTGTAGCGGTACTTTTTTTTCCTTTGCTCACATTCTGCAGTATAAATGCATATAATTCCACCAGCTACATCAACAACAGTATTCTCTGTATCTTCATGTTTAATTGTGTCAAATGTATTACTTTATATTGTTAATAAATGTTCCCAGAAAAGACTGAATTGCTTAATTGATTGTTAATTTAGCCAGGCTCAGCTGTATTTTAGCATGGCCCTTTGCGTTAGCAGCTGACAGTATAGTTACCTGTGTGCTCTCCTGCTCTACTACATAGAGCTATTTTGATAGAAGCCTGTTAGGCAGCTTTCATTTTTTGTACAGTTAAAAGTGATTTCATTTTTCATTTAATAAAAGTGTGCAGCCCTGCGCTTGAACAGCATCCTCTGACTCCTGCTCCAGTACATCCACAGCCCCATTGTGCCTCAGTCCAGTATAGACATTTACAGGCTATTTGTTTTGCCCATGGAGCTGAGTCCCATGGATCAATGTTGTAGTTTTCTTACACCCAGAGGGAAAACTTCTCTTATCAGTAACAGCGATAATGGCCCTTGTCAGCTTGCTGCATTGATCCCAAAATGGATAGTGCCATATTGTGATACTGAAACTCCTTAACGCATGGGGTGAAATGCATCATTTATACATATTGTGATACTGAAACTCCTTAACGCATGGGGTGAAATGCATCATTTATACATATTGTGATACTGAAACTCCTTAACGCAGGGGGTGAAATGCATCATTTATACATATTGTGATACTGAAACTCCTTAACGCAGGGGGTGAAATGCATCATTTATACATATTGTGATACTGAAACACCTTAACGCATGGGGTGAAATGCATCATTTATACATATTGTGATACTGAAACTCCTTAACGCATGGGGTGAAATGCATCATTTATACATATTGTGATACTGAAACTCCTTAACGCATGGGGTGAAATGCATCATTTATACATATTGTGATACTGAAACTCCTTAACGCATGGGGTGAAATGCATCATTTATACATATTGTGATACTGAAACTCCTTAACGCATGGGGTGAAATGCATCATTTATACATATTGTGATACTGAAACTCCTTAACGCATGGGGTGAAATGCATCATTTATACATATTGTGATACTGAAACTCCTTAACGCATGGGGTGAAATGCATCATTTATACATATTGTGATACTGAAACTCCTTAACGCAGGGGGTGAAATGCATCATTTATACATATTGTGATACTGAAACTCCTTAACGCAGGGGGTGAAATGCATCATTTATACATATTGTGATACTGAAACTCCTTAACGCATGGGGTGAAATGCATCATTTATACATATTGTGATACTGAAACTCCTTAACGCAGGGGGTGAAATGCATCATTTATACATATTGTGATACTGAAACTCCTTAACGCATGGGGTGAAATGCATCATTTATACATATTGTGATACTGAAACTCCTTAACGCATGGGGCGAAATGCATCATTTATACATATTGTGATACTGAAACTCCTTAACGCATGGGGTGAAATGCATCATTTATACATATTGTGATACTGAAACTCCTTAACGCAGGGGGTGAAATGCATCATTTATACATATTGTGATACTGAAACACCTTAACACATGGGGTGAAATGCATCATTTATACATATTGTGATACTGAAACTCCTTAACGCATGGGGTGAAATGCATCATTTATACATATTGTGATACTGAAACTCCTTAACGCATGGGGTGAAATGCATCATTTATACATATTGTGATACTGAAACTCCTTAACGCAGGGGGTGAAATGCATCATTTATACATATTGTGATACTGAAACTCCTTAACGCATGGGGTGAAATGCATCATTTATACATATTGTGATACTGAAACTCCTTAACGCAGGGGGTGAAATGCATCATTTATACATATTGTGATACTGAAACTCCTTAACGCATGGGGTGAAATGCATCATTTATACATATTGTGATACTGAAACTCCTTAACGCATGGGGTGAAATGCATCATTTATACATATTGTGATACTGAAACACCTTAACGCAGGGGGTGAAATGCATCATTTATACATATTGTGATACTGAAACTCCTTAACGCATGGGGTGAAATGCATCATTTATACATATTGTGATACTGAAACTCCTTAACGCAGGGGGTGAAATGCATCATTTATACATATTGTGATACTGAAACTCCTTAACGCATGGGGTGAAATGCATCATTTATACATATTGTGATACTGAAACTCCTTAACGCATGGGGTGAAATGCATCATTTATACATATTGTGATACTGAAACTCCTTAACGCATGGGGTGAAATGCATCATTTATACATATTGTGATACTGAAACTCCTTAACGCATGGGGTGAAATGCATCATTTATACATATTGTGATACTGAAACACCTTAACGCAGGGGGTGAAATGCATCATTTATACATATTGTGATACTGAAACTCCTTAACGCATGGGGTGAAATGCATCATTTATACATATTGTGATACTGAAACTCCTTAACGCAGGGGGTGAAATGCATCATTTATACATATTGTGATACTGAAACTCCTTAACGCATGGGGTGAAATGCATCATTTATACATATTGTGATACTGAAACTCCTTAACGCAGGGGGTGAAATGCATCATTTATACATATTGTGATACTGAAACACCTTAACGCAGGGGGTGAAATGCATCATTTATACATATTGTGATACTGAAACTCCTTAACGCAGGGGGTGAAATGCATCATTTATACATATTGTGATACTGAAACTCCTTAACGCAGGGGGTGAAATGCATCATTTATACATATTGTGATACTGAAACTCCTTAACGCAGGGGGTGAAATGCATCATTTATACATATTGTGATACTGAAACTCCTTAACGCATGGGGTGAAATGCATCATTTATACATATTGTGATACTGAAACTCCTTAACGCAGGGGGTGAAATGCATCATTTATACATATTGTGATACTGAAACTCCTTAACGCAGGGGGTGAAATGCATCATTTATACATATTGTGATACTGAAACTCCTTAACGCAGGGGGTGAAATGCATCATTTATACATATTGTGATACTGAAACTCCTTAACGCATGGGGTGAAATGCATCATTTATACATATTGTGATACTGAAACTCCTTAACGCAGGGGGTGAAATGCATCATTTATACATATTGTGATACTGAAACTCCTTAACGCAGGGGGTGAAATGCATCATTTATACATATTGTGATACTGAAACTCCTTAACGCATGGGGTGAAATGCATCATTTATACATATTGTGATACTGAAACTCCTTAACGCAGGGGGTGAAATGCATCATTTATACATATTGTGATACTGAAACTCCTTAACGCATGGGGTGAAATGCATCATTTATACATATTGTGATACTGAAACTCCTTAACGCAGGGGGTGAAATGCATCATTTATACATATTGTGATACTGAAACTCCTTAACGCAGGGGGTGAAATGCATCATTTATACATATTGTGATACTGAAACTCCTTAACGCATGGGGTGAAATGCATCATTTATACATATTGTGATACTGAAACTCCTTAACGCAGGGGGTGAAATGCATCATTTATACATATTGTGATACTGAAACTCCTTAACGCAGGGGGTGAAATGCATCATTTATACATATTGTGATACTGAAACTCCTTAACGCAGGGGGCGAAATGCATCATTTATACATATTGTGATACTGAAACTCCTTAACGCATGGGGCGAAATGCATCATTTATACATATTGTGATACTGAAACTCCTTAACGCATGGGGTGAAATGCATCATTTATACATATTGTGATACTGAAACTCCTTAACGCATGGGGTGAAATGCATCATTTATACATATTGTGATACTGAAACTCCTTAACGCAGGGGGTGAAATGCATCATTTATACATATTGTGATACTGAAACTCCTTAACGCATGGGGCGAAATGCATCATTTATACATATTGTGATACTGAAACACCTTAACGCATGGGGTGAAATGCATCATTTATACATATTGTGATACTGAAACTCCTTAACGCAGGGGGTGAAATGCATCTTTTATACATATTGTGATACTGAAACTCCTTAACGCATGGGGTGAAATGCATCATTTATACATATTGTGATACTGAAACTCCTTAACGCAGGGGGTGAAATGCATCTTTTATACATATTGTGATACTGAAACACCTTAACGCATGGGGCGAAATGCATCATTTATACATATTGTGATACTGAAACTCCTTAACGCATGGGGTGAAATGCATCATTTATACATATTGTGATACTGAAACTCCTTAACGCATGGGGTGAAATGCATCATTTATACATATTGTGATACTGAAACTCCTTAACGCATGGGGTGAAATGCATCATTTATACATATTGTGATACTGAAACACCTTAACGCATGGGGCGAAATGCATCATTTATACATATTGTGATACTGAAACTCCTTAACGCATGGGGTGAAATGCATCATTTATACATATTGTGATACTGAAACTCCTTAACGCATGGGGCGAAATGCATCATTTATACATATTGTGATACTGAAACTCCTTAACGCATGGGGTGAAATGCATCATTTATACATATTGTGATACTGAAACACCTTAACACATGGGGTGAAATGCATCATTTATACATATTGTGATACTGAAACTCCTTAACGCATGGGGCGAAATGCATCATTTATACATATTGTGATACTGAAACTCCTTAACGCATGGGGTGAAATGCATCATTTATACATATTGTGATACTGAAACACCTTAACACATGGGGTGAAATGCATCATTTATACATATTGTGATACTGAAACTCCTTAACGCATGGGGTGAAATGCATCATTTATACATATTGTGATACTGAAACTCCTTAACGCAGGGGGCGAAATGCATCATTTATACATATTGTGATACTGAAACTCCTTAACGCATGGGGTGAAATGCATCATTTGTATGCCCTGCATGGTGATGTCACATTGTTTCAATAATTAATAACAGACAACCCCTCTTGTAAATGACATCATTATTTTTTTCTTAGTCCTTTTTAACAGGTGTGGAAGGGCAGTGTTGAGTTCAAGACTGGCCAGCAGCAGGAATAGCAGATGCAGAGGCGGAAGACTGCAGTTCAGCACGGCTGCACACTTTTATTAAAAGACAAAACAAAATAAGACAAAACAAAACATAGAAAACAAAGTAATGCACCCAAGTAGAGATACCACAGTGCAGAGCCAGGGCGCACAATCAGCTGCTCCTAGTCCTTTCCCTAAACTAAACAACAAAGGCTCTGATCCTTTGTTATACAGGTGGCCATCTCCAAATTGGCAGTCAATGAACCAATTTGGGAATGGACACATTCCACACTTATTTCTGCAGGGATGGGATTTTAACCCCATCCCTGCCAAACTTAAATGAAACATATACAAACTTTATTTATAATATAAGCACACACAAACTACTTACATGCAGGACCTCCGCCCTGCCAGAACAGGTATCCAACTAAAGGGGCTCCAATGAAACCATGTTTATGAGAATAAAAAAAATATACAAATATAAATCTCATGCAACTAACCATTAGCTATCTCCTCTTTCAAAGAAGGCTCTGCACCTGTTTAAACCACAAGTACATTCATCATTAGTAATCAAGTGTTGTATTAAATAATATTTACTTATATATAGCTATATCTAATGCACACATTACTATTCACTAGTGAAGTATGTATGTATGTATCTATCTATCTATCTATCAGGGCTGTGCAATAATAACGATATACAGGTATATTGCGATATTCATAAGAACATAAGAACATAAGAAACTTTACAAACGAGAGGAGGCCATTCAGCCCATCTTGCTCGTTTGGTTGTTAGTAGCTTATTGATCCCAGAATCTCATCAAGCAGCTTCTTGAAGGATCCCAGGGTGTCACCTTCAACAACATTAACTGGGAGCTGGTTCCAGACCCTCACAATTCTCTGTTCTGTTCTATTTTCTGTTCTGAATGCCCCTTTATCTAATCTCCATTTGTGACCCCTGGTCCTTGTTTCTTTTTTCAGGTCAAAAAAGTCCCCTGGGTCGACATTGTCTATACCTTTTTGGATTTTAAATGTTTGAATCAGATCGCCGCCTAGTCTTCTTTGTTCAAGACTGAATAGATTCAATTCTTTTAGCCTGTCTGCATACGACATGCCTTTTAAACCCGGGATAATTCTGGTTGCTCTTCTTTACACTCTTTCTAGAGCAGCAATATCCATTTTGTAACGAGGTGACCAGAACTGAACACAATATTCTAAGTGAGGTCTGACTAATGCATTGTAAAGTTTTAACATTACTTCCCTTGATTTAAATTCAACACTTCTCACAATAGATCCAAGCATCTTGTTGGCCTTTTTTTATAGCTTCCCCACATTGTCTAGATGAAGACATTTCTGAGTCAACATAAACTCCTAGGTCTTTTTCATAGATTCCTTCTTCAATTTCAGTATCTCCCGCATGATATTTATAATGCACATTTTTATTGCCTGTGTGTAGTACTTTACACTTTTTTCTATTAAATGTAATTTGCCATGTGTCTGCCCAGTTCTGAATGCTGTCTAGATCATTTTAAATGACCTTTGCTGCTGCAACAGTGTTTGCCACTCCTCCTATTTTTGTGTCGTCTACAAATTTAACAAGTTTGCTTACTATACCAGAATATGGTTACCACTGGTTACCTCGCTCCATTTTGAGGTTTCTCCTCTAATCTGTACTTTCTGTTTTCTACATGATAACCACTCCCTAATCCATGTGCATGCATTTCCTTGAATCTCTACTGCGTTCAGTTTGATAATTAATCTTTTATGCAGGACCTTGTCAAAAGCTTTCTGGAAATCTAAATAAACCATGTTGTATGCTTTGCAATTATCCATTGACGATGTTGCATCCTCAAAAAAATCAAGCAGGTTAGTTAGACACGATCTCCCTTTCCTAAAACCATGCTGACTGTCTCCCAGGATATTGTTACCATATAGGTAATTTTCCATTTCGATCTTATTATAGTTTCCATAAGTTTACATATAATAGAAGTCAGGCTTATTGGTCTGTAGTTAGCTGGTTCGGTTTTGTCTCCCTTTTTGTGGATCGATATTACATTTGCAATTTTCCAGTCTGTCGGTACAACCCCTGTGTCAAGAGACTGTTGCATCATCTTGGTTAGCGGTTTGTAAATAACTTCTTTCATTTCTTTGAGTACTATTGGGAGGATCTCATCCAGCCCAGGGGATTTGTTTATTTTAAGAGCTCCTAGTCCCTTTAACATTTCTGCCTCTGTTATGTTAAAGTTATTTAAAACTGGATAAGAGCAGGTCGACATGTGGGGCATGTTGTCCGTGTCCTCCTTTGTAAAAACCTGTGAAAAGTAATCATTTAATATATTTGCTATTTTTTTTTCTTCATCTATGATTTTGCCATTTGTGTCTCTTAGACATTTAACCTACTCTTTGCATGTTCTCTTGCTGTTATAATATTGGAAAAACATTTTGGAATTGGTTTTAGCCCCCTTAGCAATATTGATTTCTATCTCTCTCTTGGCCTTTAACTTCCTTTTTGACTTGTGTTTGCAGTTACAAGTACTCTTTCAGTGTACTTTATTTTTGGTCCCTTTTAAACGCTCTGTAAAGTGCCTTTTTTTGCTGAATACTTTTTTTAATTGATCTATTAAACCATTTTGGCCATTTTGTTTTAGATTTAGATTTGTCTACCTTTGGGATGTAATTGTTTTGTGCCTCTAGTACTACATTTTAAAAAACCTTTCTGTGGATGTTTTCTCTATTTTACTCCAATCTACTTCTGTTAGTCTCTGTTTCATACCTTCATAGTTTTCATCATGGTATTTATCTTGCTCTTAATTGTATTATTACTTGCACTATGATTCTTGAAATGTATTTGTTTACGACTGTAAGTCACGCTGGATAAGGGCGTCTGCTAAGAAATAAATAATAATAAATAATAATAGTTTGCTTTTCTAAAATTGTAAACCTTAGCTTTAGTCATTACTTTTGGGGTTTTAAAAAACACTTCAAATGAGACCATGTTGTGGTCTGAGTTTGCAAATGGCTCTCTGACCTCTGTTTTAGCTATTCTGTCTTCGTTATTTGAAAAGACTAAATCAAGGCATCCTCCCATCTAGTCGGTGGCTTGACAAATTGCGTTAAGAAGCAGTCATTTGTCATTTCCACCATTTCAATTTCGTCCGTTGTGCCCCCCATCAGGTTTTCCCATTTTATATTGGGGAAGTTGAAATCCCCCATTAGTATGGCTTCTCCTTTTCTACACGCATTTCTAATGTCATTGTATAACAGATTATTTTGCTTGGCATCTGAATTTGGTGGTCTATAGCATGCTCCTATTATGCCTTTTGAATTTTTGTCCATTATTCTGACTCATATTGATTCGGCGTTGTTTTCTTTGTCCAGATTTAACACCTGGGCTTCAAGACTATTTCTTATGTATAGCGCTACCCCTCCGCCTCTTCTGTCCTGCCTGTCTTTCCTATACAGTGTGTACCCACTAATATTATATTCGTCTCCATCACTCTCAGACAACCAAGTTTCTGTAATACCTATCACATCGTAGTTACTTGTTAGTGCAGTAGCTTCAAGTTCTAACATTTTGTTTCTGAGACTTCTAGCATTAAGATAAATACATTTAATAGTTGTCTTACCTGAGTTGTTGCCCTTGTTTTGATGTTTTCTCCCCCCTTCTAGTTTAAATGCTTCTGGCAATAGAAACCGGTATTTTAACAACAATTACACTTTATTAAAAGTGGAATGGTGGTTTTGGCTGACCATGGGCTAGAAGCATCGTTCTATACTGTAAAGTACAATAGCACAGCTGCAGCCGTACTGCTGTCATGCACTTTCTTGGCAGTGCAAGACGCCATCTTATGTTCTTGACCCTGAGGGATATCACTCAGCGGGGGGTCGCGGAAGTCTTTCTGGTTCATCTGGGTTGGCTGACATTGTGTTTCCTCCAGCGGTGTACAATGCCTGGCTTCAGATCAGGTCTGGCAGGTATAAACACTTCAGACATTCCTTAACTGTGGCAGTGCCACCCTGCATTTAGCCGGAACAGAGAGAATCTCTTTGGGCAATTTGTAGCCCCAGCACAGGGCTCAGTGAGCTGCCTGCTTCAATCTATTTTTTTGTCAGTGGGCATTTCAAAATGTCACACAGGTGTGTGGAATTAATCAGCTGCACCTGAAATGTCAACAGGCCTGCACCAGAGGCTACGCAACCCTGCAGCAGGACACTGGCCAAAGCTTTTAACCCCGGGAGAGAAGGAAAATCTACCGAGCACAAAACGTGACAGCAAAAAGAGTGATAGTACATAGGTGGAGCTGGTGGTGGGGATGTCCAGAAATGCTTTTTATATATTGTAATGCCTAGCTGGGCTTAATTGGGAGAAGGCATTTAAAGGAGCACTGTGACCTTTAGGATGTGCACAGGTACTATGTAAACGTGACTACTCTAGAGTATCATGATACATTGATACTGGCTCTCCAGTACATGCTTACAGTGTCTAACATAACATCTTCCTTTCTTTTTTCATAGCGTGCCCTATAAATGTATCCCCATTTTCTCCCTAATTTAGAATGTCCAATTATGTTCCCTCACCACAGCAACTCCCACAAGCTCTTACCAGGTGAGCCATTCAGGGACCAGAAGAGGTATAGTGTACTTATAAAGAGAAAACAAAAGGTTCCAGATGAATGGTTGTGTCTCCACAGTAGAGTTAGTTAATACTTTTTGTTTTTTTTAACAGACAATTAAATATTAATTTGGTGTTTTACCTATTTTACAGACATCACATACATTGTATGATGCTTTGTTTACATAACCTTTGTTAATATTTAGGTCTGCTGCTGTTTTGACCACCTGAATCCTGTGATCTCAAATTGAAATTAAAAAAAAAAACATCAATTCATCATACAGACCACTCTGTATACACAGCCTAATTTATCATCAGAAGCTTACCCTAATGATTCAAATCAAATAAAAGGTTTTTGACATTTTTACAAATCTGCTCATTAAAGCTGGACCTCACCACAATAAAGGACTGCAATATACTCTGAAGATATATATTTTTTAAACTGAAAAAAACCCTGACAGCCCTCTGCTAAGCTGTTATATTTCCCTGACACCCTGGATTCCTAAAGCTCCAGAGTTCAAGCCCTGGAAAGGTAAACTGATCTGGTGATCTGTTTCTCTCCTGTGTTTAAAGAACCTCTGTAATATTTCTGAACAAAGCCGCACCTCTACGTCAGTCAGTTGCTGAAGCCGTTTCAATCTGGACCTCTAATATCCCGTAAAGGAAACGGGCTAATGAAAGTGCCCTGGGCACTTCACAGGCAGGAAATGAGAGGATTAAACCATCCTGGGGATGTGCCAGAATTAACAATGCGGAAATCATGCTGCAGTGCTTTGCACACATTCTCTACAAAGCAGGCCCAGGCAGACCGAGGTGATTTCTGTGTTAACAGGCTTTCATTCACTTCACCAGTGCTGCCAGTGTTCTGTGCAGGTGGACATTAAAGTGGACACGCCCATCCACCCTACTGCACATGATCCCCTTACAGCCTGCATATCGGTCATCAAGTACTTCCAGTCACAGGCACTGTAGGCTGAGCAGTAGCTATCCTCTGGGAAGCTTGCCTTGCATGACCCTTTGGACTTTGGGTAACACTTTACATTAAGTGCCTCTTATTACTGTGTATTTACATGTAATTACAATGTTATTATGCATAGTTACAATGTACTTCATGTGTACATCTTTTTGCACGATATAACCCTACCCCTAAACCTATCCCTAATTCAAACTCTAAACCTAACCTTAACCCTAACCTAATCGTAATTCTAACCTAACCTAACCTTTACCCTAACCCTCTAACTCTTTTCTGATACAATTGTGTACTTACAATGCACTTGATGTGTAAATATTTTTGCACAGATATATGTCAGTACACAATTGCATCCCTCTAGGGTTAGGTTTAGGGTTATCGTTAGATTTAGAGTTAGGATTAGGGTTAGGGATAGGGTTAGAGTTAGGGTTTGAAGGAGTAGATGTAGGGTTATAGTTAGATTTAGAGTTAGGATTAGGGTTAGGGATAAGGATAGGGTTAGGGTTATGGTTATTGGTAGTGTTATATTGTGCAAAACAATTTACACATTAATTGTAAATATGCATAATAACATTGTAATTATGTGTAAGTACACCTGTATTTACTAAGTAACTACTATGTAAATACACAGTAATTAGAGACACTAATGCAATGTGATACCTGACTTTGATTTTCAGGTTGAAGTTATAATTCTAATTACAGATTCTTCAACTGGGTGCCATAAGGTAAAATTATAGTAAGTATACATTTAATAGAACGTGTGAGCCACTAATAAAAGAGTGAAGAGTCCTGGCATTGAAAATGGTCCCAGCCTACAAATCTTACTTGGGGACATGTGTCAGCTCAGAACTTGTGTGACGCTCCACCATATGTGTCTCCATGTTGACACACTTTGCTCTACAAACGAGCCTTCAGTTCAACAGCCTGCAAAGGTAATAGTTTTTGATTGCTGGTACTGAGCTCATTGCAAATCACGTTCCTTGTATTATGATGATTTAACTTCACTAAGCTCAGATGTCTTCATTGCACGGGGAATGGGAGGGAAGGGTGTCAGAGTTTTTTTCAGCACATAATGACTTCATAATAAGATATCAGCTTGAGAACAATATTAGGCAATCGACTGACCTGCAATTGCACTCGTTTTAAAAATCCACTGGGCGAAAGTGCAAATGTGTGGATGCTTTGCTCTCTGCTCAGCAGTTTTCAGGGACAGCACAGGGCAGGTTTGGATTGTGTTGTTACAGAAAGGAAACATTTACAATGTAATAATGTACTTCTGCAGCCCTGGTTTATATCAGCCAGTATCAGCCACTTTAATTACACACAGGTATGCTCGTCAGCCTCCAAACTGTAATCAGAGTGAAATACAGCTGAAACGATATCTGATCTGGGAATTTATTCTCAGCTTTTCTTTTCCATGCTGGTTTTCATTTCCTGTAATTTGGAGCTGGAAACATTTATGGAACATCACATGGTTTTGGTTTACATAGCAAATCAACTGCAGTTGTGGAAAGGTACTGATTTAACAGAAATAGGTACTGTAATCATTTTTATGGCTCTTAGGGCATTATGGGTCTTACTTGTTTTCAAGGCATTGAAGCCGGACATAAATTAACTTCCTATCAGGCAGGAGTGATGATGTTCTCCAAAAACGTCTTTAAATGAGCCAGTTTATTGGGACACATAGTTGTTTGATTGCTTCCCCTTCTAGCAAAATCCTGCATGGATAATTCTGTAAATGCAAACAGACTTGGGGCAAAATGGATGCAGGGACCGAAATACAGAACAATTTGTACAGTGAAGGCCTTTTCTACACAGCATCAACACAGGTCTGGGTTGGTTGTGATACTGAAGACCATAGTACTTGCCACATAGACTTGCTACAGTACTTGGAAATCCTGGCCTGTGATTGGTTAAAACCTCATCATAGGAGCAAAAATAGATTTAACTATTGCCCTCACATCCTTACACCACCGGGCAATAGTTTCAGTCCATTGGTTCACATCACTGTCGGTCCCCTTTTTTCAAAGGAACGTCCTCCACCTCCACTCCTAAACAAACCAGCAGGGGTCACTGTAGGGCAGAGGAACATAGAGTCCAGAAATGCCACCTTGGAATTCACTTTTGTTCATGTCCCCCAATAATTTGCTGACACTAGAAAATATACTGGTTTGTTTTTTAAAGTGATAAAATACTGAAAGTATAAGTAATATATTAAATATAAAGACACGTTTTGCATTTAGCCCAGTTTATTTCGGTGTATGTGAATACGACCATGCAGCAGTGCTTGTGTGCTCTGTGTTGTTGGAACAGAAAATGATGAAAAGTGTTGCAGGGGGGAACATTATCTGGATGCACTGTGATGCTTATAAGAGTAATTATCTTTCTACAGATTAAATAAAAGGTGAGAAATGTATTCCCCAAGTGATTTATGACCTATTGTATGAATAAAAATATAAAACAACCAAAATTATGTTTAAAAATAATATTGCTATGATACAGAGTACAGTAAAGGTAAAGAAATGCATTTTGTATGAACACTGCAGGATGTTCTTTACAATGAGCCTGGAAATAAACACTTTAGTTGTAGGCAAATCTTTATTAAAATGTAACATACAGTATAATATTATGCACTCCGTGGTAAGTAGACAACCGTTTCAATGAAGATATTACATTGCTGTCTCATGCACTATGCACATGCCAGGAATATCTTTTTTTAACACTCTCAGTTCTTTTGATATGCTCAGAGTGCTGGCGAGTAGTACAGCAACTAGATACACAAACTCATGCTTTGTTTATAGACTGTTTTCTTTAAAGGGGAAGTCTCATTGGAGCTTTGTAGGATTCATTAGAAATGTACAACATACTGTATGCGTTGACATTCGCAAATATCTGAAATACCTGCTTGCCTTGTTATAGGTATCTGCATGTTCTGCCCGCGTTGTTGGACAGCTGGGCTCTCACGCCACATGCAACACGACGTTAAAGTTTGAACCCTGAAGGCTTTTTGGAAAGTCAGCACTGTGTGGTTTGCGGTTCACATCCAGGCCCTGCCTTTCCAATCAATTCAATGGGCTGAGATGCCAGTGCTTTACACTATGCTTCACCATGGCTTTTTACACGTTGCTATGCTTTTTCTGGGAACATTTTAAGGGTGACCTCAGTACAGAAATTCCACCCTGCCCTGCTTTCTCAGAGACTGCCCCAAAAGGTTCATTATGCTGCTGATGACACATGAATGAATGACAAAGCAATAGTAAAGGGTAATTAAGAGCACTTCAATGTCAAAAACAGATAATAATAATAATCATGATATTGCCCAGACCAAATAGAACTCCCTTCCCAGCCCCTCCTCCATCTGTCCTGTAATGACATATTCTCATCGTAATAGACAGCACAGACGCAGTAAAATGCTATCCTGAGACACTACTGTAATCTGCTCTCTTCTTATTTCTTTTGCAATAGCAATAAGAAGTCATGTCTTGGTTATGAATTCACTTGCTGTGCTGCACCTTTAATCAGTTAATAGTAACAGATCTAAAGACATAAAGACAGAAATGTTTGAAATGTCAAACGCAATTGAGCTGAGTGTCTCTGGATTATAAAGCAGAGTCATGCATGCAGAACTTGTACAGTATGCCAGTGCACTGTATTACATTTGCTTAGCCACAGCCACGACTGTTCCAATCATCAATACCATTGCAAAGTGTGTATATATAATTTAGATAATTATCTTACAGCTCACTCTTTATTGCCTCTCCATGACTTAAGTGCTCTGATATAACAAGGTTCCACACAAAGTGCTTGGGTATCATTTATAGCTGTTAATGGATGAGCTAATTAACATAGTCAATTTAATAAATTATTTATGTATGTATTTATTTATTTATTTAAAACTGAGATACAACATGTAATTTCCAGAGAGATCGTGTATGGTATGGGGGTTAGGGAATGAAAGCCATTTCAATTAGATTAGTCAGAAGCAGTTAGAGAAGCAGGTAGAGAAACAGTTGTAGCTTATATATATAGTATATATACAGTATATATACAGTATATATATATATATACAGTATATATACAGTATATATATATATATATATATATATATATATATATATATATATATATATATATATATATATAGGCTAACTTTACTATAACGAACCCCCATGGGACCTGGAGAACAGTATATAGCACTTTTATGAAGATTCCTTCACATTGATCAACATTTAAACGGTATTGTGACAAGGTACTCGTGTCATATGTGTGGGTAACAGCATTGCAAGACAGAGAGACATGGGAGGTGGAGTTGAAACGCCGGCACAGGCCCGCAGGATTTATTAAACACAAAACAGAAAATTATGTGGTTTTGCAGTGGACATACTGCAGCAGCTTTGAATTGTATTTCACCAGTCAATAAAACATGCTTAAACATAATCTATCTACCTGTGTATGTGCACTGTTTTGTCATTTCGAATATTTTCATCAAACAAACATTAAACTTTAAAGCTGCAGTCTCCAGTGCAAAAGCACATCATAAAAAAAAACATTTCTAGGTGAAAAATGCTAGAATAAAAGTTTCTGGAGTGTCCAGTGTGAAACCACAACACGAAATAATAAATTACCGTAGCTTCCAAAGTAGCACTAGCATTAAAATGTTCAATACAAAGAAATGCCTGAGTTACAATACAAAATCAACAGGGGACTATAATGCCCGAAGCCGAGGGGCCTTTAATTTCCTACTATGAGCCGAGGTCTGCAGTCCATATTTGTTTTCTGAATCAGTCAATTAAGTAATGTTTTTGAAGTCCATAGCACAGAGTTATTAAAGTTTTTTTGGCATAGAACCATCTGATTAACTTTCTCACTACGAGAAATCTCTTAGGAGTCCGTTGAGTTTGTGAATGTCGTTTTTATTTACATCGTGGAGTTGGATTTGTTTGAATTTTAGAAAGTCAGAAAACACTGAAACTGAAGTTTTTATGACGGTTTTAGTGTTTGCACATCTTTGTTTTGTAGTATATTTTGTAATTCATTTTCTGTTACGCCACAAAATCGCTGTCCAGAAGGCAGAGATGTGGGATTTTCTGCCATTTTGCGTGATGACGTAATTTGAGGGAGTTTATAAAAAAAAACTTCGCGGGGGCAATATTTTTGGTCATGTGTTGAGGTTTTAACCAATCACATGCCAGAATTTCTAAGGACTGATTCATAAACAAATAGGAGACACGCTATTTAGCTTCTAATTTACAAAAATGAAAATCAGACTCAGGAATTGCAATTGAGCCTAAAGAGTGTTCTTTAAAAAAAAAAAAAATTGTGTTGTACTGTAGCGTTCTACAGTGTGCACGGGATGCCATCTGTACACAGATTATGTACTCAAATTCAAAACCGACATTGGTTAATTTCTTACCTGATTTCTAATGCTAATTTGACTGTGTTCTACAGGGATCAAAGAGCCATTCCATGTGTTGATGTGGAGTTCCTGGTCACATCCTCTGTAATGCTCTGAGCTGCTCAGGAGGAGCGGGACTGGTGGCCATTCTCTGGTCACATGGTACAGAGAGAGCAGAAACAGCAAAGGAATGAAAACATGAGGGTGCTAAGCCTGTTCCCTTCTTGAAAGGGTCAATCTGGAATCAATCAGTGTCACTGTGTTTTGCCAGCTGGTTAGGGTTGTTACTTAAGAGTCTGAAATCCTGACATACGCTAAAACAGTTTATTTTTCTCCTTTTGGGGGGTTCTGACTCAATAGAAAGGTCAAAATTATCCTGGTTTATATTTCATAAGATCCATCATTCAGTCCATCCATCATACAATTCTCTGTGTAAAAAAGTGCCTCCCATTTTCTGTTCTGAATGCCCGTTTATCTAATCTCCATTTGTGACCCCTGGTACTTGTTTCTTTTTTCAGGTCGAAAAAGTCCCCTGGGTCGATATTGTCAATACCTTTTAGAATTTTGAATGCTTGAATCAGATCGCCGCCTAGTCTTCTTTGTTCAAGGCTGAATAGATTCAATTCTTTTAGCCTGTCTGCATACGACATGCCTTTTAAACCCAGGATAATTCTGGTTGCTCTTCTTTGCACTCTTTCTAGAGCAGCAATATCCTTTTTGTAACAAGGTGACCAGAACTGAACACAATATTCTAGATGAAGTCTTACTAATGCATTGTAAAGTTTTAACATTACTTCCCTTGATTTAAATTCAACACTTTTCACAATATATCTGAGCATCTTGTCGGCCTTTTTATACCTTTCCCACATTGTCTAGATGAAGACATTTCTGAGTCAACATAAACTCCTAGGTCTTTTTCATAGATTCCTTCTTCAATTTCAGTGTCTCCCGCATTATATTTATAATGCACATTTTCATTGCCTGTGTGTAGTACTTTACACTTTTTTCTATTAAATGTCATTTGCCATGTGTCTGCCCAGTTCTGAATGCTGTCTACATCATTTTGAATGACCTTTGCTGCTGCAACAGTGTTTGCCACTCCTCCTATTTATGTGTCGTCTACAAATTTAACAAGTTTGCTTACTATACCAGAATCTAAGTCATTAATGTAGAGTAGGACCTGATCCTTTTTTTTTTTATTTGTTTATTTAGCAGACGCCTTTATTCAAGGCGACTTACATAGACTGGGGTGTGTGAACTATGCATCAGCTGCAGAGTCACTTACAACTACGTCTCACCCGAAAGACGGAGCACAAGGAGGTTAAGTGACTTGCTCAGGGTCACACAATGAGTCAGTGGCTGAGGTGGGATTTGAACCGAGGACATCCTGGTTACAAGCCCTTTTCTTTAACCACTGGACCACACAGCCCCCTAGATCCCTGTGGTACACCACTGGTTACCTCACTCAATTTTGAGGTTTCTCCTCTAATCAGTACTTTCTGTTTTCTACATGTTATCCACTCCCTAAACCATGTGCATGCATTTCCTTGAATCCCTACTGCGTTCAGTTTGATACTTAATCTTTTATTTCATATTGATTTTCTATATATATAATTTTATTCTCCTTGACATCTTTTCAGCGTCCTGTCTTCTGCAATAAAATAAGGTCTTTGAGTTCTTCTAGGCTTAGAAATTACAACAACTATTCAAAACAGAACTGTCAACAGCTATCTACCACAAAACCTGTATCAACCCTGAAAACTCAGCCTGAATTATGACATACTGTAATTTTTAGAATATGTCACGCATCCTGAGTATGATATTCAGGTTGTGTGTTATATACAAGTAGTACTATATAGTACACTATGATGATTTTTTTTGTTTTGCTGTAGTATGCAAAAGGTGTGTATTATGAAAAAAATGTGTGTTATACACAGGGTGTGTGTTAAAGTCAGTGTCACACTAGGAAAGATGAATATAAATATCAATGTATAAAAAGAGATGCAACTGAAAAATATATTGCAGGGAAACATTCAGCAAAGGAGATTTGTTCTAAACACCATACAGTAGCATTTCAATTTGAAACGTGAAAATGAAAATCAGTCCCTTAAATCTATTGAACAAAAAAAGTGTTAAGGTTTGACTGTAAATACTTCTACTTTAAACCCAACCCCCATTAAACTCTGAATTAAATAATTGCTGTGCCAGGCATGAATACACTTTTACGTTGTCTTAAACCTTCCATGACACACCATAATAAACATTTACAAGGTGTGTAATAGACAATACTAAATGAGACAATGTGTACTTGGAAAGCTGCAGCTGAAGAGAGGGAACAGTGCACTGAAAACTATTCTCACAGCCAGCACAGTCCAAGCCCCTATAGCTACATTCCTAGATATCTGATGTGCAGAGTTGCCCCCTAGTGACCATTTCAGGTGGTTATTTTCGTGTGTTTGGAAACTGAATGGCGTCCGACACTGTGCCAGGCAAACTGATTGTGCAAAGGAACATGTGCCCATTATTAGTTACACCACCAGGAACATAAAAAGGAACGGCTCACCAAAATGCTTCTCCATTGGAATAGGAATTAAAAGTAGGTTCATTGGGGAAGCTTGCCACCCATATCACAAAGAACTGCACAAATAAATCCACCTTACAGGCCTTTATTTATAATAAATCACAGTAACCAAGTTGCTTTGAAGTGGCTTTCTTAAATTTGGGCAGGAAAATAAATGTCCCAGGCAACAGTAACTAGAAACCAAAACCTGTCCATTTAAGATGCGATTCCGTAATGTGAAAAAGATCAGAACACAAATGACTCACTGGGGAAAAAAAACAGTGGATGATGTTCAACCACAATGACTACTTCTCGTTTTCTAGAAACTAATGTTGGCACCTGACCAGAAATAAGTTCTCTGGAATAATGTTGTTTAAGGAGGTAACTATTTCATTTGGCATTGTTGACAGTGTATTAAATTAACATAATAAACACAAGATTCAGCTGGAAAACAGCTAAGTAAGAACAGATGGTTAAAAGCATTAACAGAATACTTGGCAGCGCTTGTGTTTCCAGGTTTCATTTCCATGTATGTTTAGACAGTTGTATGTGTTTGTAGCAGATGGCATGCTCAATATTTCCGAATACAGATTTTAATTACGCTTCACACCCTAACCTCCTAATCCCCAGAATAACTATCGCCCCAATGTTTGCATACTTCTACAAAGAGGTAGATTATTCGACCTGCAAGAAAACCATAGATCAGACCAATAGATCAGACCTGTTTATGTGCGGAGCGGTCTGCATGTTTATGGTGACACTCACGCAGCAGTGCTGTGCAGGGGAAATGCGTTGACAAATTTACTTGTGTGATGTTAAGACCTGTATTGGCTGCAGTGCAAGAATACACTCTTTTGGTCTTAAAATGCCTATATTTAGTTTCCCAGATGCAGATGCAATACAAGTTTAAGGTGCCTTCAGCAATTATGGTGCCCCACACTGTTTTATTAGAAATTAGACATGCTGACCCAAGCCGACAACTTTTGAGATATCTACTCCCCATCTCCTGGCCACACTGTGTATCACATTGTATCTTCTAATGCCCAGTATAATCTCACTGGAGCACAGATATGAAAAAGTGACAATGACCCAGGGAACTGCTGGTCTGCCTGAAAACATCACCAAATTGCTTCTGTGCTATGTAACATAGAAATGGTCAGTGATATTCCCATTTGGCTAAATAATGTATTATTTGCTGAGTTGCTTGTATTTTTTAATTATGTATAATTTTGTGGAAGTCTTATATTACAGATTTGACTTTCCCATAATCCCATGGTTCACAGTTACTGTCCTATTTTGTGAAGCTTCTACATATGAAGCTCAGTTCTGGAAGGAAAGTCAAGCCCCTTTTCTTTGGGATTGACAGTGAATCACAGCATTACACACAAGGTAATCTGTTGATCTGGCAGTTGATTTACAGTAGCGCATCTCCCAATTTCCTGTTTTCAGTTCAACTTGTTCTTTAATATGAAACATTTGGTATTACATTTCAAGCAGCATTTCAGAATGGGCCTTTGTTGTATGCCAGTTAGACTCAGGTGACCATGGAAACCAGACAACCAATTATTTTAATCTATGATTCTCAACGTTTTTTTATTTTTATTTTTTTACTCCAAACTCGTTGGCACATTTATTCAGAAAAAAAAAATATATATATATATATATATATATATATATATATATATATATATATATATATATATATATATATTTCTTCTAACCAACTTCAGACTGCTCAGAAGCCTTTAAATTAAAAACGTTGAAAAAGGAATGCTAATAACAAATTACAGTAAAAGAGCTTTGAGAATCTAGTCTAGTACGTCTTAGACCTGAGAAGAGACAGATGAACGCAGTGTCATCTTCCACAGTAGCAATAAATAATATGTTTTGTCACCTGGCTGGTAAATGCTTAAAGGAGGTACTGATAAGGAAGTGCCTGCACAGAACATCATCACTTCACTTTTTGAAACTAAAAGCCTGCCTTCTTGTAGAAGAACTCTTCTTTTCCCACCAAGATATCGTGACATTTAAAGTTGGTTACATGGTGTTTCAAAGTGTGGACAAACCCAAGACCTGGTAAAAGACCATACCGAAGTTGGGGTTTTCTGGCTGATCTGAAAATACAACCGTATCTTCAATTATAAGCAGTGCAATCATATCTTGAATGTTTAAAAAAAAGTTTTATACTGTAAAACAATTCAGGTAGTAATAAAAAAACAAGTTAAAATGTGTTGTATATATTTATAAGGTTTATACTGAAGCAGACTTCTGAAATAACATTTTTCTGCCGTTGTAATACAGGGTTCTGTGTGAAAGGGATTCAAAATGTGAACTTCAAATGCATGAAGCAGATTTAATGTACAATTGCGGCAGAATGAATTAACAAATTTAAACCATGATATTCATGGGCATCTCGATATCTATGCATTAGGCTTACCACAAAATTACATTTCACTCTTCATAAGATGGAATATGTGAACACCTCAATAATGCTATATTTAAGTTAGTTTTCATTGCTATACACTTACACAACTGACTTCCCTGCATCAGTGATCCAGCTGTCTTTTCTTATGTGAATCCATCCATAAATTACCATCATTTTGTATATTTGTGAACACCTACACAGTGTTGGTTTTATCCAACTACCCTATGCGATAGCCAGCACGCACTGTTTTCCTGTCCACATTCATTAAAACACTTTTTCCCCACAGTCACAATTTACTTTGCGATAATAATATACTGGTTGACGTGCATGCCTATTATGGTAAATCAGCCCCAGGTACAATATTTTTTAAAGCTGCTCACTCTTCACAGATTGAAAGCTCTAGAATTCATTACACACCACCCTAATCCATTATCCAAAAAACTAAACGCACACAGCATTCACAAAGCTGCATTAATCCACTCTACCCTGCAGTAAATCCCTTGCTTCAAATGTGCTCTACTCCAGCCCTGCAGGCCTATAAATACACTAATACTTGCCTAGGTTTAGAGAATAATGCCAACAGGTTTGTTGGAATGTATCCATGGCCGTCACTAGCTAGGAGGACACCGAGGTCATGTCCTCGTTGTTTTATTGCATCATTAATGCTGATGCTCATGTAAAACTTCTGGTAAAGTACAAGACGCCTTAATTTCCTCTGTTGGTTTGCTGTGTAACATAGATTTGGAGGTTGAATAGTAAATACCAAGCAGTCATATAAATACTGCAGCTATAGCTTGAAACCGAAGTTCGACCTCGGTAGAATGTCAGCTCTGGTGACGACGCTGAAGGTATCCCTTACCTGTTGTAAAAGTTTACTATGGCACTGTACAGCTAAGGCCAAAAGTTTTGCTTCACCTAGAACTTTAGGATTGAGAACCTAATTTAGATATTTTATTTAACATCATGTAATCACAGTAACAACAAAATGATATTGCAAACGTCTACCGGAAACCATATTTTTCATTAAGCATATGGAAAGCTGCAAAGCGCTATGTAATCAAATATGTTCCGTCACACTAGTCAGCAGGTTTCATTCGACTTTATGAAGCAAAATTAATAAATCCTATAGGGTAATGCAAAGCTTTTGGCAATAGCTGTACATCATGTTGGGTATTGTGTCTCTCTCACTTACTGGTTTCATTACAATAATTTATTACATGCAGAAACTTCCAGGGTCCTCAGTGTAAACAATGACACCCACCCTCACAACTAATTCACGGCTCTATTACTTCATGGCTGACTTTTTGCTGGCCCTGATAGTTGTCTAGTAATTGCAATTGAATTAAAAACGGGTTCTCTTACTTACAAACTGCCCTTGTGAGATCAATTAGAAGGCTTTTTAATTTGTTATACATGAGCTCTTATAAAGACTCTATATGGACCAGACCAGACCTTACAGTTGTCACACACTGGTTTGTTGAACGGTATGGCCCACACAATTAAGTTCATATTTACTGTACATCATTTTAGGTGCTTTAGATTAAATACTTCCTTAATATTGACATAGTATTGCATTTAGTTTGTGTCCTAATTGAAAAGGATTTTTAGGTTAAACATCGATGAAAGACAATCAAGCTACAAAAATGCCAGTAAATCTTAGAAGGAAAAAATAAATAAATAAATAAAGAAAAAGTCCACCCTCGACACTAGTTTCAATAAAATTCATTAGGTTTTTATTTTTTAACTGAAACACCTCTGTATTTAAAAAAAAAAAAAAAAAATGGAATAGATTATTGAAACTAGAATTGCAGACTTTTTCTTGTTATATATATATATATATATATATATATATATATATATATATATATATATATATATATATATATATATATATATATATATATATATAACAATACTGTTATACTATGAGAAATACTGCATTATTTTTGCTTCCATACCATTGAAAAGGTTTTGCTGCAGGATTCATTTCTTATATTGGGTCTGTTTAATATTGAGTTTTTGTTTAAATCTTAGAGCTGGAGGGTAAAAAAAACCAAAAAGCCATGTAGCCCTGAATCTCAGCTAACTAATCTGTATTGTGTAACCTGCAGCATCCTGCCCGGGAGCTTGCAGGAGACTCTTCTAGCATCCATTTAAATCCCAGGACAGAGAATATTTGAAGATACCATCCTGCTAGATTGTATCTGTCAGTCATTTCTCAGTGATGTGACTGGAGGGACATTTGATTCTCGGCTTCAGTCTGTCCCTTTTTATCAAATGCACCTTCTGATGTTGGTATCTGTTTGAGTTTAGTGCTTCATGTAAACCAACAACAACAGGGGTATGTTTTATAGTGGTTACCATGGCCGATGTTTATGGAAGATTTTCACAGGGCACACTCCAGGTCTTACAAAGGCTTTGGAAGCAGTGTAAACATATCTCACTTGAGACATACAAGCCAGTGACTCCTTATAAATCACACTGATAAACATACAGATTGCCTGAATTTACCAGGAATGTTCGAGTCTGAACTTTTCATTCTAATGTAACCTGCACTTCTGCTCCAGCTTTCCAGCATCAGTGAATTTAGAGCTTTTTGAAATGTTTTCAATAATAGGTTGCACTTTAGACACACTTGACCTTTAAAGGGCATATAAATAAACACACACAAATCTAATGCTTGCACGAGCCACTCTGGTGCAGAGAACACAATGGGAATGATAATGGCAGAAAACCACAATAATTGCATGTTTAAAACACTCCTGCTGGATGGCTGTTGGAAATCAACAGGCTCTAAACATTCACTGGCGATATCTCATCTAGCAGTAAGACTGCCTGCACAAGTACATCACATGGTACTGTATGTTATTAGATACCACAGGTTTATAAGAGCCCTGGATATTGGGTGAAAAAGTCCTACAGTAGTATAGGCCACCTGTCTACCTGCTTTCAAAATGACCTGTCAATTGTTTTTTTTTGTCAGTCTCCCTCGCTTTTATAGATGCTGGGCCATGATTGATGAACATTGCAAATTAGCAATATTCTGTTAAAATGAGCTTCACACAGTGGCAACAGATCACTTCAATTGAACTCACTGTCAATCAAATTGGCTTCAAATGAAAGCAATTGAAGAATCACAAGAATGATATCTCTAAAATACCAACTCCAATTATTTCAAAGGAATATGAAATTGATTTAAAAAATGTGGGGTCGTGTTCCTTGTAATACAAAGTGGGAAAGAGGAAAGCCCCCAATGTTAAGGGGTGCTATTTTAATTCTGCAGACCTTACTATGAAAGCCAGCCGCATGAATATAGATTTAGAAAAGGTATGAATAATTAAAACAGACTCCATAATGCTGTATATGGGAAGTCTGGAAAACATAATGGCAGCAAAACAATAAATGTAAATGACAGGTTGAACCTTGGTTACACTTTGAATTCACTTTTGTTTTGTTTTTTGTTTAGAGCATCCTTAAAATGCCATTCAACTGTAAGTCTTGTATACGCTATGGTAATTCTGTCAAGCCAGATACCTGGTTTAACAGAATGACAAAAACATACACACAGAATAAACAAACTAAGTCAATCTGCTGAACAGCACTCTTCAGAATATGTATTTATTAGCCTTAAAGTGCCACCTGCTGGAGAACATCTGTATCCAAAAATGTAAATAGAATTGATCAAATATTCCATGAAAACAATCACAATTTTGACTGATGTGTCTGTAGAATGTGCTACCATTATTATTTATTTCTTAGCTGACGCCCTTATCCAGGGCGACTTACAATTGTTACAAGATATCACATTATATTTACATACAATTACCCATTTATACAGTTGAGTTTTTACTGGAGCAATCTAGGTAAAGTACCTTGCTGAAGCCTACAACAGCAGTGTCCCCCACCTGGGATTGAACCCACGACCCTCCAGTCAAGAGTCCAGAGCCCTAACCACTATTCCACACTGCTGCCCTGTCCCAACAGCAGTGCCAGAATTCACACGTTCTCTTATATATATATATATATATATATATATATATATATATATATATATATATATATATATATATATACACATACATACATATACATATGCTCTGAGCACACTCTTAAACCCAGGGAAGACGTTTAAGGAGGACAGAGATGTTTTAAACTCGTGTAAGTGGTTTTGTTCATGCACTGGGTGTGCTATATGTTCAGACAACTTTTTAATATTCAAGAAAATCACATAGACTCATTTAATTTCAAGTTTTACGAATCACAGCAGTGTTAGTATTCTTTCGGTTTATTAAATGCTTTAAAAATGGATCAAGTGGTTGCAAGCCACTTTGGATCCCTGCTAATAGGCAGCCTGGGCGATCCAGTGCCTTTACAGGTTTAATAGCATTAGTACTTTAATACATTTATGGTTATAACATGTTTTAGCTTTCAGGCTATAAAATACAAAAAGCTAAAGCACCCACCGCCACGTTCTAGAACATTCAATATATCACTCTCTACAGCTAAAATATAAATCTTATACCTTACAGCAATGCATCAATATAAGAGATATTAAATTCAAATATATGCTTACCTTCCAGTATGTAGATGAATAGTGTAGAATATATAGAAAAATAAGAACCGTCTTCAAAAGGCAGAGACTTGATTTCGACCAAACAGCAATCAGTTTTTCAGAGATCCTCAGAGCATGGATACCACACAACTTGTAGTTAGCAAGTCGGGAGATACTTGATACCTTGGTTTGTATTGGATTTTCCCTCCGTTGAATACATCAGGAGTCCCAGTTAAATCTGATCATCAATCTGCCTTGACAGTTCTTATCTTTGAGTTAATGATATATTCTAGAAGGATCCGGTCAGCTCTTTTTTAAAACTAATTGGAGTTGCTCTATAAACCTTTAAAATTAATTGGATATAACTTCTTTCCAAAAATATTGGAACATGATCTCATAGCTTCTCTTTTTTCAACCCCTCCTTTTTCTAAAAAGTCAGGTGAATCACAGTTCACAGGATTCTTGCTATAATACCTCGCAATACAAGTTTATATGTGTATTAAAAGAGATGCTATTATATATATATATATATATATATATATATATATATATATATATATATATATATATATATATATATATATATATATATATACACATACACACACACATATATATATTTCTGTGTGATTATATTAACCTGAGCCTAATATATTCCCTCTGAGCAACATATCTCATCACCTTTTCAGTTTAGTTTACTTTCATATACAGGTGTGTGAACAAAGTGTGGAACAAAAAGACTGTAGGGGTTTATGACAGGCCTTTGAATAAGCATACAGTGGTTAGTTCAGTTATTTCCATTTAAATTTAAGCTATAATAAAACATGTTAAATATAATAGCCTTATATTAACTTGTACCATGCTTTGACTAACACTGACCTCTCTCACAAGCAGGTTTCAGACACTGTTTACTTGCCAAGGCAAGCTCCACTGTAAGCACTTTTCCAAATTCACAGCACAAAGTCATTTTTTGGCTGATTTAAGAGATGCCTGGACCGGTATCTTTTCAGATAATAAAAAAAGCTTACATCCTAATTTTTTTATAACTCAGCTCTCATTATTTTCTTATAATATAATGAGATACATACTCCTGTCTTTCTTAAAGCACCTTCCATTGGTTATCATTCAAGGTTGGCAAATCCTCCTTTTAAGAGCCAACACCAAATTCTGCTTTGAGGTGCCAAAGACTAAGCTTTATTTTTTGAAGATCTAATGCCCTTCCAGAATTCTACTGTGCGTCTGAAGACAAACATTTCATTCTTTCACTTTTAAACTCTACAGTTTTCCTGCAAATAAATACCTGTTTCTTTCTGCAGTAAAACCTTTATATAAAATAAACATTTCTATTCTTTAGTTTAATTGATATTGTAATGTCTAAAATACTTTTTGTTTAGTTGGAGAAACTGAACAAATTCTTAAATTGATTAAATTAAATGAACATGATCGCAAATGTGTCTTGACAATATGTTTGCAATATTATCAACGCTATGCTTCTGTTATAATAAATAATTAATTAATATTACTATGTGCTTTCAACACTTTAACTTTAAATGACATTATGAGATGTATTTCTAAGTAAGTTTAAGTATAACAGTTGCTCCTATGAATTGTAATATTATTTTACTCCATTGATAAATCTTTTAAGCGTTTAATGGAAGGTCCAGTTAATTTATATCTAAATACAGGCTATCATTAAGATATTAGAATGCTATAGTGTTATAGTGACTGAACTAAGTCTGACCTTCCTCACTGGTCATACAAAATCCAGTTCGAGCAGGTTAAGACAGCCTCTGCTTTTTGCCAATTTTAGGGTTGATTAATATGAAACACCATCGTAAGCATTTTCCAATATTCATTATTGAGCACCGCCCCCTGGGAGCTCCCGTCCTCGGTCGGCAAAGGAATAGCCTGGACTCTAACTCACGACGTCCAGACTATAGGGCGCATCCTGCACTCCACACGGAGCGCCTTTACTGGATGCGCCACTCGGGAGCCCCTCATGTGCCAGTTCTGACCCTACTATTGCTCATACTGTAGAATTGCTATCTACAAAATAACGGAAAGACATATTAGTTTTAGTGGGTAGGAATTATTTTGTTAGTTCTATATAGTTTAACAGTACAGAATCTCATCAGGTGGAGACCACTAACAATCAGAATGTTAAGTTACATAATACAACTCTAGGGGAGTTATGCCAAGTTATTGTGTGATCCTCAACTTCGACCCTACCTAGAACTTTGTCCATCTATGGTCGAAGGCCAAAAACTATTGCACTTGATAAAGTAGAGAGAAGGGCAAACAGGCAAACCCCTGGACATCCTATAATGGCATTTAAATCTTAAATGGCGTAAGTAAAGGAAGCAGAGAACTACTCAGATACATGGGATACTGCACCTCCCCCTGGTGAAGTAAGGTAGTAACATCTAAAACACAAGCTTCATTTACTGCATTAAACTGCTTCCCTTTTGATGGGCAGCACAGCCATATCTCCTTCCCATCTTATGATGTGTAGTCAGGGCATTGAAAAATGAAAAGACAAAACACAACAGCACTTGAGTTTTTATTTCTGCACGTTTTATTTTCTAATTTCTTCTATCGCAAAGGAACATGATTAGTTTTTACAACAAATGTTGTAGTTCAAGATGTCTTTATTCTAGCGTCGTTTCTAAAATGACCAAAGTACATTTCATCGTTGACATCCTTACACATCTTCAAAATGCAGACTAATATAGTTCTGTATATAAACTGTACACGAATACAAGGCACTATACACTGTGATTTCATTAATTCCATGCCTTTAAAAATACAAACATTTTATTTCAGAATGCTCAAGATATTTATATATATATATATATATATATATATATATATATATATATATATATATATATATATATATAGCATTTTTATACACATTTTGTTTCTACTACATATCAGGATATGACACAAACCCTTTATAGAGAATATATATTTTTTTGTTCTTCCTAGGTGTTTATATAAATATAAAATTCTTTATAATGCACAAACACACACAAAATAACACCTTACAAAGAGAATCTTATCAAAAATTGGTAGGCAGTATGTGGCCGAGTGATATCTTGCAGATGTCTTTGGGACAACTGCTAAATGTAAATGTGTACAAGGTCTATGAATATAAAAGCACTGCTGCCCTGAACCTGAAAATCGACTGCACTGGGAAAAAAAAAAAAATGCTTAGGGGTCTCCTAAACATTTACAACAGAAAACAATATATTACAAACTAGTAGAGTCAGGTACATCTATAACCTAAATTCTTTCTGTAATGTTCCAGCACAGTCATGGTGGGCCTGACGCATCGGGGCTGCACGCCACTCAAAACAGGCCTTTGGCTTTCTTTACTTTCACTTGTTTCCAGGCAGGAAGCGCCTCATATTCTTCTCTCACCATGTCTAACGCTTTCTGAAAATACGAAGACCGAAACACAATTACTACCTTATTTAAATAGGCAGGGAGAATGTGACTATTATTCATGAATTACATCACAAAACAAAAAATACCAGCCAAGCAAAATCTCTCCTGTTTCAATCGGAAATATCAAACACCAGCGTTCCTCATGTGCTACCTTGTCTGTGTTGTGTAAACAGATTTAACCCATTAGGTACCAAATAAATGTATCTTTGAAAAAGAACACAAGCTGTATTTATGTAATTTGACACGTTATATTTAGACTTAACTTTTGACGGTTGTTTCTCTAACTATATTGTTATCATAACAATATAGTTAGAGAAAATAACAGGTAGATGCCAGTTAAAATGCTTCAAATAATTCTAAAGTAGCCTGTCTTTAAATGAGGACAACGGCACTTTAATGGGTTAAGAATTGTTTTATTTATTTATTTTTTATGGCACAATGGTACAAATGAAGATATCCAAACTGGAAATTGGTGTACCTGGGTACAAATAAATGCCAAGGCACATTACGTCTTGACCGTGTGGGTAAATGAGGAAGGCTGAGGAAGTACTGTACTGTAAAACTTTGAAGCAATGGACATAATTGGTGATGGAAAATGTCAAAAACTGCCATGCATGTGCCGAGACAAGGACGAGTGTCTGGAAGCTGTTGTCAGACTTGACAACAAAGCTGAGGGCTTGTACCCATTTAAAAGAAGGAAAACCATGTACACCTGGCATCAACAGTCAAATTCACCAGATATTCGCTCTCCATCACTTAGCTGTGGTGCAATAAAACTAGCAAGTGATCAGACTGTGCAAGAGGGGCCTAACTTCACTTGGTTCCAAGCATTGCAATGGCCAAATCTTGGAACCTTTGGGAGGGAAACAAAGTGCTGTTTAGTTTAGACAGAAGCTGAAGTTGTAGACAAGCTTGTCGAGTGAGAAGAGGTGATGGTGTACTGCAAGCCTCCAATGAACAGGCTCACTGCACTCACCTTCATAGCTGACTCTATCTCCTGGAATGTGAAGTGAACAGTTAACAATGGGTTCACTCTGTTACATACACTGCTACAACATTGTGACATGAATTAAGCTGGAACACCTTTTTCAGAGACATCTGTACAAATCCACCCCTTAAATACGTAGACCTCTTTCCCCTGTACAACCATTATTCGAGTTGAGAAAGGCGGATCCAGAGGTTAGGGTTGCCAATGGAAGGGTGATGGCAACACTCTTCATTATCAGACAGGAAACTTTAAAAAGAGGCCCCATGTTCATGCTTACGCTGAGAGAGCATGAGTATAAATGCCTACAATAATGGATACATCATATAAAAGATGGGGTAAATGTGTCAAATACCATGCTTCAAAACTAAAGCCAAAACGGAATTACCTGCAAGCCACTTCATAGGCTTTGATAACCCTATCTGCTTTCTTATAAATCAGAGTGTGTTTAGTTTATTCCTAAGCTGCTGTTCCAATCAGAAGCTCTTTACACAGCGATACAGGGCTCAGCATCTTTATCCTGACTGGGCGGCTCTTGCATTCTCTCATGCTTTTTATGCTGTTTGCTGAAAAATGTAACGCACTTCATTTCAAAATATTAATTCATATTTTGGTGAATTACAGCTGTAGTAACATTACAGGATAACAACATTGATAAAAGACCACATTAAAAACTAAATATATTTCTCTCCTGTTTTTTAAAATAGTCTTACATAGACATCCATGCAAAAAATAAATCAATAATTGAAATCTGACATGAAAAAAGAACAGCGTAAAGCTAAAAAAAAAGAAAGATCAAGCTATCTACAAGGCTGATAATTATTGCACACCTCAGGGGGTCGCAGATTTGTTTCCAAAGCCCCAGTCAGCATCATTAATACATAGTCAATTCTCACTGCATTAAAAAGCAGCTTGTTATGGGTATGAAATATGACAGTAGCTGATGTATTTTCTTCTTGTTTAGATTTCCTTTGCATATCATTTTCTGTGTCTCAGGAAGTTTAAAGTACCACCGTGACCACAAAACAGAAAACATACAAAGCGCTTCTAAACAAGAATACTACATTGTGCTGTATAGAGAGTTGCTCCTGGGGATGATAAATTAAACAGGCAGATTTGAACTTGATGTTTTATTGGCTGTGGAACTGGACATATTCCTCACCTCAAAGTCGTCGTCTGAAAGGTAGAGTTCCAGCTTCAAGGGGTCGACACCCTCTGGGAGGGGCCTGGCCAGCAGCTCATCCAGGGGGTAGTGTGTCTTACACAGCCGGGCCAGCACGTCCTCCACGAGGATGATCTGACTGCACAACTCCGCCTCCTGCAGACCAGCAACATCCGCCGCCATTAGGAATGAGCATGTCGTAAAAAACAAATAACAGTGCCAAATTAAGAAATACTAAAAGCAGCTAAAATTCAATGACAAACATTTACACTAGAAGACATTGAAGACATCTAGTAAAACACTTGTCATTGAATTTTATTATTACTTAAAAATAAATAATAATAAATAAATAAATAAATAAAATTTAACATGTCCACTAGCTGTACACTAAATGATGCTGCACAAATAATAGTTATAGTTATAGTCTTTGTCGCTGGGAATTGTACCTTGTACTGTACTACAAGGTGTTACTGGTATAAGAATTTTTGAGATGCTTTAGTATACCAGTATGGAAACTGGTATGTATTTTACAGTAACTGCTAAAGTGACAACATGTCCTTCCATTTAAACTTCACTGATCAAGCACAAACCTATTTCTCCAAGATTCCTTACAACATGGATATGAAATGGCCAGAGATAAACAGTGTAAAGTACATATTAATAACAGTGCACAGGTTCATGTATTGAAAGAGTTCTAGAACAGCCCTTTGTTTTAAAGACACCGGGTCAGGAAGTGGCTGTTCATTACCCTCTCTGTGATTTCCGCAACATCCTCTCTGTGCTCCCAGCTGGGGAACATGTTGGTAAACGTCAGGGGTTCCATCCCAGCGTGGATCAGGTAGGACTTGGGAGGTTTATTGTAGTTCTTTTCTAAAATGTAATGAAACGAACACATTACATTTAGAAAACCCCTTTAGTGTTTCATTATTAGCGCTTCTGTTTTACAACAGTACAGCAGAAGGAGGGGTTGAATTTTACCAATAAGATAAAAAGCTTGAAGCCTTCCAAAGTGATGCCAGAGTTTATGGTCTAAACTAGCAAAAAAAAAAAAGTTAACATTTTTCAGGTGCCTGTCAGATTCATACAATGCACTAACTAAGCAAGAAGGACAGCAGAAAGTTGAGCAAGTGTAATTAAATGTAGTAAAATATCCAAGTGGATATCCTCAGCGAGAGTGCTCGGGGGACACAAGTACACATGCAGGCCAAACACTAAAATAGTTCATTGGAAAATGATACATGCATTTGTGTTGAATTGCATGTTATTCACACAACCCGTGACTTACTTATCTTGCGAATGGAACCCCTACCTCTGCAGTACTGCAACACAGTCTCCATGGCACACTTCCTGTCTGCATCCCACCGGATTCGAGCAGAGCCCGCAGTCTCACTGTCTGTGGGCCACCAGCCCTGCCACAGGTAAACCTCGTGGTGATTGTCGACCATAAACAGAGCTGTGTAGCGAAAGACGGCATTAAAACCCAGACTGTTTTGGGGTGGTGGGTTGGAATGTAAATGCTGTACAAATCTTCACTTCATTTTTTGTACTAATTCACATACTGACAATTTGCACCAGCTGTAAAGATAAACAGCTTGTGATTGACCACTTTGTACTTCTAAGTCAGGGGCAGTACAATATTGAAGTGGCTGGGGATTTTAACAATGTATGGTATAGTGAAAGCATTACCTGGCTGTGGGGCAGTGTAAAGGTCTTCTTGTAAGAATGGCAAAGAATTCACTAGCTCTGCATGCCTCGAGTGATAAAGGTACTCTGTTGCAAGAAACTCCCCAGAAGAACTACTCAGGATAAACAGACGTGGAGTAAAGTTGAATTTACCAGGATCTTGTGAAAGCAAAAAGATGGAGAATTATTATTATTTTTTTTGTTAGTTACTGAAAAAAAAAAACCCACACCCTATGTTTCCTATATATTCCAGCTTTGAATGTACTTTTGATGAGCTGCAATCCTACCTTGCAACATACAGTCATAAGCTTTCCTGTCTCTCTTTCCGACAGCTTCCCAGAATCCTCCTGGCTCTGCTCCCTCATCACATTCATGTATTGTCACTTTACTGCTGCTGTGAAGCCCCGCTTCCAATGGACACCTGCAAGCAAAGTGTCAAAAACCGTCAGTGTTGCATTTCTTGTACTTCCACGTATCAGTTTACATTACATTCTTTGTGTTCCAGAACACATTTCAGCGTTTGCAAAAAACTTATTTCTGTTGCTTCATTTCCGCTCTTTCCCGTGTGTGTGTATAGCAGCAATATACTCTTAAACAAATAATTTGTCATGAGGATCATAATGTATCCACATTTTACTCCCTCCTGCAACTCTGCTTGTAGTTTTCTATTCTCACAATACACCACTTTTGTCAAATCACACCAACATTACTGCAGAAGGGAGAATGAACTGGATACAATGCGATGCTCATGATAATAATAATAATAATAATAACATATTTTTCCTGCCTCACATGCCTGAGAAAGTTGAGAAATGTATTCCTCAGTTGATAAAGTAAGTAAAGTTGGGTAAGAAAATGAATTACAGTAAGCAGGTTAGTAAGCTAGAATGCAGAAATCAGGAGGTAGGTTTATATGCCAGTCCATCAATATAAAATATTGTGAGTCTCATGTGTTTGTATGGAAATACTGCACGCACTGTTCTTTTATCTTGTTGGCTGCAGTCCTTCCCACATCCCTGGTGTGTGGCTGAGCCTTGCAGCCGTGCCACAGATAGATAATGGCTTTGTTGACACTGAGAAGGATCATGGAAGCCCTGGAGCGCAGGCTGCTGCAGTGACAAGCCATCTCCAGCAAGTTCCCTTCAACCGGGACCTCTCCTCGCACGCAGTACAACCGCCAGTCACCTGGGAGGCAAAAGTAGTAGATGCAGTTGATGAACTCCGCTCACACCACACCCCGCAGCCTCATGCTGTCTCAGGCTTGTAGAAATGCATTCTTTTTAAATGTATTTTACATTGTTATTTGCTCATAGAAAATTGCTATTTCTTCCAAGTCCCTTCTGGCTGCAAATGAAAATGTCTCATGATTCTCCTGGATACATATTGTAATACACTGTCTGTGCGATATCTGCCACCAGCAGGCTACAACTAAACTACTGTAGACCTGGATCCCCAGTGGTTTTCCATGTAAACAAACACATGCAGGGGAAATCCAGTGGAAATCACAGGGACTTCCTTGTTGATGTTATTTATCCAAACCAACACCCTAATCCCGTCAGTCAGCCAAGGGATTTCATCCAAATTCCCGTAGCCTGTAACCTGAAGGACAAAGCCGCTGGAATATGAATAATATTTACTTTGCGTATTTTCTTCTTCCTCTTCCCTTTTCCCTGAATGCACAATCATCCCTCCATTGAAACACTGCAGGAAACAGGGGGGCTCCTTTCCTTGTAACACCTGAACCTGGGGGGGGGAATAAAAAGTTATCCATTTGAAACAAATTTTGAAATTCTCGACTTGGGAAGGGAATAAGGTAAACCGGTTTATTAATCCAGTAAATAGTGAAATGTGTAAATTGGCCTGGTACGGTACTAGAAGAACCTGACATAGTATCTACTGCAAGGGACACAGTAGGGGCAGGGTAGAGCTCTTAAACTTCTGTCACACGTATGGGAAATCGAGGAAAATAGCAAACACGATGCACAGAAGCGGCAGGCATTATTTCATATAAATATATACTATCCCTACACAGACCTGTGAACTAAGGTTGTTCCCTTTTCATTGCATCTTTTTTCTTATGGAAACACTTATTTTTCCAGGTGTCCAAATTAAAATGTCTTCTGGAGGCCAGCACTAAGTGCAGGGCTAGTGCGAGGTTCTGGCCCCTGTACTCAATAACTGAACACACTTACCTGAGCTCCCCTCTCCTCATCCAGCTCCACTGTCATCAAAGCAGATGTCCCCTTCTCGCTCACTGTCGAGTGCCGCCCCTGCCAGAAGAAATAGGCACATTTCTCCTTCCCAGCGCCAGCACTACGAACCTGCTCCAGCTTCTGCCTTTTCCCAACTGCAAGAGAGATTCAAAACAGAAGATCAGCAGAAAGCATGAACAGCAATACTAACACTGTAGACCACCCTGTATGTGTTGGTGGGACAGTGAAGAGTGAGCTCCATTCTATTTAGAAGCTTGTATGCAAGCTCAGAGCTACCAAGCAGAACATCAACACAAAAGAATACAAGCATTCTGCATTTGGATTCACAGGGCTACCTTGTTGGATAAATATGAGCCAATGCTATGCACTGCTAGCTAATGATCATTGTTAGCTGATGCCAAGGCAAATTATACTGTTTTTTAAATGTAAAACACATTAGTGAAACATTAACTGTGTATTATTTCAAGCTTGTGGGGACTGCATTTCAATAACATACTGATTGCTTAAAGAAAATCAGATGGCACATGTATTCATTTTTAAATGTTAGTAATCGAAAGATGTAGGTTTCAACAAGCTGAAATAACTGCACTCGCACAGAATCAATTCAGTGGCTCATCTCCAGATATCACACTTTTTAGTGGATGAGTATTCACATTGCAAAACTACAACTGCAATGTTGCTGCAAATCCTCCCATGTGAAGAGGCTGCAAGGTTCTTAAAATGCACTGCCAAGCAAGTGCATTTTAAAATCAGTGCCTGCTGCATACAGTAGAACATGTGCAAAAACAGAAGAGAAAAATACATTTCATTATTTTGTATCTATGTTGCTGCCACGTCATTTCAAACTATGCAATGACCAAACAAAGTATTTCTGCAGCAAGGCACAGCGTTCAATTTTTAACTAAGGTCAAGCGATTCCCAAATCCCCAGAAAAAATAAACTCGAATGCCAAAAGCAGCGTATGGTACTGATGATATAAAAGCTCCTGGTATTATTTCCCCTTGTTGTGAGTGATTTATGGGACAATACAAAGTTATTCAAAACACATGTAGAATTGGTAAAGGGCTGCTTTCCACTAACCTGCAGCGCTCACCATGTACTTCCACTTCACCACATACGTGTCTCCTTCATGGAACTGCCCAATACTCTGCTTGGGCAGCCGGCTGTAGTCAAACTCCAGAATGTGCCACACATCTATGCACTGAGTGGTGATCTCAAACAGCCTCCTGTCATCCCCTTCCACAAACCCCGAACCGCGCCCAACATTCATGCCATCCAGCACTGTGCCCACTGGAGTCTTGGGCACTGGTAGCATCAGCGCTGCACTGTACGGCTTAAACTCGTGACTGTGCTGCTCGTGCTAAAATTATGGAGGAGGGGAAACAAACAAAACAACAACAAACAAAAAAAGGAAAGTTTATATTATATATATATATATATATATATATTATTAATTGGGCATTTGACTATGGGCTGGTCACCAGTTTGAATGAATCAGACCTACCTTCTGCTCAGTGGACTGTTCACTTCCATTCTTTGGAGGAAGCTTCTTCGATTCTGTCCAGTCCAAGAACTTCTCTTTGAATAATGTTGTTTCGTTGTGCTCAGTAAGTCTGCCAAAGATAGCCCAGTCAGGACGTCCCTGTCCTTTCCTATAGAAACAAAAACAACAAAATACCTGATGAAAACATGCAACTGATTGGAGGTTTGGAGTCTGCAAATTAGCACAGGCATTTCAGGTTTTCAAAATTAATCAACTTCACAAATATCTTTGGAAGGTCCCTACATCATTTGATTCAGCCAGATGAGACTATAAAAGGACATTTTGTAACGAGTACCTAAAATGTTTACACATATTGAAGTGCTTGGCTCAAAATCTCAACCAGGAAAAAAAATGCTTTGCATGGATGGCTTCAAGAAAACAAACCAGCATCAGAAAAGCAAAACCAGGTCCCATGGGCCCTCTACATTGGTTTAGAAAACCATTTACATTGTAAACTCTGCAATCAGCCTGAAGTCAGACTGTCTGAAAAACCTTTGCAGAATTAGTTGGAACATTAGACTGTATTTACATCCTGTTTGCAAAATGCACATTGTATTCAAGCAAACAAACACAAGAAAAAGAATGAATAGGAACAGAATGTACAGACCAGCTAGTTCACAGCATTTTGGTTTCATGTTTGTATTGAAACAATTTTGTTCATGATCAATGAACTCCAGGAAAGGGAGGAGAGCCTTTCTGCCCACTCATTGGATTCAAAAAGCTGAGAGCAATACAATGAACACACAGTACAAATGGAAGATCCCTGCCTGGGTATGAGCGCGTTGCACTCCCCCGGGTCCAGGGGATTGATGTCGCAGTTGGTGTAGTCAAAGGTGCCGTTCCACAAGTGCTTTGCCAGCTGGAATGCCACCTTTCTCTGAGCCAAAGTAACCTCTTTCCCATGCCACACGTACACCTCACTCCCAAAATCGAACACAAGCACCTGCAAAAATACAACAACAAAATGAACTGCTGCTGCCAACAGATGGTCATGCAGAGTGTTAAACTTGACCCATTTAGAAATGTTCGGCCCAAATGCTTTTCATTAGGATTCTGGACCTTGGTTCTACCCGACTTTCTACCAAGTTTCAGGTTCTTTTGTGACGATTTACAGCAAGCTGACTACATGGACACTCCTTGTATGCCACTATAAAAAAAAGCAGTAACTCACCAAAACACCTGACATGTTCAAGCTGTGGTTAACTACTACAGTACAGTGAAAACAAAAGCTTCCGACATTCAAATAAAATATTATATCTGTTCTGTATAGTTTGCTCCAAATTTTAATTTTAGAAGCTTAATGAGCATGGACAAAAACAATAAAAATGTGGCTACATGTAAACAGCACTTTACATCCTACAGGATGCACTTAAAGTGTCAACAACCCCAGAGACAGACTGGCAATGCAGAAAGAGCTGCTGATACACAGAACTGGTCAGCCTGGTTGCTGGGGTGCGATGTAAAGCATGCTGCAGCCTCTCCAATGCCTGACCTCTTTGGAGTCCAGCAGTGTGCACCGCGGCACTTTACCCCAGAAGTCATCGACTGGGACAAGCTTGTCGTCCACCAGCCGGTAAATGCAGTTAGTTTCTACTATTGCACTTTCATAGAGCTCATCTTCCTCTGGGCTTCCAGCACCTACACACAAAAAAGAAAATACTGTTTTAGCAGGTTACATTCGTATATGCCACTGCTAAACACATTATTGTGTTCTTTCTTTTAGCTGAATAGTTTAAAATCACAAACCAAAAAAATAAAATAAAAAATCCATGTAGACTCAAAATAAGCAAACTGTGTAATGTGTATAAATTGCAGTACAAAAAATGGACGTGTGAACAAAAAAAAAAAATATATAAACAATCTCTGTTTCTCATGCAAAACAATCATGTATATACAAAAGTATATTTAGTTTTACGCTTTACATTGTCAAAATATGTAGCATGTCAATTCTGAATCAATCTTTTTTAAAAGATGATAATTCCAGTACCCTGATAGTTGGACTCTCCTCCCAGCAGTTTCCAGAACTCTCTCCCTGCGTGGCTGTGCGTGTTGATTCCTTCCTCTATCGTCTGCACATAGGCAGCTCTGCAGCCCAGGTCTCTCTTTGTTTGGATAAAGCCTGCAAGTTCACTGGCCTAGAGAGGGACAAAAGAAAGATGTGTGCTGTTGTGGTGGACTGAAGTACTTTCAATCAAAGACTTTAACAAACATGCAGAAACCAATTTCTTTATTTCAGCTACACACTTTACTCTAGTTGAGTATCTTACAGATTATAACAAATTCAGAGATATCACTGCAAGATTATTTCTGTTTATGTAGGCCTGTCTCAGCTTGAGGAACACCATTTTAAAACGGATTATGTAATAAAAGAATGCAGGAGCCACAAAACAATATCGTAGAATGGACTAAAGAGTAGACAGCAATTGCATATTGGCTGCTCATCAAGCAGCAGAAATCAATTGGCAAAAGCTTCATAAAAAGCTGAACTAGACATTTACTTTTATAAGGCATGGGTCCATCAAGAACCCTTTCAAACCTTCAAAACAATAGGTTTTCATTAGTTTCAGAGCAGTGAACTTCCTGCAGCTGCATCCTAACTAATCTTAACTTCCTCTGTTTGATCATCACTCCTCTCCTTTGTGTAGAATTCCTTTGTATCTTTACAAAGAAGTGGGAAACCCGGTTAATCTTGGTTAAGTCAGGGGTGGAAAGAGAACACAGCTAGTTTAACATACACTACTACAACCGACATCTGTACAACGTCTTGTATCCCAAAAGCATTGCGCATCAAACAAAATCAAGGAAAGGAGGACACTGCCAAAGACGATCAAAACCAGTGACTTGTGATGTGTACAGCCACTCATTAATGACTCTCTGAGGAGACCGGTGCATTACAAAGAATTTCACCGCTTGTGGGGGGGGGGGGAGGGGGGGGGGGTACTTGCAGATTAGTATTCAAGACGACAGCCCTCTTGCAACAGTGGTTGGCTGATCTTTAATTGGCATGCCTCTTACTTAGAGAAAGAGAGTTTATTCAGATCAGGGCCAAAGTGGCAGCTGTACCATAGCGTGCTGTGCCGATTACAGTGCCCTGGAGACCGAGTGGAGCCATAGTACAGCATCACCACTAGCTGTGCCACAGTACAGCATCTCCACTAGCTGTGCCAGCCTTCCTTTTAGAACCAGCCCTGAAGTTTGGGAATGTTCTCCCTCACTGTCTCTTTGAAGTAAGATTAAAGGTTGCAGTTGAACCTGAGCTATCAAATCAGACTTCACAATCTAACCAAAGACTGCCACTTTAAAAGGTATGAGTGCAGTGCATTATATACACACATTAATGCTCCTGGACTGTTTCACGTGTACCTTGTTTTAATGGGATTGATAAACAAGGATTGATGGTTATATTCATGGGGCTTTCCCTTCCATTTGTGCTTGCCCCATCAAGACTCTTACGAATAACACAGCGTGAGTAACTAAAGCTCAGGAAACACAAAGCCAATTGTTCAGGAACAGTGGCTTGAAACCTCATTCTAGTAGACCGGGAGACCTAGTATGAGGCAACTTTGCCGTATCAAACCCTCCCCCGGTGTGCAATGCAGTGGCCTAAAACTTAGTCTCATGAAACCAAGTTCCAAGCAACAAAGTGGCTTTGTGTTCCCTCGTTTAAGACTATCCCTTTTTAACCTTGCTATATCTGCAGGTTTATACTGTGTAGTTGGTGGGTCACAGAACTAATCTCACTAAAACCAAGAACAAAGATCCTTCTATAATAAACAATGTGAACAAAGTTGTATCCCTGATTATATTTATATATATATATATATTTATATATATATATTTATATATATATATATATATATATATATATATATATATATATATATATATATATATATTTATATATATATAAATATATATATATATATATATATATATATATATATATATATATATATATATATATATATATATATATATATATATAAACAAACACCCCCACCAACTAAAGCAGTATCTACTATGATAGAGACTTAATCATGACCTTCTAACACAGCTCAGTTGAGGGCAAAGCAACCTCAGGCACAGCCTTCCTTACGAGTCATTGATCAGGATTATAGATATAGTACGGCTCCCTGACCTTGGCTTTCTCAATGACGTTTCCGAACTCCCCTATCCATACGAAGCAGTGGTGAGGTGTAACTAGCAAGAAGCAGTCTCCACTGTTCAGGGATGATGCTCGTGGTTCAACCAGTCTTGTTTGTACATGTCGTCGCCCTGGTCAAGAGAACAAAACAAAAGGCTCTTAAGGCAACAACTTGAAAATAAACAAAATCAGAAGCGTGACAACTGCCTTTGATGTCAGAATGACAAACAAGGAGGACAGCATCAAAGACTTTCTTGAACAAAAAATGCATTTAAAATCAGAATAAAAACAGCGGACAATCCAATAACCTAACTATAAATATGTACATGTGCAGCAAAAATACAGGGTTGAAAAGTGATCTTTTAATAGGTCAGCCAACAAAAAAACAAACTTAAATACTCCAAAAATACTTTTAAAACTTGGAGGATCCTCTAGGCGCACTGCAAGAACAACCCAAGACTTTGTAAACTGAAACTGCCGCATGGTCAACCCAGCTGTCCCCAGTGGTGTCTGCTTGTGACATCTTTCTGCCTTTTATGTCTCTACATAAATGTAACTGAAGAGCAATGGATCCCACTGTCACAAGATTAAGGACATACTGATCATCAGAGCTACCCATCATATTGTATTTACTGTGGACATTTTAACTGGTATGAGTTTCCATACGATAAACAGAACCAGATCTCCACTAAACTGGGCAATTCTGGTAGCGTTAGAAACCTACACTAGTCCTGCACCCAGTGATCAGGATGCAGGGGTCTGTGCAATCAGACCGCTGTAAAATAATGTGTTTCTCACCTATAGCTGCATGCACAGCTCTTAAAAGTAAACCTATAGGCTGTGAACCTGGTTATTTCAATAATATACCAGGACTGGGAGCAGGACTACGGGCTAGTATATATGTTTCTAACCCTGCAATTATTACATTCCAGTGATGCCAAAACTAAGGAGGGAGGGTGTTTTTATTGATACATGTTTCAAATTGCTTACCTTTGACCTGCATCAGCATTAGTTTCTTGTACGGCACAGCACTGTTGTTGGACATTTGCTCAGTTATATTGACACTCCTGAGACTAACGCTGCTGAAGTTTTCTTTACTGGCCAGTCCAGCCAGTGCCACCTCTGAGTAACCGGAATTCTTGGTCACTAAAATAACAAATGCATATTACTTTTAGCACCAAGTCATTTTGCAAAAAGACAACCCTCCTATTACTTATTTAAAAATGTCATGGTCTTATATGGTACCACATATTTTATAATTAATTAATTATATTTTTAATATTATATATCACACACACACACACACACACACACACACACACACACACACACAAGGCATGCCAAAGAACATGACCACTTAACTGGCCTGTTGTGTTGAGTGGAGTACTATTTCTAGGTTGTCAGCGTTATAAAAAAGTTCAAAAGAGAGTTATTGAAACAGTTAGCAACCATACTAAATGGCTACCATATTCTGTAATAGAAGTGCTTGTACAGCACTGTTGCTAATTTGTTGACATGCTGAATAGAATTGTGGATTGAGATAATGAAAGTGGACCCACAATTCCATCTTACCTGTCAACACTGCAGGCACTCAGTTTACAAAAGGAAATTAGGCTGGACAAAAATAACACCAGTGATTGAAAACAGGGCAAGAGTGGGGTTGGGTGGGAGTGCCGATTAGAAAGCATGATAACACACTTCAGAGTGATCAAATGGCTACGGGCAGGGGTTCATTTGTGCCAGATCCAGCACTTTTTTGTCTGACAGTTTCCTAATAATGAACCGTATGAAAAAAAAACACACGCTTTCCTGTTCCATGAATTGAATGACAAAAGTGTACTATACAATGATATATTTTAAGATGTGACATCTATGAGCAAGGAAATTACAATTTTTTTACACACCAAATGGTGAAACGTAATAAAAACTAGCCCTATCACCAACAGTGTTGTCACTCCTGTTCACCAGAACCACTGGTATTGTTCAAACCTGAAGATTGGGTTAAAACAGCAAAGATCCGAAACCTACAAGATGATTCACAGAACCATCTATATTTATGCTTCGTTTTCAAGGTCACTACATTAGGTCTATAAACAGAAATGCTATACAATTAGAAGATGCAGCACCTTTCTGTTTACAAATGAACCCCTGGAAACGGGAACATATCTGAATACCCTGTTGTGTGTTGTTGCTTTCTCGAAATCACCATGAGAGGTTCATGGAACTTTCATTACAGGTCACCCCAGTTCTTACCTGATGTAAAATTTGAGTGAATTAGCAGATCAAATAACGTGCAATTTTTTTTTAACAAAGTGGCGCTTACACCAGTTTGGTCTATTTACACAGAACGAAACAAACCTAACAGACCCCACTTTGCTCCCCCCACGTCTGCTTACTCTTCTCCGCTCTCATCCTCTTGGACTCCATGAAGGCGATGTTGAGCCTCTGCTCTGTGTATTCCTGGTAGATGTCCTCTCTCGCAGCGAGCAGTTTCAGTGGGTTTCTGGATGACTGAACGTTGCGCATCGGCCTCACAGCTCGCTTGTGTTCTGCCACCGCAGAGGTGAGCCTAGGGCAACAGCACAGAAGACATTTTTAAACAGCTTCACCATACCAGTGCTACTCAATTCTGTATTGCCTCTTAGCAGGTTAACTGTTTTAGAACCTGAGAGTAAAAACCTGGACTGGATCTCAAGGGCCAGAATTGAGTTCCACTGACAATATAGTAATTATCATAGTAATTTATTCATGATTTTGATGATGATACACAGTATTATCCAGGTTATATCACCTATAGACATAAAAAAAAAAAAAAAAAATCAGATCAATTACTTAAGAGCTTCTGTTACGATTACATTTTGGTAGGTTTATATATTCTTTAGGTGCTTTTAAGCTCTTTAAAAATCACTGGCAACAGGCTTGGTTTCACATGCTGTTCTCTGTTATAAAAGTTCCATTAGTCAACGTGTTTTTAATATTCATAGAGTGCTATTGGATGAAAAGAGTTATAGGAATTCACTTAGAAATTCAGGCTACTTGGTGGTGTTGCAGCTTACAGGATATAAAAGAGGGCTGCCTTGTGGATTGTTTTACCTACTACTCCCTGTTACCGGTACGTTTACAGTATGAAGAAGCCATGTCTAAACATGCATGTATGGTTCTCTCCACCTTCTGCATATTACTTTTACAACATACAACTTTTCAGGTTGAATGCTCTATTACATATACACGCAGTACTCAACTTACTTTGGTGTAAGAGGGTCAAAGATGACGTCAAAATCATCTTCAGCAATATCGAAATCTCTGGGCAATTGGGAGAAATCTTCTAAAGGTCGGTAGAATTTGGCAAAAATTTCATCATCGTCCAACTTCATCACCTCTTTTACAGACTTTTCCGTCACTGTTAGCATTGTCTCTTGCATTCCACCCACTGTGGACAAACAGAAACAGCAGACTGAATGGATATTTTGGCAGAACGTTGCAAGTATTTTGCTGAAACCAACAAGGATAAACTAATAAGTATATAAACTAACCTTTGTTAAGTCGGCCCAAGAAAGACTCCAATTTGTCAAGCTTTCTGTCAGACTCCAGATGCATATCAGGCCTGGCTTCAATTTCTTGAGAGAAATAGCAAAAAAGTAATTATTTCACTGTTAATTTACTGAAATATCAGAGAAGCAGATATTAACCTCAGCGCTACCAATTAAACATTGACACATTTCACTACACCAATTCACAAAACAAGACATGTACATACAGTAAATAAAGGTTTGAAAACACACTTGCTGCTATGTCGGGCGATTTCTCGATTTCTTTAGAAGGAAAAGGAAAACATTAATATCGCCTGTTCTTGTTTAGACCGTATCTTCTTTAACTCCCCCCCCCAAAAGAAAATACTATCAAAATAAACAGTTTTTATTACTACAGGACAGGACACAAACTTACACTCTCCCAGCACCTGTCAACCACTTTATACAACCCCCATTTAACCTAGTCGATCAGCAGCCACTAGTCTGCTAGAATCAGTCATGACACCAAAGCAACAGGGCATTCTGGTACAAATTCATCACAATTTTGGTTACCTTCTTGAGGTTTGGAAATGGCAGGTGTGGTGTTCTTTATTCTGTTTGGTGATACAACAGGACTTATTGCCGAAGGAGATGCCAATCCTGGAACAGAAAACATACATCTGAGAAAAAGACTTGCCTTGAAACAGTTTCTAGAATTAGGGTCATGTATTCACGTGGCTCATAAGGAGACAATAGTTTCTTATAAAAGGTTGCTGGGAGTGGAAAGAACCATCTCTCAGCTGCATTTGGAACTCCTTTCCAATCTGGGTCATCTATAATCGATGAGTCACATGATTGTTCAATATGCCCAACATTCCAGAAACCAGGAAATCAAGAAGGCAAAGCATGGGGCAAGTTGAAAGGTTCCAAGAATATAAGACAGACTTGTCAACAGCACTGGATTTAAGGAATTTAGTTACTAAAATAAAATGCATGTGAGTTTAGTCCAGCAGTCACCACTTACTTTAAAAAAAAACCCAAAAAAAACAGTGCTGCAGTAGAATAAATGTGTGCTGACCTTTCTTGACCATTCGCGCAGCAACAGTAAACTGGGTGGAGTCATTGGCTGCCCCTTTGCCCCTGAGCTTCCAGGCTTCTTCCCGGGCAGATATGAGCTGCATCCTCTCTCCAATGGACATCTGGGATTCAACATCGTCTCCCATTCTCTGCTTAAAAAATGACATGGTTTTTAAAGACCTCCTGAAACAGGGATTTAGTGCAGGCAAAAACAGGGCTTGATATCTCTGGACGCTTCACCTGAGCCTCATCTGGAGCTAACTGAGCAAATATTGAAAAAAATGTCATTTTAGTATTTATCATTTTTCACCAAGATCCAAAACGATAAATGAGCCCCGCTCGTCTTCCGCCCCCATTCTAATTAATTTACCAACAATAGTTTGTGGGTCTATTCAATTGAACAAAATTTTACAGAAAAAACACACATCCACTAAAGAGGAATACATGCACTGTTAGAGACACACATAAGGGACCTACTTTAATGACCTAAACAGCAACAAAGCACTGGGACTTACTTAGATCATACAACAGGATTCATTTACATTCCTGTAGTTTGATTACCCGTCCAATTTTACCACTGGTCATCTTTAAGAGATGTTTAAACTACACAAAGAACAGGGCACACACAGGAACAACCCTCTACACATGCACAGTAAACCTACTGAAAAGCACACTGTAAAAAAGTGAAATGAATTAAAGTACATCAGCTGCCTCATTTCATTACACACTCACTCACACACAGACACGTCCTAAGATCTCTCAGAGGGTTAGAGCGTTCAATTTTATTTAGTTAGTTATTTTAGGTGAGTTATGCCATTTTTTTATTTTTTATTTCACCTTCCATCTCCAAGGATGACGGTCATCAACCATTAGGGGACTTGACTCCCTAACATTAGGAGGACTGACCTTCAAGGAAAGCAAAGAGGAAACAGAAGTGTGAGGCTGGACAGATAGGACAGTGAGGAAAAGGACCAAGATGGCAAAAGAGCAAAAATTGTTTTTAAAACTCTTTGAAAAACAGCTGCTAAGCCAAAGCCAACGATGTCATAGTATTTTCATGTCAAGTCAGGTTTAGCGTGAGCAACCACATGTGTGACAGGGGATAATGCTGCGGCAAACAAGAGCACATCCCCATCAACCAAACTCAGCCGAAAACATGAAGCTCCACATGACAAACTAGACAAGATGCTTCTTATCTGCTTTCAGCAGGTCACTATGCCAAAGGATTATTATTGTTTTTTCTTTTTGGCTTTCCAGCTGTTTAACAAAAAACTGATATCAGACACAACCTCATTTATCCAGAGTCCTAAAATGAGTGATGTTAATGTTACTGTTGTTTTTTCTGGAGGGGGTTTTAGCAAGACTCATTTAAAAGATATTGTAAACTCAAAATAATTGTACTTGGTTGTAGAGTTTTGTTTTTACCTCGCCCGTTGCAAATTTGGAAATCGATTTCATAAGCTGCAATGTCATAAGAATACTGAGCATCAATAAAAAGCCATTTAAGTCATTTAACAGGATACAGTAAATACCAAAAAGAAACGAGTAAAATCATTTGACTATTACAGTATTCATGTTGAATACATTTCCACATACTTTCCATGTTTCAAGCTGGTGTCAGATTTCAACACATTTGGAGATTGAAGGTGGTTTTGCTAAATTGTTCTGGCTTCTACTGTGGCTTTAGATGATTCATGAGGTTCAAATAGAAAAACAGTACTGTACTAAAATCAAATCAATTACCTTCAACTAGTCTAACAATCCCACTGTAAATCCCATCCTTGCCAACATCCAACACAGGTTGGAAGGAAATACAGCTGAATTGGGTCACTTAAAATTATACAGTTCTCTTTACTCATAAACCAGCCAATGCTTTATCAAAATGAACTAGAAAAACCATAGCCAAGTTAGTTACTAAAGTGCTTTAATATTGGGGTATATCCGTTACTTTATTTTTGAATAAATAAATGTGATAATTTTAGAAAAAAATTTAAATGCACCGATGTGTGTCTCTTCACACATCCCCTTTATTTTTATTTATTTATTTATTTTATCTTAAATGCACTGAATGAATTCCAAAGTACTAATTTTAGGCATTCTGCCAGCCATCCCCTTTCCTAACGGGTAAACCAACTGTGGAGAAAAAAAACAAAACAATGCCAAGGACAGCTAAGCAAAGCCAGTCGACAAGCATTCAAGTCAAAATCATACCACTTGAAGGCTCATGCAACTCTTTCCTCACCTGGTTATAAGGTACAATATACTGATATTTTTGGCCATTAGGTACAGTAGGAGAATAAGTAGACGCAAAGACAGGTTCCTATAGACAGGAGCAAAAGCAAAGCGAGAGAGAGAGAGAGGAGAGAGAGCGAGAGAGAGAGAGAGAGAGAGCGAGAGCGAGAGAGCGAGAGCGAGAGCGAGAGAGCGAGAGAGAGAGCGAGAGAGCGAGAGAGAGAGCGAGAGAGCGAGAGAGCGAGAGAGAGAGCGAGAGAGCGAGAGAGAGAGCGAGAGAGCGAGAGAGCGAGAGAGAGAGCGAGAGAGCGAGAGAGCGAGAGAGCGAGAGAGAGAGCGAGAGAGCAGGAAAGAGAGAGAAAGAAGGAAAGAAAGAAAAAAGAAAAAAGAAAAAAGAAAAAAGAAAGAAAGAAAGAAAGAACACAGAGAAAGCAAGAATTAAAAGGAAACGATTTACAGGAAAGAAACTGTCCAGGTATTAAAGTCAAAGAGGGGTTTGATTTCTTTCCCACTAAATTTCTTTTGTCTCCAGATCAGTATTAGAAAACACACACGCTCTCCAGACCTGTTAAACAGCAAGGCATGCAGTGAAATGTCTAGTTCCGAATCAGTACATTTGCATCACTATCCATTTAAAAAGGTCTCTCTCCCTCTATATTAACGAAACATTCTTCAAAATTCTAAAAGTTAAAAACTGATCCGATTCCGTTGTCTCTGTGGGTTAACTAAACATACAGCACAGTACTGTAGGTGAACCCTGACTTCTAGTACGGTACTGTAGTTAACTAATGGAAAAATTGGAAGTTTACACAGAATTCATAAAGGAAACCAGCCTCAATCCCCAGTGGCTTTAAGGAAACCAGGCATGTTGCATTTCCCTGCCCCTCTACATTAGAATGGCCTTAACAATGTTAAGCAGGTTTCTAAAAGGAGTTAGGAAGCAGAAGAGAACACTCCTCTAGAACAGCAACCCTAGAAGCTCCCTCTATAAACACACGACAAAGCTTACCCAGAGCAGATTAGACACAGAACTGTCATCAATAATCACTCCTTCCTCCTAGAAGGTGAAACAAACGGGAAATGTTGCAAAGTGTGGATGAAGTGTAGCAAGTTCCCTTGAACCCAGCTAACTACCCCTCCAGGATATGAATACACCATCCCTTTAATCAGCAGCAGAACACCCAGACAGGTGACCACATGCACCTTCACCAGATTAAATTATGATCTCACTTCGACACTAATCTTCCCACTTAAATTTGCACACATTACTTGCCAGTCTGTGCCCTTTACATAGGTTAAACCAGATTTTAAAAAAACAAAAACACACACATGTTATTTGTCTACATACTGTACTATTTCTTTTTGAGAAAGGATAGCACAGTACTATTAACACAAAAATGAAATGAGGTGAAAATGTCTACTAAACTATACAACTATACTCTAGAAAGAGTGCAAAGAAGAGCAACCAGAATTATCCCGGGTTTAAAAGGCATGTCGTATGCAGACAGACTAAAAGAATTGAATCTATTCAGTCTTGAACAAAGAAGACTACGCGGCGATCTGATTCAAACATTCAAACATTCAAAATCCTAAAAGGTACAGACAATGTCAACCCGGGGGACTTCTTTGACTTGAAAAAAGAAAAAAGGACCAGGGGTCATAAATGGAGATTAGATAAAGGGGCATTCAGAACAGAAAATAGGAGGCACTTTTTTACACAGAGAATTGTGAGGGTCTGGAACCAACTCCCCAGTAATGTTGTTGAAGCTGACACCCTGGGATCCTTCAAGAAGCTGCTTGATGAGATTCTGGGATCAATAAGCTACTAACAACCAAACGAGCAAGATGGGCTGAATGGCCTCCTCTCGTTTGTAAACTTTCTTATGTTCTTATGTTCTTAAGATAGAAGCAGTACTACTCAACCCCCCCCCCCCCAGTCACAGGGTAATCTTGAGGGGATTAAAGTCTCTTGACATTCTTCCCATCCCAGCAGTAAACTTGTACAGAAGCAGGGCTCAGCTAGAAATGATACCAGGGGCCCGCCTCACAAAGCTTTGCATTCAGTTATATAAAGTATGTCTTTAAAAAAAAAAATAGGAGGAGTCACAGCAGTTAAGATGTGTTCCATCACCAAAAAAAAAAAAAAATTGCTAATAATTTTCTAATGTGGAAATGTGTATATGTGTGTGGGGGGGGGGGGGAGATGAATGGAAATTTAGTTTCAAATCTAAGGCAGGGAAAAAAAAAACCTTTAAATGTAAAAAGAAAAGTTCTATTACAGAATTAGTCTCCAAACACATATTCTTTTGCTTTAGTTTTTACTGGCACTGGTCACAGATTCTTGTACTTCACAACCCCACAAACTTAGATCTGAGGATTGTCAATTACATCAGCTTTTGGCTGGTGCAGCCTCATAAATAATTCTAAACTAAGTTTGTCATGTACAGTGACATAATGACCTGTGCTTACATTTCTACCTTGAAGCAGTGGAACCATACAGAATTACAAGTTTCATGTAGATGTTGAAACAACATTTATTAAAATAAGCAGACAGGCATACAGAGATAAGACAGACGGACAAACAGGACACAAAGACAAATACATAAAACAGAAGACAAACTTAAAAGCCTCTTAAACCCAATTCTCGCAGGACCAAAACTCACCACTTAAACAAGCTCCTCTGATAAATGTAATAAGAAATTCAATCTAAAGACACCTGGGTCACCAGTTTGGGAAGCTGAAGCAGCTGTGTGCTTCTTAATGTGGGAAGACATGCTGCCCAACTGTGCTTGAAATGTGTGAGGTAGTTTCACTCCAAGGAAGAAGTGACAGAAAACTTTCTGTGGGAATTCAACAGATAACCTACTGCTTTCATGACACTCTGAGGACATTATGTGGCATGTTTTAGTCATTTGAGAAGCAGACATTATAAAACATGCTTGATGTAAAGTTAACAGCAAATGCATCAAGATTAAACACAAAGTATTTATGAACTAAAAAAACAAACAAAACAAAAAAAAAAAAACTATAAATGTTCTTTTTATCGTGGCTAAAAGCACACCTTTGAACTAGTTCTCATATTTCTCAGTCAATATTTTACTAATACTGTTTAATTGAAACATTGGGCCTTATTCACAAACCTTATTTTTTTAAAAGTTGTTTAAGTGAGTATTTCTGTTGCCTATACATCCTTTAAAACATTGTGAGTAGGACCCATTGTGTCCTTCGTCAGTCCTCCTATGAAACATGTGATCCATTAAAACACTTAAAATGCTCTAGTGATAGACTATTTATTATTATTTTTTACAATAGTAATTTGAAATAAACAAATTAATCCCACTAGTGTAAATATTGTTGACTTAAAACTTCTAAAAAAAAAACAAAAAAAAACAAAAAAAACCCCACAATGTTAGGTATTACTAACAGTAGGCTAAAACAAGATCTTGCTGTATATGTATGTTTTGCTTAAGGCTGACGACACGGTTTGTAACTACTTATCAATAGCACACTGGCTGGGTCTTTGCAGGACCGCCCAGCACGTTCTCAACGATACTGAGATTAAATGGGCGCGAGGCACCCTCTCAATTGGAATACTATTGCAACCCAACGTTCTAAACCATGTGAGCAAAGCCAGAACGCCAAGATGGATTTACAGCCTTGGCATATTTTATTTGTTATTACACATTAGTAACACCATTTTTTAAATTATTACTGAGAGAATAAAAACGTGAGTGAAATGAGTTTCTCCTCAACGAATACCCTTCTTCCTCACTGAAACTGAAACTTTGGAGGCTGTTGTAGTTTATTTTGGTGGAATCTTAAACAGTGACACATTTATTTTTAAAAAGCTTATGTAAGAATTGATCAATCAAATTAAAATGAAGTAAGACATGGAAGATGAAGATGGAATAACGTTGGTGGCTGTAAGACAACCAACACAAAAGAAAACGGTACAATAAAAACAAAAAACACAAACAAAAAGACAAAAAGTGTACTTCTTGAGTAAGAAGTTTGAAGACAAAGACGCAGAGCACCACTGCAAGGTCTATATTTCTGATTCGTAAAATATGTGTAAAATCAATGTCTTCTGTGGTGCAGAATACTGTAGCTTACTTGAATACATTACTTGTCTGAAACCCTACCCCTAATTCTCCAAAAAGGATACTAATTAAGGATTACTATGGGTATTCAAACCTGTACATTTTCAGTGGACTTAAATGAAAAATAAATACAGTAGGTCTGCTACAAAACAGGTTTGTTCTTACAAGTGATCCTCAAAAACATTCCCACATAAAACAGCCTCATCTTACCCATAGTTTCCTGGACAGCAGATCCCCAGAAAAGAGAATTGTCTTTGAATATTGCCAGGGTTAGAAACTCACACTAGTTCTGCACCCTGTTCTACATCTCACAACTCCCCTTGTTTGGGTATATTTTAGAAATGACCCAGAAATGTTAGCAATCAGTGCCCTGCTAACATTCTCTGAACTGATCGGACCAATCATAGCGAGTCTTCAGGGATCTCTGTCAACTGGGGCCCGATTGTGTATTCTGCTTCCAGATCAATGAAATATACTTCACGGAGGGTAGTTCTGAAACCCAAGACTGGGTTCAGTTGTAGTGTGAGTTTTTCATGCCATTGTATGGGCACGCTGGGTTAGGATAGGGATAGATCTCTTCAGACAAGCATATTAGCTTGTACATACAGTTGTTTGAAAGAAGTGTGAAGTAATTGGGGCTTAATTGAGGTAACAAATATAGGATCACTAAGAGGAGCAAAATACATAAGATCCATCAAATTAAATGGAAAGCTGTCCAAATAAAATAACCATAATAACCAAAATAACAAAAATAAAATTGATGCATAACAAAAACGGGTGTAAATGCAATTCTAGATGAAGCTTTATGTGGGTTTACAATTAGATAAATGCACTAATTATTGATATTGTTATTTTTCAACTGTTAAGTATATTTTATGGATTATCATTTTCTTTTTTTTCTGCACCAGGCCAGGTTACCTTCTTTTTGAAGCTCTGTTTGACTTCCCATAGCTGTGACTGGTGTTCAGCAACGACCACTTTGACAACGTCCTGCTTTTTGTTGATTCTGTTCCTCCAATCTTCTTCTCCGCTCTTCTTGAGAAGGGCTAGCCTAACAAGGAAGAATATGCAGCCTTAGTTTCATTAAACACCTTCTTGGGATTCCTTCCGAACATAGCTTGACAGCCAGTTTATGTTTATGTGGTCTATATGCACAAAGAAACAGACGCATGCTGTAAACCACAAGGGAATAGTGTTCAAAGCCATGCAAACAGAGCAGAATTCTCTAGATTTACTGCAAAATCAAAAGTATTGCACCAACAAAACAAACAACAACTTTTATAGTTTTAACAAAATGGAGATGGGGTGCCATTTCTACATTTGTTACACAAACAGTACATGTAACAGGTTGAGTTTTGATGCAGTTGTCTCATGCATGCATGCAAAAAAAAAAAAAAAACCTTGCACATTGTAATGCCTGGCTTTAAAGATGATAGAGAACTAGGAATCAATGCTTCCCAATGATGTGTCCCTGCTATACACATATTAGACTTCCTATGGCACATACACTTTGATCTGTGTGTGTGCTTAGGAACCAAACTGATGTGTGCTAGTGTGAATCTGCACAAGTAAAGGCAATGTACCTGCAGTATACAAAAGACTTGGCAACATATTGTGTTACAATGCCCATGGCTACTCCACTGAGAGAGAGATTGGAATTTATTTTCTCCAGCATATTGTTCACAACTACCAACAACAATCTTGCTGATGCAGCATGTATTTATTGATTTATATATGTGTGTATTCTGAATAGCTGTGTAAGTTCATGGATTGTAAATATATTTATTTTATTGAAAACTTGCATTTTATTTTTGGATCCTTGTTTCCCTTGTGTTACAAAAGTAAACTGATGGGGGGTATTTAATTCCAATCATCTAAATGCTTTTTCAACTTTACAATACAGAATTTATAACAATAACCCTTGTTGAGTGTATAGATATTAACAGAACAAACAGCGTGGTTTCACTAAAATGTATTGATTCATTTGTTCATCATATCTTACTCTTGATATTACCTGTGTAAATGTTTGCAGATTATTAATTAGTTTGGAATGGAAATGGTTTGCTTTCTAAAATAACCACACAAATGTACTATGAATATTGTGATGTAGATGGATTCCAATTTAATTTTAAATGACTTAATACTATTTCAAAAGACCTGCTGAAAAAGGAATACAATGGGGAAAAAAAATATTTAACTATTTAAATTATGTAGTCTATATGTGCACTACAATGCACAGAAAATGATTTTTTTTTTAATTGATGAAGATACTGGTTTATTTTCTATATGCTGTCCTATGGATTTGTTCCCACGATCAGTCTAACTTGTTCCATTTGTTCCTATCAGCTAAACTACTTAACGGATTAGTAAGCTGCAATTAATATTGTTTTTGTTCAGTTCTCTGGGATGCTCCAGTCCCACAAGTACACTGCAATTGACCCACAGTGACAGGACTACTTGTGGATAGTTATCCTGCAACAACAGGGTATAGGATTTGTGTTATAAAAAAAGTTATGAATTCCGCAGTTTTCCTCCAACGTGAAGGACTAACAGTTGTCTTAAAGCATAGTGCAAACGCGTTATTAGTGAAGGAGCCATCGTCCACAGGGGAGAACTAAAACTTCATATTTCGGCAGCAGTTTGCACAAAAGCAATCATTTTGTCACTTGTTTATGTACATTTATTCCATATCCACAAAAGCATGCCCACTGTGCTAGATGTACAGCATTATTTTTACATTACACACAGACAAAGATCACCACACCATAACAAAGTGGGGCCAAACAGTCAGAGCAGACAACATTGTTCAACACTTCATGTCTACAGCATCCAATGGAATCTAAACACAGTGGGTGAAGCTTTCTATGCGAGCACGGGGGATGAATATTAAAAAAATAAGTGTTCCAGAACCCCCGGCAGTGTTTACAAGAAACGCATTACTTTATCTTTGCTGTATCCCGTATTGTCCAAATCCAAATTACAGTGTGTGTTTGTATCTTAAATTTTGACTTCCAGCCCCTTTTGGACAAAAAAGGCTTCATTTTTCAAGAAATACAATGCTATCCAACAGTCAATATGAACCAGTCACCTTTGTGTGTGACGGCATGTTCTAGCAAAATAATGACCATGTAATCAACACTTCCTGTTGCAATTTGCACATGATGGATGGAAGTGTTGGGCAGCAGTGATATCTCTTGAGTGTCAGTTGTACATTAATTGGGATGACAAGAAATTGACAAAATGTTGCTTTGGGAACACTGTGGTATAGGAATGGGCATATCCTAAAAAGTGACTTAAAATACAATATCAATATACCCTTGCATGTTTAAAAAACTCAATTCACAAAACAGTATATTATTTTTTAGTTCTATAATTGCTTGGATAAAAGCTCTTCACCTACCTAACCAATAAAAACACAAGCACAGGTAACCTATTTTTCTTCCAACTTTGAAACAGAATGAGGTTACAGCATCACTCCTGCTGGCTCCCTTTGAATTCTCAATGATATCTTGCAGGTCTGTTTCCTAAAATAAATTCCCTGAACTCACGTTAAAACCGTAAATGCAGCCTACATTCCTACAATGAGAGGCAAGGTGAGCATAATTCACCTGCTGGAGGTTATTTGCAAAACCCAGAAAAATGTCAGGATTTCTACCTTACTTGGAAGCAAGAAACTGATCTGGTTGAGAGCTTTAAAAGGATTAGCAATGCTACAAGAACCAAAAAAGGAAATACTTTTCTATTTAGAAAAAAAAAAAAAATGCACGGATACATACACACACATAATCCATAAAGTAAAAAAAAAAAATACTAAAAGTTTGTCAGATTGATTTACACAAATTCAACATCATTATTTAAAGCTGCTAAATTCCTAACCCTAACCCTGTTCTTAAACTCGACAGATAAAACAAATCTAATAGTTAACAGCTGTGTTATGAAATTCAGTGTGCTACTAATTTGCCAGAGTGTTTTTTTTTTTGCAAAACAAACTTAATTGTATATACACCTCAAACACATTTTCATATGCTTTAAAAAATAAAAGGTTAAGAAAAATCAGAGCCTTTAAAATGTACCTGTCTTTGATGGACATTTGTTTGGAAGTCATGCTGTCAGGAAGTTCTTCACTGGTTTCAGCCTGGTTTTCCTTGGCAGAGATGAGCTCAGACTGCACACCGTAGCCCCTGTCCTCAGTGAGCTCTGAAGGCTGCAGTATGGAGGGCAGCACATTGGAAGTGTGAGAGGCACTCCTTGCTGTTGTAGACACCGCTCTGAGTGAAGCAGTGGGTTCCAGCAGCTCTGTACACAAACACAACACAGGATGGCGTTGGCACCTTTTTTTTTTCTAGTATGAAAAATTGCTCTTAACCTCATAAAATTAAAAAAAAAAATCTAATAGTTTATAGAGAGGCAGTTTAACAGTTGTGTTATGAAATCCAGTGTGCTACTACCATTTGCCAGACAAATTAGAATTATTATTATTATTTTAAAAGGAGTATGAAGGGCTCTGGCACAACTGTGCAAATAAGTATGAAAGACCCTAAAAGGATCACTTAAACAAGAAATGTAGTACTGCTTTATAGGTCTTTAAACTGCATCGTGGACTGCACGTAACAGTTCAACGCAAATGCTACTGTTTATTTATATGGTTAATCTATCACGTACACACATATGCTTGCCAAGTTATATATGTTAGTTTCACTGAAAGTCAAATTGATGAGAAACTGTGAATCAAACAGGAAAACCATATTGTGTCTACAATGACATGTACAGGAGAACTGAACCACATTTTGCAAATCAATCTTCCTGTTTCAAGACAACAGGAAATTGCTTTCTCTTTTTTCTCATTATATACTATTTTTATATAAATACAATACGTGTGTGTTTACATATCAAATATGTTATTGCATTTATTGTAAAGTTTGAATCATTTAACTGAACCATAAATCTATACATTAATAAAAAAAATAAAAATAAAAAAATAAAAAACGACAAGGGAAGGGACTAACAGGAGGAGAATATTACATAAAATCAGTTGCTCACTTTTATATTAGCTGTTTATCTTAAAATACCACAATTGAAATTGTATTAAAAGCACAAAGGTCTGCTCAACAAACACAACTCGTTTAACAAAAACAAAAACAAAAAAAACAAAAACACCACCACCACCACATGCCATGCTTTTGAGCAAAACCTGCTGTCTACAGACAAAAAACAAAGCAAAGCCTCACCTGATACGATTGTCTTGGATTTTCGAACACTCTCAGACTCAAACAGGTCCTGCGAGGGTTGCCTTTCTCTAAGAATCCCCCTTGCCTCCTGTCTCTCCAGCACAGCGCCACTTTCTGATCTCAGGAAACCCTGAGGCTCTGCCGGCTGAAAGGCTTCAGGGCTGAGCTGTTCCCTGCTGCTTCTCCTGGGAGCGTCGTGCCTCAGCTCCCTGATCTCTGCAACTCTCTCGCTCCCACTTGGCTGTGCTGGGGGCTGCTGCTGCTGCTGCTGCTTACCGTCTCCCTCGGTAGATCGGTGCTTAACCTTGCTGCTGATGATGCTGCTTTCCTGTGCTACAGCTCCTATCAGTTCTGCCGGTTGCTGTTCAGCAACAGAGTAGCTCTGAAACACCCCTGTGATCTCTGGCTGCTGCTTCTCAGTTGTTAAGTGTAAAGGTTTGAGTTCCGGAACTGCCACACTCTTCACAGAGAGATCGGCGCTGGTTGCAGTGCTGTGGTGCTTGGGTATGGATCTGTTGTGCAGCCCCTGGGTGGAGGACAAACTCTCCTCTCTCACTGCTTTGGATCTTCCAAGTTGTAGATCTCCGGCTAAAGTTGTAGACCACGTGGCAGCCTGAGTTGCTCCTGCTACTGATTTCACAATAGATGGTGATAAAGGTCCTATCTTTCCCCCTGCTCCGTTTTGCAGCTGTGGAAGGTAAGTTTTTGGGACAGTTGTTAACAGTAACCTACAATATAACTGTCTGCTTCTTAAAGAAAGACTGAAACGTTATAATGCCAGTTAATCCGCTGAGCAATCAAAGTGAGCATCACAATGACTCATTTCACATCCTGTTGATCAAAGCAGAGTCTTACTTTAATGACATCTCACATGAACAGGGCAGGTCATCATCACAAATCAAAACAATGCACATAGAGTACAAATGCAGGCAAGAGCAGTGTGCTTATATATAGCAGTACAATGCAGTGCCATTACTTACAACAAGCATTTCATCCTTCAAGGGATTTTTTTTTTCTTTTAATGATACGTTAAACATCCTGTGCTTGAACAAGTAAATAGTCATGCACAGTTTTGAATAAAATACATTATGTATTTTTAATGATGTAATTATATAAATAATTAGTGGGCTAGCTTTTGTATACCTTTATTCAACTAGAACAAATCTGTGGTCTACAATAACAATCAATCAAATACAGACCCCGTTGAAGATACTCTCGATCAGCGTCACCACTCACAAGCCTTCAGTGTAGGTCATCAAGGACTAGATTCTGAGAACCTCAAGAACTTGTGGGGTGTACTGGAAACCAGCACCAACCATCCAAATTCTGACTGGAAACCAGCACCAGACTTCATCCAAATTCTGACTGGATACTAGCATCAAACTTCACCCAAATTCTGACTGGAAACCAGCACCACACTTCATCCAAATTCTGACTGGATACAAGCACCAAACTTCATCCAAATTCTGACTGGATACTAGCACCAAACTTGTGACATACATTCACAGTTTACTAAACTGTCCATGCACAGTTTCATGTAATTCAGGCAACTGGTTCCTAATCTACAGCATTCATTAGACTGGAACATCACAAGCCAGCACTCACCGTAAGTCACCATAACTTGAATCAAACTTGGGAACAAAATGTGAAAATGAATGTCCATACAAAGTTGTAGCACAAGCTGATGAACATTTCTCAAGTGCAGCACATATCCATTTGTATATTCATGTACTTACAAAGCAGATCTACTCTATCCCAGACGCCGCTGCGGATAATAAATCAAGTTTTGTTTTTAAAAGCACCGATTTCTGTGTGGAATATGCAGCAGGCACATGTGTAACAGAAGCAGGGCCACCACGTGCACATTGCTCTTACTTGTACAGAGTGCATCTCTCTTTGCAGGTATTCTGGAATGCCATAGGCCATGGGGGGAGGAACTTGGGGCTCTATTTCCTGTGCCAGAAATATCATGTGTTATTAACTTAGAAAATATTTATTTTTCCTTGAGAATTTTTAAGCTCTCTAGAATTTCTGGATGAAAGCAGTACAATGCAGTGCCATTACTTATAACAAGCATTTCATCCTTCAAGGGATTTTTTTTTCTCTGTTAATGATATGTTAAACATCCTGTGATTGAACAAGTAAATAGTATTGAATAAAATACATTATGTATTTATTCATTTTTTATTTAATACATGTGCGTGCATGGACTCATATATATACACACACACATATATACATTATATACATTATATATATATATATATATACATATATATATACATATATATATACATATATATATATTATGTAGCTGTCAGAGCTACATAATTAATTTAAATTCAGGGGGTACTACCATCAGTCTGGAGTCAGGAAACCTAATGGTAACTGCAGATTCAGTCCAGAGGCCTGCATCAGGGAGCATGCTTTCCAAAGTACTCAAGAATGACTTAATTCCCGGTCAGTGGTTCCTAGTTCTCACAGGAAATTGTCGATGAAAAGACTTGAAATTCTCCTTTTGTCAAAATTGAACGTATGTTTTTGATTAAAATTCAACCAAGCTTTTCAATAACAAAGATTGGTTCTGCGTACATTGAAGGAGGTCAGAATCAAAAGGGGCTCTTGGTTTTTCGCTGTATCGGTGAAACTCACTGAAATCTAAGGCAGGCCTCAATATAAATCCACTGATTGCTTTAAAATGGGACAACTGAAGTGCACCAATTGGCAGAGAGGATATCAACCCAGGCAATTATCTTCGTGCAATACACCACTGCCATATCAGTGCTCACTGTACAGAGAACTAGCTCATTCACACCTTATTTTACAATTATGTTACAAACTGATGGAGCTCACCATGACCCACACCTGTTTGTAGAAATGCCCCAAGACTCTTAGAATGTCCTAACCAAAGTATGTGACATTCAAAACGCAGTGCCCCAGACCGAGTTAACACTACAACTACTGGGCGCAATTTAAATCATGTAATTCCCAAGCATTCTTGAAATGAGAAAAGCTGCTTCATTTATGTAACTAGATTTGGTTTCTTGTACAAAACTCTCTTTTCCTGTTCGGCAACACAATGTACTGCATGTGAACAATTCTGGTTTGTGAGGCTGGATTTAAAAAATAATTGTATGGAGGTGTGGCTAAGCATCGTATCATATGCGATACAGAAATGGGCATTACAAGACCTGTATGGTTCTTGTTCTTGCCTTACATTTTAACATTGTTTTATCTATTCAGATTTTTATATTTGTTTGATTTGAAAAAGGGAAGTGACATGACAGTGCCTGATAATGGATCGTTTTTGGGGTGCAATATATAATAAGCTATTATATACCATTTTAACAAAACTATCCAACTCCGGGTGCTCTTCCACTACAAAATAATGTTCACCTTATAAAAGGTTTCTCTTCTCTCCTCTGTATTCCATTTTATGGGTCAGGTGATTACAACCATCCATACACTTTCTTAAAGTAAATCGGCATATGCTAGTTTAACACTTTACCTCCCAACAATCTTTAAACTGAACGAATTCCATTTGAACCCCTCATTGAGCTCTTCTGCTAGTTTCGGGATGTTCAAAGTAGCTAGTGTAATTTTCATTGAATATTGGAGTGTTTGATAAATAGGAGGCTGTGAGGTTCAGTGGTTAAAGAAAAGGGCTTGTAACCAGGAGGTCTCCGGTTCAAATCCCATCTCAGCCACTGACTCACTGTGTGACCCTGGGCAAGTCACTTAACCTCCTTGTGCTCCGTCTTTCGGGTGAGACGTAATTGTAAGTGACTCTGCAGCTGATGCATAGTTCACACACCCTAGTCTCTGTAAGTCTCCTTGAATAAAGGCGTCTGCTAAATAAACAAATAATAATAATAATAATAATAATAATAATAATAATAATAATAAATAGGAAGGTGGTCTTATTGGATAAAGACTTGTACAGAACATGAAGTGATTTAAACACCCCGTACTTGGCTAAAGTTTGTTGTTCTGATATTTAAGAGAGTCAGTTTTCCTAAACAGGGTGGCTTAGACGTAGCAGATCAGGGGTAGGCAACATTGGCCCTGTAGGTTCTAACAATGTCCTAAATAAAAGGGGGTTCTAACGTATTTAAATCATTTACACATACAGAGGGCTCCTTCACTATAAGGGAAAAAAATGTAACTCTGGGGGGGAAGTAAGCATCAGTCTTATCTACAAGTGGTTTCCAACTACAGTATACGAAAAGGGGCAATGCTTTAAACCTTTGGTGGAATAATCATCCAGGACCAGAGTTGCCTACACCTGCAATACACATTATTGGCTCTCTAAATACCTGCTCGACTTCTCCCAGTGTGATGGGCTGTGTCTGGTAACGTGTGTTCGCCCTCCTCTGACGGAGATCGGCTCTGCTCCTGGACGCCACTTTGGTGTTCGTTTGTGACAGGCGATTGAACAGGGCCATCTTTTCTGACAGGCTGAGAGTTGAAAGGTCAGGCTCATCTGGTCCTTGTTCTTCAGTGGTACCTTTGGCTTCCCTGGCCTGCTCTCTTGCTAAAGCATTCTGCTGTGAAGATGCTTGCAAACTAAGAGAAAAATAAAAAGTTTGCATTCAAGACCTTCCCTCCACCCCTTCTCTAATTAGTTGTGAGGTGCTAGACTTTCATCAGTGATCTATAGATAGATAGATACAGATGACACACTGTGGTTAGTGGCAACATTAACACACATTTATGGTTGCACTACTTTCTGCTTTTTGTTTTTCTTTAGCTTAGAGGCATTTTCTTTTGTAAGCTTTCAATATTGGTACTTTCCTGTAAATAGCTATGGATTAGGGTGTTGTACTGTGGTATTGTGTCTACTGCTTTATCTATAGGACTGTCTAGAACACCTTTATCTATAGGACTGTCTAGAACACCTTCGTTACAGTTGTGTTTCTGAGCAGGGGATCAATTACTGAGCTGTACAGAGTGCCATGCTTGATGAACTAACCACCTCCATCCAGCTCATAAGAGTACAGTACAAGGGGGGGGAGAAGAGTTTGGCAATGTGAATATCGTGAGATGAAAGCAAGAAATGTGCGTTGTGTTCTAATATTGCATCAACAGGTCCTGTCCAATCTGCTTAACAATTTTGCTGAGGATGCTTATTTATTTATTTTTTTTAATGAATCCCCATTACTGAACCTTAACATCACAACTGCGTTCATGTGCAGTATGCAGCCAAGTAAATCCCTCCATACTTAAAATAAATACCCCCCCCCCCCCCCCCGCAAAAAAAAAAAAAAACTTGCCAGATGATTAATTATGTTTTGAAAGTAAATTAGTAATATTTTAACAGCCACCCCAACAGTGCAAGATCCAAGGTGTTAGAAGAGGTGTACTGGAAAAATGATATAATTCTCAACTCCATTTTCTTTGGATCTTAATTGCTTTCTACAATATTTCCACCCAAATGTAACTCGAGTTTATCCAGAAACGAGTTCCTAATGGCAATAAGCTAAATGAGTTGAATTTGAAATTGTGGGGTATCAAGTTTTTCCAGGACACTGAAAGAAGATTGTCCAGAGAGAACAAACCAAAGCATTGTTTATGGAACATGGGCTTACTTCTTAAAAACCAGAAGGTGGTGCTGTGTAACCAAGCTAGTCATTTTATCCAACATTAAATGTCTGGAAGAGCATGGAAACCCAGACATCATCTTTTAATTAAAGAATGGCGAAACAGTTTTGCAAAGGAATATTAACAATTAAATATAGATCTCAAGCATGGCATTGTGACCCTACCCCTACCCCAAAACAAGTCATTAACCTTTAAAAAGACAGTTGTTTTTAACAACTAGTTAAGATATTTTTGTTCTCAATGAGAAACGCATATTTTTGCCATATTAACTTGTGCAGTACATACCACATTTACTAGTTTCTTCCATCTTGACATGCAAATATAGATGATTTATTTTTGTGCTTAACTCTTTACAAGACATTTGAATAGTAGGTACAAGGAGGGAAACTGGTGTTCACTGAGAAGGTCACTGGACTCCAATTCTGTTGCATCTTCAAGCTGTTGGAAGGATCTGCTACTGTGGCTACAGGGCTTAACAGCAGAATTTGCATCTCTAAAAATCAAGCAACTGGGCTGGCAGCTTAACTCTTTCCTGCTGCTGATAAGGATCAGCCGGACGGACTCTGCATCACCTCTGGATTTTCTTCAAAAGACAACCATAAGTAGCTTTTTAGTTTTGACTTCCAGAGGAGTGACAATGACAGGTACAGTGCAGGTGCAGCAATGAAGAAACGCACAGCACTGTCGATCACAATCTTTTGGATAACATTCCTTTCTAATTTTGAAAAGAGCTTTGAAACTGATTTTAAAAGTTATAAGAGTAAAAAGTTACAATGAGAAGAACAAGGACAGGTCCGTTAATTAAACAGTTGTAGCAGCACATGGGGACGTGAAACGCTATGTTTTCTGGAACCACTCTACTTAGTCTTCAAGAACAATGTTATTAGTGTCAACACCAACAGCCTACTGTCTGTTAAAAGGGTTGTGCTTAAAATGTGTGTGTGCACACAAAGAATTGTACACAAGTCTGAAATGTACTTTTGGGGAAAACCAAACAAAACTATGCTTTACAATTGGTGTACTGTTGTGGAGATACTGGCCTAATCAAAGTTATGACGAGCATACAGCGTGTACTATCTTGTATTTATTTATTTATTTAATGTAGTTAGTTTTAAAACATGTTGGTTCTCCTGCACCTACACATGCACGTGATCATTTCTTTTTGGCAAGGCAAGGCACTGTCCATTCAGAATGGTTAGTAAAAAAGCTCAATCTGGCATGCGCATGTCATCCAAGTACCTGATCCTTTGCACACTGGTGCTTACTACAGTGGGACTAGGGATTCTCGCTACTGTTGTGTGGACAGTCGCAGTTTGCGAGGCAGGGGCTGGTACGCTACACACAGGATGGGGAAAAAAAAAGTCAAAAGAAAAGCATGGAACTGGAGAAAGAAAACACAGCATTGAAATCAATGAAGCAGGAGGGGGAAAAGGTTATACTACAATGGCAGGTTTGTGCAAATCTACTACCATATGACAAAAGGAAAACAAAATAAAGCCGCTGATGCAATTGGTTCAGGCAGCTGGTAGAGCGGATCAGGAGGAGATCATACAAAGAGAAATCTCAGCTGATAGAAGGCGGCTAAGTACTAGGATTTCTCATAACAGCACTTGTAGAAAACCGAGATGCTAACAAACAGACTATGTATAAAGAACTATGCTGTACATGTGTTACAATTAATTAAAAACCTTGAACGCAACAACTGAACAGTTATCTATTTAAGCAAAATCACACAATGCAATGTTTAATGCACATTTAAAATGAACACATTTTCTACTCTTTAGATATTTTTGTTTCTGGATCAGCATTAAAACTTCACGTTATTAAATTGCTTTATAGTGCATTTCTTCTTTAATGAAACAGCAGACCTCACAAAGGGTGCCCACAATGGTAACATTAGCAACAAAGACAATGTCATTTATTTTGGTTGTAAATAGTTACAATAGGTTATTAAAAAAAAAAAAAAAAAAAAAAAAAAAAAAAAAAATCATTAAGATCATAGAATAAATACTGTATAAAAAACTTGAATAGCAAAGTCCTTGTCAGTCTGCGTCCTGTCAAAAGAAAAGCTGTTTACCTGCACATTTGCACCCTTCTCTCTGAGGTGCTATTCTGTTGCCAGGAGTATCTGGATTCTGCTGAAATCTTTGACAACCTATACAATCAACCTGCTAATGGGTGGAACTTCAGCTCTTTAAACTGGACCCAAGACGACCAGCTGGTAACTTTCTCTTTAAATACTGCAGTGCGTCTCGTCATTAACAGTGGTTGTTTTTACTAAGGAGGGAATCTGTGTGTATGTGTGTGTGTGTATGTGTATCAGCGTGTGTGTGCGTGTGTACTGCAGCACTCTGCTTCCCAGTGCATTCTTACAGACACCTACGTGGCAGCGATGACTACTTCCTCAGTGGTGATGGGCTGCGTGCGCGAGCGATCCTGCGTGCGCCTCAGGCGTCTTTCCACAGCAGCATTGCGAGAACGAGGCTTTGGAACGGGAGCAGAGTCAATGCTCCTTTCCAATTCCTAAAAAGTGAAAAAAAAAACAACACAAAAAAAAACAACCACACATTCAGAATTCAATTCTGCAACTTATTTTCTGTGCTCATCACTACTATCATACACTGTCCAAGTATGTTAGTTACATTCCCCCACCATTCCCTGTACAATCAGAATCATCACCAAAAAAGTAATGACTTAAACCCACCATACGTCAAAATATAAGAGGGACAGGCTGAAGGATGAACATACTGAAGTACGGACAGACTGAGCGCTGAGAGTGGGTGCTGGAAAAGTTTGGGACAGACAAAACCATGCGACAAAATATTAGTTTTATTTTTTGGTCAATGTTATAAGAAGGAAGGAAGGAAGGAAGGAAGGAAGGAAGGAAGGAAGGAAGGATAAATAGAAGAGGACCTCCAGTTGGATTGGTAGATAATATTTATGCATCTGTAGGTGGTGCTTGAGGGCACCTCGCGGAAAGCATGCAATCGAGCCGTTTAGTGCAAATTCAGAGACCGTGGCAGTAACGGACCCTCCGATTAGAAGAAAGGATAGTGAACGATTTAAGGCCTAAAAGAGAACCAATATATTTTTCAAATACCGAACAGTGAAATAAATGAGGCTGTATACCGGTCTGTGTTCACTGGGCAGTCTTGTAGAGAAGTGGTTATGTATTATGTTGTAATCATATGTTGTAATCTGGACTAAAAGGAACTATAAGGCTATGTCACACCTTTTGGGAAAACGACTCTGCTGGAAAACAAGTGAGTAAGGATCTTGGAATTTCAACACAGGGAGGGGATTAGGGTAAACACCATCTCTCTGCATAGCATTAAAGATGCGCCACAAGTGCAGATGTAGTCACGACTCAGTGCGATGCCGGCAAAGGTTATTACTCTATGCCCATAGGAGCTGTTGAACCAATGATCTCAACGGAGCACAAAAACAAGTCGATTACCCTGAAAAGTGACCTCTTGGCAGCAACGCTCATCTTGGCTCTCTCATCAAGCTTCTCCTCGTCCGCTGCAAGAGAGGGAAAGAGCAAAACAATCCGAATGAAATAATACTTTCACACCACTATTAGAACAAGATGTTTGACAATAATAACAAGTTTGAATGGCAGTGGAGCACAGCTGTAGGAAACCCACAGGGAAAAGCATAGCACAATAACAGGAATACATATTAAAACATATCGTTTGGCTGCACAGTGGATTAACTGGGGGTGAGTGTACTCCACCTTACCTAAAATGAATGCCTGGTTTTCCAGTTAATACTTTGATTATACAATTGTAGTCAAAATTTTGCATACCCCAATTGGAAATAATTTATAGTTTCTGGAAATCTCTCAAAGAAAGAATTTTAGGAAAAATCTTCTTGACTGCCAAAGATATTCAAAGTGAATTGGCTGCAAGTTGGACTGGGGTTTCCATTTCAACCATAGATCGACTATTGCATGGTGAAGGTCTAAATGGTCTCAATACTGACAATACGGGCACTAAAGAGGGTTTCCAGAACAGAAAACTCATATTGCAGAAGTAGTTCTACTGTATTTATTCCAGTGTGCATTTGCTTTAAAATTGCCGAACATCCGGGCTTGTTAAGCTGTGAAGAGTGAGGTCTGTAAAAGGTTCTTCACTAGAAGGGTTACAAAGCCAGTTTACATCTTTAAATAGCAATAGGTGTTTACATTTACAAAAGCTTAGTTAATTGTAAATAAAAATAAGTATGATAAATATTTTAAAAATAAAAATGTCCCTGATCTTTACTGTGATGTGTAGTTTGTACTTCCCTCAGTAATACAACTGGTTAGCAAGTTGTACTTTTAATCTGTAAAAGTTTATTACACACACACAAAAAAAAAACACCACACACACACACACACACACACACAACATACCTTCATTATTTTCAGGACCAAGGCATGACCTGCAAGTTAGAAGAACAACAATTCAGAATCACAGGATTAACTTTTTTCTGGGGGAAGGAAAAGCAGCAGCAAATGTGTAACAGATTATGGTGTTCTCTAAAAGGGAGAATTGCTATGATTTAGCAGAGCTGAAATGCAGCAGATTCCTCATGAGTGAAAATGTTATGGAGGATTAGGAAACGAGTTGGAACCAGCGCCCCGAATCATTTGCTAAACCTAGAACAACTAAAATTGCTTCCAAACCGGGGAAGGACGAGCACTTCAAGAGTAAACAATGAGCGATTCAGAAAGTGCGGTCACATGGGCCAGTTATGCAGTGAGTTTTCAGTCTCTTGTTAGTCCCCCACAACCTCCTTATTTTCTTAAAGGAATTCAAACAATGCTCAAATATATTCATAATCCCATTTGATAAAAAAAGAGGATTGGTTAGTCATAAAAAAAAAGTCATAAAACACAAAATATGAAATAGTATGTAATGTATGAGGCCAGGGATTGTGTTACCCTGTTGTGTCTTTATACAGTACAAAGTACGAGTATCTTAGTTTAGATGAGATTTAACTTTTTTCACATTATCTGTCATCAGCCTACCTATCTGATTCCAGTCGCTCTGATGAAGTGACAGGCTGAGTCCTAAACCTTTCAGAGGTCTTTCTACTTTCCCCAGGAGAAATATAGCACCTTGGCTTCCGAGCACCCCTTTCTCGCTCAGTTTTGGAAGCCAAATCAAGACCTGATGTTGCCAGCTGTACCTCAGCTTCCCTTTAAAGCGCATGAAAACAAAATGACATGGAGAAGAGAGACAAGAGATGGGAGAAAAGAGAAAAGGGAGGCAGTGAAAAAGCAAAATTGCAAGAGAAAGCATACACCCGCCCCACCCGTTTTTTTTTTTTTTTTTGTTTAGTTTTTTTAATTCGCACAACATAGGTTAAAAACAATAAAATCACACCACAGCCAACACCATGCATGGATGTTTTGCACACATTCCAACTATAGGTCGCCACTAGAACAGACACAAAGCAAACACGGCAGGATTAGACACCATCCACCCCCACCCAGCTCCCGACAATTGCACACAGTGAGTCAAGCTTTAAGGTGTCATATTTTGATCAAGACAGCACACCACTTGGACGTTTTGACTTTGTTTAATTTGATGAAAGGCTGATTAAGTCCGTGCAAGTAAAATTGCAGTGATTTAAAAAAAAAAAAAAAAAAGTGAGCGCATTCCAATATACCACCTACAGTTCTTGTTTCTTGCTGGAAGCGGCTGTTTCCAGGTAGGAGTGTCTGAGCTGGGAGACCGACACCCGTGTGTCTACTGAGCCGAGTTCTCCGTTTTGCACTTGACTGGCTTCAGGACTGTGGATCAACAACTCTCTCTTTGGGGCCAGTTCTAGATTTCTGAAGACTGGCACCTTCTGCGCCACTCCAAAATCTGACATGGAGCGCGTCAGCATTTTGTGCTTCGTTGTCGAGGCATCTTGGCTCGGACCCCTTTGCGTTTCCGGAGCCAACGCTGATCCCCTCTGAAAGTACAGGACGGCCTCGCTTCTTTCCATGCTGTCCTTCGTTTGGGTCTGCTGCTTTGAGGTTTCCACCGCTCCGGGAAGCTCTTCGAAGGTCGGGCTTGGCCTTTGTCCAACGTGTGAAGCAACACTGGGCTGCTCCTCTTCCAGGACCCTGCAGGGGTCCTCCTGGTTCTTCTCTCTCTTGCGGATTTCTGAAGGCAGGACTGCTTTCCTGCTCTTGAGGAGGCACTCTGTTCGGACAGGGTGCTTTTCCTCCAGCAGGTTTCCAAAGCCTTGATCTTGCTCGGACCATCTCTCGGTCTCGTCTTCGCTCAAACCCTGGAGTTTTGCTCCAGAGCTGGAGGCAACTGGCATCAGAAGATTGCTTTGGTAGCAACTGTCCCCCTTTTCTCCCACTGTCACAAACCTGGCACTCTGAACTGGGCCAGCAGGCTGGACAAAGCCATACACAGGTTTGCGCACTGCACCCAAGTGGACAGCAGCGACCCTATCAAAGGCAGAAGTTTCCGACTGAAAAGGCATGTAATGAGCTGGCACCCGTGGATGTCTCCTGGAAGCTGTAGTTTCTGTGACAAGTTCGGGGCTTCCTCGAACGCCTTCTGCTTTCACCAGCCTCTCTCTAACTTTAATTCTTTAGGGGAAGAAAAGGATTAAACTTAATACCAGCTTGCTAGATCTATATCATGGGGTAACCATCTTTAAAAAAAAAAATTTAAGATTTAGATTTGAACAAATTCCATTAAATGGTTTTTCAAAATTATCCCAATGCGTATTTTCAGTCAAACATATTGTGAAGATTTACACTTCCTAAATTAAAAAAAAAGCATATTATATCAAAATAAATAAAAACAAATAAACATGCAATTAGAAATACCCGAAAACATTAGAGCAGATGGTCCTTGCAGGAGACAGGTAAGCTCCTAATATTTGCTATTTAGTCGTCTGACTATAGATGCCTACTGTATATAGATGACTGCTGACTGATTGTGCGTAGAAATTCTTGAAGTCATATTGCTTGACACTGTTAGAATTATTAATTACACAAATGTAGAATTACACTTTACCTAGCAACTACATTCAATTATAAAAACGACAAATACATACAGTAAATGACAAATTATGAAAACAAATTATTTTATAGAATGACTGGGGGTAGGGATTGCTCATTTTTCCTCAATTAGACCCCTTACTTAACAAATCTCATTATCCCTGAATAGATTATCTTTTCCAATATGCAACAAAGTGTAATAAGCAAGACATCTCACAAGTAGAATGGTACCGCAAAATGCTCTCCTTTTTCTAGGAAAGCAGGACAACTGGGGATGGGGATTCTGTTGCCAGATAACATCACTCAGATTATTAGCTCACTAACTATCTTGCATTATTTAGTGAGCTAAGGATTTTAATGAAGAACCTCTCACACAAGTTCAGTGACTCTCTAAATATGAATCATTTACTACCAATGCTGAATGACTGGGTCGATCTTTTGTTCTCTATTATACCCAAAGAAACAAATTTTCCTGAGTGGTGACTGCCCAGACAAGTAAAATATTCAACGCAGGCAGTCCTTAGCCATAAATGTATTTGGAGGGTAACGTGAAGAGAAAATGTAATTCCATGGTAGTTTGTGGATCATATCTCAAGTACCACTGCACTTGTGGGACAGACTGCTCCGAGACAATTATCTATTCAGGGATACCAAGATATTTAGTGAGAAAGTAGTCAGAGTGAGCAACAAACTCCCCATACCCAGTTTCACTGCTTTGCTAGCAAAAAGGAGAACATTTCAGGGTTCTACTTGTGAGAGGTCTTGCTCATTAAAATATTTAGCATACTTTAAAAGAGGAGACAATTATCTATTCAGAGATACCAGGGTATTTAGTAAGGGGTCCGAGTGTGTGGAAAAATGGGCAATAAAAAACCCTATCCCTTCACTTGCTGCAAATCATTTGTTGTTTTCGTAGTTTGTCTTGGTACTGTATACACCTGTATAAATACATTCAAAAGGTGATTTTTCATGGAACCAGGTAAATAATAATAGATCACCTCTAGGTATCCCTACACAACAAAAGAGAAAGGCAACACTTAATGGTTTTGAAACATGTTGGCAACATCCACATCTTCCTCCTCCAGAACAATAATCCTACCACTTGAGGCTGTTCAGTAAAAATCAAGAGCAGTGAAAATTTAAACAAACAACAAAACACAAACTGAATGGGAATGGTCTGGAAATCTTATCCATAAATCTGTACTGTGCCTTACACCGCAAAAAAAAAAAGCACCATAAATGTAATGCAAGAAAATCATCCGTGGCAAGCAGATCCTCTATATGAAAAGCAGCCAGGGATTACAGAATAATTTGGCATGCCATAACTGGTTACTTTCCAACTGGTCCGTAATCCATGAGAATTCCCTCTGCACAAGTTTTAATGGATAATTATTTGATTGAAATAAGGCTGATTTGTATTGTGTCGTGTCGCAGAGGTTTGTCAATCTGTCTCTACCTCTCTGTCACACTAACAGATTTAGTTTCATCAGAAGCACTACAGTAAACAGCTCTGCCAACCCCCCTCTTCACCTGTCCATGGTACTCAATAAACACAGCAAACCTGGCAGCCGCATCTTCAATTTGCTTGAGCCAATCTAAGACTCATAAGTCCATAACTCTTCCAGCCACTGAGCCTGCAAATCAGTGTTCACTCCTAACCTATTTGTTTCGTTTTTTCTTCTTTGGAGTCATTTAGTGGAATGCCCTTTCAAAAAGTTACTAAAAAAAAAATAATAATCTGCATCTGACCAAACAAAATCTCATAACTGGTTGAATGGCTCACAAGCTGCCCTGCTCAACACTTTCACCCTTGATTCAGTTTGCCTTTACTATCCACAAGTTCAAGGTAAACTCATGAAATCCCAATTGTACAATCTTCCGATATTAAGAGATCAACCCAAGGACAAAGAGAGAGAGGGAGAGAGAGGACAAGCACACTAACACATTGTTTCACCCTTCTTTATTGCTCAAGCATCCAGAACAAAAATCTTGAGCCCTTTTTCAGAAAGAAACAGTATTATAGTCTGTTTGGATATGTATTGGCTCATAAAAACATACCGAAAGTAACTGGTATGTCACAGCTGAGCAAAAGGCAAGTGCCCAATCAGAATTACACAATTACAGATGGCCCAGCTTCCCTTTTGGATAGGGAGAGGTGTTGCGCTCAAAACAAAAAACACGGCAACTTCTCAAAGACAACTCTTGGAGCTCAAATCCATTTGCAGCGAATCCTCAATAACTATAAAAGGCTTTCAAATGTGTGACACGGACACTTTCTATACTGCCTCAAGTTAAAAAAACTCTAAAATGAAGATACAGTGATGAGGTCTAGGTGCAGAGCCAAAGCAGTCTCATTAAGACTGTTAGTAAGAGACTGGGTTCTGTGTTTTCAGACCCCAAGCACCTATACAGTACTTACAGCTATGGCCAAAAGTTTTGCATCATCTATATATTTTAGGATTGAGACCATTTATATATTTTAAAAAAAAAAACACCACAACTGTAAATCTTTTATTTAAGATCATGTAAATCAAAGAAACAACAGGTCTACCGGAAGCCATGACAGTAGTACAGTATTTCATTTTAGATTTCAAAATGTCACTTTTTTATATTTGTTTTTCATTAAGTACATGGAAAACTACAAAGCGGCAGGTAATTCAATATGTAAACATTATTTAGCAGGTTTCATTCGACTTTATTAGTTCATTCTATAGGGTGAGGCAAAATCTTTGGCCATAGCTGTACACAGTATACGTACAGGATGAACTTAAGTTTGTAAATACACACAGTGTGCATTTTTACAAATAGGATTAGAGACGATTACAGCCAACACTTAAAATGCAGCTTTGTAAAGTGGTACAAAAAACTGTCTGTGCAGTTTGTTAAAATAAACAATATATACACCAAGACACTGAGGCTGGTGAGCACAGACACACACAGCTGCCAGGAGCGTCAGCCTGCATGGTCTTTCAAGTTCATCGAACCAGGACTTCTACAATGAATGTGTTTGTGGTGGTATCAGTTATAAAAAGACAGGATGACCAGAACGATGGTTACAGACTCAAGTTTGACTAATGCGCTCATCCACACCTACAGACAGTTCCCATCTTTACATACAAAAGAAACCATGGAACATTGCAGTGGCATTTTGCCAAATTAAATTCATGCAATTATACTTTTAGAAGAATTGCAAGGAAAACATCAAAATGTAAAAGAGAACTAAGAGTTTGGTGGGGGAAAAAAGCATAAAAAAAACACACACCAAGAAGTTGCAAAAAAAAAAAAAAAGAAAAGGTAAAAATCATTTGAGGGGAAAAGCACAACCATTTTAAATGTGTTCTGGTTTCAAATTAGTATCATTAGCAAAATGTTAAAAAGGGGAAACTTATTTAAAATTGTGCATGTGGACCATATTCAGGGTGCCAAACAATGAACAGCACACAGCTGAACTGAAGAGCACAACCGTGTCTAAACGCAATACTCAACCAGGGACTGTCCCCCACAGATAAGCAGCTGTAATAGCTGAACAAGCAACAGGAATTCTCAAACCTAAACATTTTTTTTTATTATTATATAAAACAAACGTAAATAGTGAACATATTTTTGCATACCAAGGTCACATCACCTACTGTGCGTTCGCTTTATTTTTTTGTGTAAATTAAAGAATTTCAATAGAAACAGTTAATATCCTGTGGCGGTGACAGCTTTAGTGGGTAACTATATACGACAAGAGCAGCCTTCTTTCAATACACTACAGCTGTAACACATGTAATGTAAAAATTACATCTGTAGCATTCAGGCTTGACATTTTGTATTCAAATGATTAGTTAGCGTAGGTTGTGCTATGCAGGTTTTTTTCTGTGATGCTTCTGGTTTGGTACGACTGATATTTGACCTTTTTTTTTGTTAAATGAAGGCCATACACTACTCTCTATCATTATTTCAATTAATTGTACAAGTCATTCAGAATGTGTTGAGGTTATTATAAAACTGATGAAATGAGTTAGGAGTCATGTTAAGAATTGGACAATTCCACACCCAGCAATACCTGGAGGGCCAGTTGATAAGAGAAGGTGTCTCGCCTTCTGAATCTTTCTGAAGAAACCACTCACTCTTTGGTTTTACCACGAGGCTACATAGAAATGTGGCAAAAGACAGCTTGGGTCAATCTGGTGTCAAAAGTAAAACGGTACACAAACACAGAGACACACATAGTGTACAGTACCTCACCTCCCACGCTTACTGCAGTGCAGCAACCTCCTCAAACTCTTTCCTCAAACTCTTCTTTACTCTGTCTTCTAGAGACCACACTATATCGAATAAAACCGTATACCCCTGGAAGCCTCTCGTAAAAGAGCACAGAGATTATATTTCTTCAGCACATCCACAGAATAGTCATTTTTGTTACTGCTCCTGGGTGCAGTCTTGGATACAGAGGCACCTGGCGACTGAGAACCTTCTATCAGCCTAACAGTCAGATCTGCCATCTGAAACTGACATGGGAGAGGGAGATGCACCATTTATATACGAAAGAACGTTCAGGATGTATTGCAAGTGAAGCACTGATATGAAGGGCTGTCTGCATATCAAATCAACAATTATCAGGACTGCTATACAGGTTGATTTTATATATATTATAAAAATCAGTGCTCGAAGTAAGCTTTTTATTTTAGGTGCCAACAGGCTCCTATTTTTCTCTTTATGGTTGCCAGAAAAAGAAAATGGTTGCCCATAACTGCATTGAAGTTTATTAAATATAAATAAAAACTATTGTTCAAAATAAAATAATATTAATGCATACATTTTTAACGAACAATAATGTGCATCTCTATGTATGTTTAATTTCCATAGCCTATATATGGTGTATAAAGGCCATTTCCCAGGCCAAACAGGGAGAATGGATGAGATGGGAGAGTGTGGAACAACGCAAGATTGGCTGGCAAGACCTATGGTCAATGGAACAGAGCAGGATCAGTTTCCTCATCAGGTCAACATATGATGTTCTCCCATCACCACAGAACCTAAACCTCTGGGTAGGAGAGGATCCCTCATGTCCTTTGTGTTCATCACCTGCAACATTAAGGCACATTTTGACAGGATGTAAGGTGGCTCTTAGCCAAGGACGGTTTACTTGGCGCCATGACCAGGTGCTGCGATGTTTGGCCTTAGCATTGGAAGACAAGCGTAACATGACCAATAAGTTGCCACCTGTTCCATCAAAACATTACACACAAAAGACAACATTCCTCCGCCCAGGAGAGCAACCACCAAGAAAAGGTGTTAAAACCAATCCTCGCCCAGGACAACTGGAAGCTGCTAGAGACTGGAATATGCTGGCAGATGTTGGTCAACGGCTTATTTTTCCACCTGAGATTGCCACCACTAACCTTCGACCAGATATTGTCTTGTGGTCTGGATCAGCATGCCTTGTTCACCTGGTAGAGTTAACAGTGCCATGGGAGGACGCTGTAGATGAGGCGTATGAGGAAGAAACTGCGGTATGCTCAACTAGCCACTGAAGCGAAACAGCGAGGATGGAGAGTTCGGGTTTACCCAGTGGAAGTGGGTTGTCGAGGATTTGTGGCACACTCTACAACCCGGTTTCTCAGAGACGTCGGATTCAGTGGCCAAGAGTTGCGTCGCACAGTGAAGAACTTATCTGAAGCAGCAGAGAGAAGCAGCAACTGGCTGTGGTTGAGACGGAAAGATTCTGGCTGGGGACAGGTAAGTAAGCTGGGCTGAGTTGAGTGGGGGACGGAGGGGGGTGATGCTGGGACGCCAGAATCACCGTCGAGCCCTCTTGAGGTGTCGTGGGCTAGTCGACGAAACACTGAGGATGGAAGGTGCCCACTTGAAAACCCCAGAGATGTACCCTACTTAGCTCAATCCAGACGGTTGTCATGCTGATGCGCCAGGGAGGCAAAATAAGCTGATCCCTGGAGCCAGCATTACACTTCAGCCATTAACACCAGACAGAAGGATATCTACATCATCATATGGAAGGAAACGTAAATGGATGGAGACGCATATGGATCACATTAGTTTACTGTAAAGCTACGTCTTAGTTGGTGCTTATCTTGGCGAGAGCCGAGTTCAAATCAGCATGAAGTTTTAACATCTACTCTCGTGTAATGGAAATCATGCAATACTTGCAGATTTGTTTTTCTAACTTATTTATATAAAAAAAAGGAAGTCCAAAACAAACTTTAGAATAGCTAATAGTGAACATATGCTTGCTTACAATACATGCTTGCTTACAATAACTGCAGTACATTACCCCAGATTTGTTAACTAATCAGCTGAATTGTTGGCACCATGATGGCCGAAATCTCATCTGAACTTTTCATTGAACACCTTCAGAACAGCGTTGCCAATTTGGCAAATTTGTCGCTAAATTTGGTGACTTTTTAAACACAATGGAGATTTTATACATGTGAATGCAACACATCTCTAATTTAGCTACTCTGAATTAAATCTAGTGACATTCTAGCGACTTTCTATTCTAAATTGAAAATACACTTGTAAATAATACTTCAAATTAAAGCCCGTCCCCCATACTATGATTTGCCTATATTCTCCCAACGTGAGCCCCACTGCTGTTCCTATAGGGTATTGTTGTGTTGACTGCAGGATGCGCTTTTGCCTGCCCGCCTTTCCACACAGCTCCACCACTCAGAGGTGAGATCTTTATGATTGACACGATACATCAGCTACCCCGCATCAACGCTGGCGGGGGACGGAAGTGCGTAACTTTTCACGTCGTGCGGGTTAGTATCTAGCAAAACGGTTGTCTTTTTGAAGAAAATGGCAGAAAAGTCATCTAAAAACTATGACCAACATTTCCGGGAAGCCTGGTTAAAGGAGGATGCTTTTAAGAGCTGGCTTAAGGTGTGTTCCTGACACTACAAGCAAAGCTTATTGCAAGCTTTGTAAAACTTCTTTAAATGCAAAAAAGTCATGGCAAAGCACATTGAATACGAAAAAGCATATTTGGACGCCAGACAGGTGCATATTGATTCATTCGTCTCATCATCATCGGGTAAGTTAACTGTTGGAGAAACAGAAGCAGCTTTGGCCTTCTATATTGCTGAACACAGCGCAGTGTACAGTGTTGATCATTTAACGGAGCTGTGCAAAGCTCGATTTAAGGATTCCCATGCATCTCATCTGAGGCTGCACAGATCTAAATGTTCGGCTATCATTATCATTTCATCAGTGAGCTAGTGTAAGACGTTGGTGGCGGTCCATTCAGCTTACTTATAGATGAATCTAATGACATTTCTGTGGTCAAGATTCTTGGTGTTGTCATAACATATTTTAGTGTGAAACAAAACAAGATTGTGCTGTGGAACTTGAAGAATTCACAGCAAATGGAATAGTTTCAGCTCTGAAGAAGACCTAAAAAAATCTTACTGGAAATCGGGACAGACAATGTCTCAGTAATGACAGGGATAAATAATGGTGTTTATGCAAAGCTAAAATCTGAAATTCCCCACCTAGTTCTGGTGCGGTGTGTTTGTCACAGTTTAGTACTGGCAGTCTCCCGTGCTTATGAACAGTCGCTTCCTAAGTTTTTAGATTTTTTAGTTAAGGAGACTTGCAATTGGTTCTCCCACAGTGCTGGAAAGCAAATAACATACAAGGCGGCATTCGCTGCAATAAACGACGGGGCAGAGCCACAGAAGATATTGCGGGCATGCTCGACCAGGTGGATTTCTGTGAGCCAGCGGTAAGGAGAATCCTCCAACAGTGGCTTGAACTGAAAACACGGTTTGCTGTTGCAGGGAAGAATGAGTGCAGTTACATGGCAGACCAGCTCTACCGCCTGTTCTGTGATCCACAAAGGTCGGCCGATTTTAATATTTATAAAAAAACGTGCTGTCAGAGGTGCAGTCTGTCAACAAAACATTCCAGGGAAATAACGTTGATCCAACAAATTGACAGACTTGTCAGGCTTGCCACATCACTTGGACGCAGTGTAACACTTCCTACAGCACAGGTTGATTTTCTCACAGATGACATCCGCCAGCATCTGGATCCTAATCCACAACTTGGATATGAGACCGAGAAAGCAAATCAGGGACGATTCTGTGCCAGAAGCAGCAAAAGCAGCAATTTGAGGGTGCTGTGTTAACTTCACAGTGCTACTGTTACAGGTGATTCAGAATCGTTTGCCAGACAATATAAAAATCTTACGGCAAATGTCTATGTTATGTGTTGGTGAAGCTCTTCAAAGAAAAACCCCGAACTTCTACGAGGACAGAAAAAAGATGAATTGTTGTTCAACTTTATTTTCAAAAGATATGCAAAATCTGCTTTTTTTAATTTTGTATTTTATACTCGTTCATTTTATTTGTGTCCTGTAATGCTAGGACAAAACCATGCTTAAAAAGTAAAAATTTTCTGATTGTACAGTAGTTGTAGGCTGTGAAGCTTACCTGTTTACATAATTAAATACATGTACGTTAAGTGATCAGTTTGCCACTTCCATTTAGACGGATGTAGTGAAAATCATAATAAAAATATTTAGATGCATTTTCCTTTTTTTTTATTTTATTATTTTTTTTTTTAATGTGTCTAGAGATTCCGCATACAGTAACATAACGATCTGTGTGGACGGATGCGCCTGTGACGTAGACACTAAAAAGCTGTATTATTTTTAACACGGGTCCAAAGGTATTTTAATAATAATAATTAAAAAAAAATACAGCACAAAGTGGTCGCCTGTAGACGACTAAAATAATATTTACAGTCGCCAACAGAAAAAATGGTCGCCATGGCGACTAAAATTGTTGCTACTTCAAGCACTGTGTGTGTGTGTGTGTGTGTGTGTGTGTGTGTGTGTGTGTGTGTGTGTGTATCTCATATTATATATATCAGCGATTCAATTTATATTATGATGCTTTTCATTCAAGAGCCCACACAGAACTTTATTAGGCCGAGCTGTGCAATGGATGCTGAAATGTTATTCCAGCCCCAGTGGTAACTCACATGATGTGCTGTGAAACACGACCCAGTCTGATGTAAAAATGACACGGCTGCTAAGTTATGAAATTCTACAGCGGCAATGAAGGGCACTGCTGCAGTAACCAGAGGTCACGGACCATTCTGGTGACACATGTTTTGCCATAACAGTTGTATTTGGAAACTCGCACCCAAATAACAGCACATCAACTCCTTTAAGAAGCGCATATAAAAACACCATTCAGCTTTCCACAGAAGTGCTCAACAAAATGTCCCACTGCACAGCACAAAATCCTTCTGCACTGTTCCACTTTTGGAGGTTTTGTGAAAACATAAAAAACAGAGTGCAAAACAGTAGTGGCTTTTAATATTTACATAATGAGCATTATCAACTGAAGAAATAATATGCAGGAATTTTTCTAAAAACAAATACAATCTCATCCATGGCAGTCAGCATTTTAGACCCCCGCAATTCTCAGACAGCACAGTTCCAATTTGTAGCAGCCTCACGCATGTAATGCTTTGAATGCCCAAAACATAAATATTTTGAAATTACAGATCATTAGACCCCATTTGGAAACAAGAAGTCTTTCCTGGGCTAAAGGAGGGTCACAGGGCATTCCCTGCCTGAGCCCCTTGCTGCTGTAGTGTTGGTTTACAGGAGGATTGCTCAGCAGAATCGTATCCGATGACCTTTGACTAACCCGATTTCACACCGGAGATCAATTCCCTGACAGTTTAAAGGAGGGCTGACATGCACATGGACATCTGAAACAGAGCTTACACCCATCACCTTGTACCTCCAGACCACACAACTGTGGTGACCGAGTGAAAGCTCAGTTATGGACCCAAATTAGAATATAACATTTTTTTCTTTACAGAAATCATCCATGGACTTGTGAAAGAAATCAGGATGTGACAATCCACTGCACCTTTTCTGTCTTTGGAAAATGTAAAGACTCAATCATTTACATAATCCCCTTGGTTTTAGGTTTTACTTTTTCCAAATATGTATTTTGAAAGTGCACAGCTTTTTTAAATTGTCCATCTAAATTTCAATGCAAGGCTCAAATAAAAAAAAAAAAAATAGAAATTGCTGTATTCAATGCAATAACATGTGGGTATTGTTGGGTTTAAAAGAAAAAGAGGAGTAATTCGCTTCAATTTTACAGTTTTTGTTCTTTTGTCTGTGTTAACTCTTTCAGTCCTGGCAGGACCTCAAGGTTCCGCCTTGCCTTAGCATTGCTTAGAGTTCTTAAAAGTACCAATAGAACTGAAGTCCCATTTACCAAAACATATGTAAAACATTTTGTCCTGTTCTCAATAAAGCAATTCCTTTTTTTAATTATCTAACTTGATTTTGCATTCTGCAGCTCAACAAAAATTATTTTGCACTGAAAGGGTGAAGGTGCTGTGAACCAAATTCAGGGGTTGCTCTTAGGATCCAGTTGCCTGTCATTGGCTAGATGACACTAAGACACATTAGCCCTTATTTTCAAAGTGTTTCACCCATTCTTTAAACCAAATCATGTTAACATTACAAAACTAGATGCAAAACACATTGGGAGTGCTTAAGAAAACGTTGGTTTTAGTTTTGTAAAATGAGCAGGTGTTTTACTCTTTCAATAAAAAGGAGTTAACTAAAGACTGGAGGAAACACTTTGAAAGTATGGCCCATTCGCTGATCTAGCCCGGGTTACATATCTATGGCAGGAACATATCAAACAGTGAAATATGAACATAATATTTGGAGTGACTGCAATAAGAACCACTCTGTAAAACAGGGTTGGGTCAATTCCTTTTTAAAATCTATTTCCTTGAAGGAATTGATATTGATATTGTAATTGGTTGCCATGGTGAAAAGCTCTTTTTTTTCTTTTTTTTTTACAGAATACCGCCAATTGCAATTTTGATCAATAATGTGTTGGAATTGATTACAAGAGAATGGGAATTGGAAATTGATTTTAAAAAGGAATTGGAATTGAAAAACAGGAATTGAGCCCAACCCTGCTCAGATTTATTGCACTCATCATAAAAAGGCAAGCGGGCACTGACTCTTTGAAGCTAGTTACTCTTTAAACACTTGATCTAACGACCAGAAAAACTAAACCACAACAAACACACCATAAAGAGAAGTCAATCAATACTGTAATGTGGAATACACTACATTGAAGGCTTACCCTTGTCTGCTGAGGATGTTTTGGGCTTGGTGCTCAATGAACAGGTCATCCGGTGATATGGCTTGCTGTGGAGACTGCAGTGATGACCGGCTGCCATGCCTGGGTGAGCTTGGCACCTCGCCTGTAGAAAAGTCTTTCCCCGGGACTGCGGCGGTGGTGGAAACATCTGTAAACGACGGTTGCCCATAAACCCATGGTTGGGCTCCCGGATCCTGTGCCCTCTTGTAGTTCTCCAGATTCATCATCCTCTCCCTGTCGGAAAAGCAGTCCATGCTCTCCCGGAAAGCATTCTCTTTCGACTGCATGATCTTTTGCTCTCTCACAAGTCCGGTCCTGGTGCTGTACAGCGAGCTCAGTTCTCTGTCCTCCTCCTCCTCCTGCTCCTTTCTGTTCTGCGAGGCTTGGGCATGTTGTTCCAGTGCCTCAGGTCCCTTTCGCATTCGTGGGTACTTGGGGGAGAAATCCGATTCCAGTTCGTGGTCCAGCGATATGCCGTATCTCTCTGCCAGCTGGCGCCTCCGCTCTGCCTTGTACCTGGCTATCCTCTCTGCCTTCGAATCCGTGCCTGCAGTTTCCATGCTTCCCGAGCTATAGGTCGACTCTGTGTGAATAGACTGGGGCTCCGCTCGACATCTAGCTCTGGACTGTCTCTCTGAAGAGGGGTCTTGACTCTCCTGGATATCAAGTTCTTCTTTACTGAACCTTCTTGCTGTGAAATCGGAAAAGGAAAAAAAAAAAAAAAAAAAAAAAAAAAAAAACAGCCAGTCATTTTCAATTGAAAATCGAGGATTTTTACCCGAATACTGCACAAGTCAATGCCACCTTACCTGCGCATGGACTGCAAGGGTCGTTGGCCCGAGTATATCTAGGAGTGTCTTGTTCCAGCAGGCGATGTGAAACTAAACCAGCACAGCTTTGCAACTGGGTGTCACTTTCGATGGCTTCTAAACGCCTGGCAATCCTCTCTTTCCTGCAGAAATGGTAACAGAACATTCAAGGCGTATATATGAATGCTGTAGTAGTAATAGTATAATAGTCGTCATCATCATCATCATCATCATCATCATCATCATAACCAATACAATTAAAATAAGTGTCCACCACCACATCAGTTATGCAGAAAGATCAGATCCCATCACCTCACCCACAGTGATATTAAGGGCTTTGGTTACTTACAGGTCAAAGGAAAACCAAATTCTTTATACTGTATTCCTCTTGTCTGATAAAATGTTGACTACTCCATTCACATTTCATTCATATCTAAGCTTCACAGGAAGTGATGTCATTGTACCTGTTCATTTCCAAAGCAGTATGGCTTTCAGGTTCAAAATGCTTTCTTAATTCTGAAACTGAAAGAAAGAGAAAAAAGTTTTAGAAAATGCACAGAATTCAAAATTGTTCAAGAACTTTGCCCCTGGCATCTACAATATCTATCTATCCATCTATCTATCATTAATGAAATTCATGCATCACCACATAAATCAGATCCTTAAAATTCCACGGCTTGTTTTAGATTCCCAAATTTTACCTCCATTATTACAGACCTAAAAGTGCTGGGACCTCAACATTAAATCATATGACAGCTCTGTAGCAGTTCTGAGCTGGGGGGTGTGGGGGGGGGGGGGGATACAGAAATAGGACTTGACTGAACACGCGCTGAAGTCTTTTCAGATCCAACTTTAGATCCAGACTCTTAAGTCAAACATTACATGTCATTTCTAAACACACAGTTGTTTAGTATGTATAGTTTTAGCCTTTTAGAACCGTAATTAATATATATTATATATATATATATATATATATTATATATATATATATATTATATATATATATATTATATATATATATATATATATATATATATATATATATATATATATATATATATATATATATATATATATATATATTGTATTACATTATCTTTGATATGTGGAATGTAATAAATGAGAAGCAAAATGGTTAGTTTTTCCCCCTTCACTTCACAACGCCATTTCCACGTTTGTTTTATTTGAAGTGTTTAAAGTTAAATTTCAGGTTTTCGTTTGCTTGTTCAGCTACACAAAGAGACACAAGTAAACCTCTTGTTATTACTTTATGAAAAATGTGTCAATGTTTAACTTGAACTGCTATTTGGCATCCTTTGTTTTGTAGTTAATTCACTGTGGTAAAGAAAGGCCTACACAACGTATTCTTTACTCCTGGGATATCTTTCTATTTATGTGTTATATATTGTAATGCCTTGCTGTAAAATAAAGGCACACACGCAGGGGCCACGCCCACCTGCCCCAGCTGCTATGCTGTCTTTGCCTGCGTACAGAGCAATATAATGGCTTTTATTACTTTTGAAAAACTAACAGATATTTAAATTATGAGCGAATATCCGAACATGAAAATCCTGTGTTTGTCGCAGCACCCGGCACGGGTAGAAAATCCGGAACCGGGTACCCACCTTGAAAAAGTTTTGGTTACCCGGGTATTTTTCGGGTAATGATTTAAAAAAAAAAAATGATACATATATATTAGTACACATACATTTAGCCCCTTCAGATCTGTAGACTCGTGTGATCTTTTAGTACTGGAAATATCCAAATTAACAATAACAATAATAATAAAAAAACATCTATGTTTAAATACAGTTATTAATGTTAAATGCGCATCATGCTGCGGGATTCTTTGCGACATATATTGGCCACATTCTGCTGCTGTTGTTAAAATGGCTGTTATGTTCAGTTTTAAAATTAACAGTAGTAAAACACCGCTAGTATTATGTTACGGACTGTCGCAATAGCTACCGTAAATTGAGCCAGCTGGGTTTTGATGGCAGTCGCAAAAGAGACATGTGCGTCTGTTTGGTTAACAATGAAGTCCCGCTCCTGACCACTAAATTCTGTCTAGAACAATGGCATCCAAGCAAAGCATTGGGTGGAATTTCTTTACCAAGCAGGAGAAAATGGAATTTGCACACTGCCAAGGAAATATTTAATTCAAAAGGAGGAAGCACATTTACTTAATGTGCGCCCCATATTTATTTTATTTATTTTGCTTATTTATTTTTAAATAAAAGGCTACTTATTTTATCTTCATGGTAAGAAACTATATCTGCACAATAACTGTAGATAAAGCATTCGTATTGGAAGCCACACGGTTATTAATGGATCAGAGAGTTATCACTGACATAAAAGCAACAGGAAGTTTTGTTGTTTTGTTCCTGAGAAGAATAGTCACCGCAGTTATTATTAGTGAGGTGTACTTGCTGCTCGCTGTGTTATTGTTTTCTCTCAGTTAAGAAAAGGCTTAATGCAAAAGCTTGTTTTAACAATGTCTTTTTTTACTCCAGACAGAGACCCGCGCTTACAACTGTATTGTCATATTTTCTACAGTTTTTTTTTGTTTTTTTTTTTAATTTTCAAATTAATAAATCGAAACCCTGGTAGTAGAGACCCGGGTAGTGTTGGGTAATTTAAAACCCGACGGGTACCCGGGTTTTCAGATATCCGTGCCAACCTATATATATATATATATATATATATATATATATATATATATATATATATATATATATATATATATATATATATAGAGCACAAAGAGTCAGCTACCCAACGTTTCGATATGTGGTACATATCTCTCTCAAGGGAGCACGTGTTTGAATCAAAACATTGGACTTATTATTATTATTATTATTATTATTATTATTATTATTATTATTATTATTATTATTAATTTATATATATATATATATATATGTATTTTTACATGTACTGTAGTGCAACCTGATCCTTTTTTTTTTTTTTTTAAACCAAACTGCAAGATGTTGGTTAAACTGTAGGCTTACTGAGATAAGGGTTGGGGGATGAGAAGGGCAACATATTCTTAGCAGGGTTTACGTTGGATGCTCCCACGTGACTTGTTTTATAATCACTCAGGCTGAATGTGTGCTGGCAGGAGGATCATCCAGGTAATGATCAGGCTACAGTATTCATAGCAGGTATGAATGATCAGAACCTCTCATTAACTAACGTCCCCCCCAAGGAACTGAAAGATTGATGTGTTATTCTTATCCAGTTTGATGACTTTGGTGCTAATATGTCATTATGACATCATTATTATTATTATTATTATTATTTATTTCTTAGCAGACGCCCTTATCCAGGGCGACTTACAATCGTAAGCAAAAACATTTCAAGCGTGCCACATCATGCCTAACGGCGGTGATTCTATAGAATGAATCACAATCCATTCCTATTCCATCATATTCAAACTAAACAGCTGGTGGCCTCCAGTGGGATCCTTTGCTTGGTATCAAATCACATGTTAAAGTGAAATGAGCTCAGAGGCAGATCAAATGGCACCATAGCAAATTCACAACAGCACTGAGAACACAACTATAGGGACAAAAGTAAGACTCTTCAGATTTAGAACATTCTCTTTCAAAAGGCTAGTTCAAGATTAACGGACACTTACTCTGCAAGTCATTACTTGAAATACAACAGTTACCACCAAAAGTTTTTTTGGCCTACAGCATATGGACAGCTTGTTAATTAGTATCCCAACAAGATAAGAGTCAGTATAATACAATACATCCTCCACCAAGGTTATTAAACCAAACCAGGAGACTGACATCATCCACGTCCAGGGTTCTCCCCAGGCCTTTTCAGCCCGGCGAAGTGGCTGTCGCTGCCCGGCTGAAAAAACCCGATCCGCCCGTCTTGCAGATGCTATCGTGCCTTTAACAAAAAGGATTGATTGCGCTTCTAGCAGACAAGATCAGTTGCGCGTTGCTGGGTGAAAAAAAAAAAATCTTGGAACCACATGACAGCTGTGTTCCGTCTTGAGACAACATTTAACCTATCAGAGAGCTGAAGGGGCGGGTTTTGTGTGTTAAGCACTTAGAGAGGCTAAAACGTTAAAATGACTGCTAAAAAACTAGCAGATTATTTTCAAAGCAAAAATAGTGACAATGAATGCAGGGTTTTCAAAATAAGCCGGTGATCGGCGCAATCCACCACCTAATACTATATTTGCGCTGACTTTAAGATTATTTTCGGGTATTATCATTGTCGATTTTTTTTGTCGTATTATTGTACTGTAAGGTAATATATAGTGCATAATAGCTATACATTCCTTTTGTTGTGATAGCGTTAAAATATGTACCCAGGTGCTTGTGAGAGATATTGGGGGTTAACGTATAAAGGCGGTATGCCTTTAAGAAAGGCATGATGGGATATCAGCTGAACACTTGTTAGCTGATAAACAAATGATTAAATGCAGAGGTGCCCAAACATGTGCGAGTACTGTTGTGTAAGAAAAAAACAAACAAACAAAAAAAGAGGTTAACATGAACAGTTGCATTAAAAAAATGTAGGAGAGCAAAAAACAAAAATAGACGTGCATTAAAAAAATGCCCTGAAAACTTAAAGAAAACAATTTAAAATGAAGCAATAAACTCAATAATTACTCTAAAAAGGAAGTGAAAAGGCTACCGTTTTTTTTATTTTTCAACACCAATAAACCTATGATATCTTTCCCCAGTCAAACCATAGAGTGCCTAAATAAGCAAGGTAATTTACCATAATAAAAAACAGTAATAAAAAAAATGTAGAGCAACGAGATAGTCAACGAAAGACAACACATTATTCAAATTCTTTTGTCGTATTATATACTTAAGGTAAGGCAAGTTTATTTTTCTGGTTAAAAGTGCTCCAGGCTAGAATGTTCTGCCGCCCGGCTGTACAGAATTCCTGGGGAGAACTCTGCACATCTCAGAGCTTCCTAAGGTACATCATTCAGGTGCCAATACCATGGAGAAGTAGGTCACTGTGGTGAACTGTACTGTACATCACAATAAGTTAATGGCATGCATAGTGTGATGGCTTCACTTATACAATAAGAGACACCCATTGGCAGGGCAGAACTCATGCATGAGCAACTCGCCAATACATCGGATACCCTCAAGAATGCCCATACCAAGCTTCTGAAATTGAAAGAAACGCTCTCAAAATAGAACTCAAAATTCAAGTGTGACCGGCAGTACGTCTATACTAATGCCACCCACAATATACCCATTGGATAGGGGCAGGTATCCCCACAGTAGATACAAATCAATAATCTACTGTAAGTTTGTTGAAATGCTAAAGTTTCAATGAAACCAAGGATATGTGTTCCCTGTGCAGCAAGTGTACACACTGATCTAACAAACACTGCCTGCCGAGGTGAGAACTTAAATCAGACCAATGGACAGGTCAGCAGGTGACAGACGACTGCATTGACAATACCAGTTCATGGTTTTAATAAAAGCCATACCGCCAACCTTTCTTTGAAACCTTTTATTTTTGGTATAGTAAGACTGATACAGAAAAATACAGCTTTAAAAATAACTCCTTGATATGTATATCTAAAAGCCACACTTGCATGGTTTACAGAAATGCTATAAAAAGAAAGTTAACAGGCCAATGTACTGTAAATTACTGTACACCGTATCCATCATGATTTCGTACACATTTCTACATAAATGCTGAAAAAGCATAAGGTTTCAATTTACAAAAAAGGAAACGTTGCTTTTATTCGGTTGTTTAAAAAGGTTGTACATGGTAATTAACATGTTTAATCAAATTGTAATTCTTGCATTACATTTCTTTATATCCAACACAAAACAAATGTACAAAACACAAACGTATCTTGCACTCATTACCAACATATTCAAAGCATGTAGCAACAAGAAGAAAAAGATTCACTGACCTTTTGGAAGCACTGCCAAAATACTAGCATCAATGTCCTGTGTGCTCTTATACAACTGTTCTTTGTCTTCGAAGGAAAATTCTTTCTGGAAGCTGTGTAGAAAACACAGATGATTCAACAAACTTAAAACAGTCAGTTCATGATAATCACAAAACCGGAGTTGGAATGCGACGTTTCAGGTTACCTCTAGTTGCCATGGATCATTCATTTCACAATATTTATGTTTTCTATCAAGTTTCACCACATTAGGTCTGTCTCTACTTCATTCCAGTGGAAATATATATATATATATATATTTAATAATATATATAATTCCCCCCCCCCCCCCCAATGAATGAATGATTTTGAAATAAACATTAAACAAGTCAAAGTTCCTTTAAAGACTGGTAGTTGCCCCCAGGACAGCATTGACAAACATGAGCTGGTAATCGGAAGGGAGAGCTGGAGAACATGGTTATGTATTGCTCTATTATACAGTAAGTGGAAGGGGGGGATGGGGGGACGGACTACTGGCACACCAATGTGGCTCCGAGTGTGTGACATGTGCCCTGTACATATGATGACATTTACATGGAATAGATTTAGTTCTCTGTACCTTAGTGCCCTCCTTTGCAATAGTCTTGAATTTCCAAATCTGATGGAAGGCTCACTTTCAAATCCTACAAGAAACAAAAGGCGGAGCAACATTTTACCGTTTCAAACAATCATAAAAACGTTGAAAGAAATCTTTTAAAAAGGGATCAGTCAGATGGAAGAGTCTCGGGTCACTTACTTTGAAGAAGATACATATTGTTTATTGGAACATCTAACGCAACAACAAACAAACTCAAATCAAAAGGTTGAAACTTTCGGTCCCTAAATCCTGATAGGCTCTTTAAAATCTCCCTTTTGCCTCGTTTGACTATTTATAAAAAAGGATTATTTCGGATTCCCCCAGTTATATACCTCACTGCATTCCCAATGAGGCAGGTACTATTACATTCCCGTCCTTTGAAGAGGTAACCCCTGGACAGGTGCTATTTAACTTCGGGAGAAACGTGGTGCATAAATGCTTAGGATTCACTTTTTAAACCATTTTCTGTTTGTCATCACACCCTGTTGACTTTTTAAACTCAGATTTAAGAGCATCCTCAACACCTCACTACAGCTCCCAAATCTGTCATATCTCCAAGTACAGCTGGTACACCAGAGTGTAACCAATAACCTGTCCCCCTGCAACAATGCTCATAGAACTATTGCGGTTCTTGCATCCACTGGGGAAAACAATGAAAGTAAGGTGCAATAGATCAGCAAGGAAGTTGAATATTATGCACACACAGAAATAGTTCAACTATAAATGTGTGTTGAAACCCAACATGTATTGGACTTCCTAATTCCCTACAGTTCTACTTAATCGCTTAGCCAATGAAGCATCAGTGACCTTGGCCTACATTCAGACTAGGTGGAATAGCTTAGTTTTTAAATGTGCAAGCTAATTGCCATCAAAGTTTAATATCAACCATATTGAGCCACACCCCAAACAGCACTAATGATCTGCTACTAGATTCTGACAGAAGATAATAGACCAAGAGATGCTTCAAGGCATGTTGGAAGTCAAGGTCATCAGCACACCACAAAACAGGGGTTTATACAGTACAACCCATAACTCAACAGGGTTCATTATGTGGTAAAGATCAGATTTTTCAATTATTGTTTCACAGTATTGGGCTATTTTCACAAAACTAAGGAATGTCTCATTAAGGAGTGTTCTACAAAATACCTGTTTTTATTAAATTAACCAACATTTGCAGTCCCTTTAAATGTTTAACTGTTTTATTTTCTACACTTTAAAAAAAAAAAAAAAAAAAGCCACAGTCTTAGAAAAACCTCAAGATGCGACAAAGCGAATTTGAATTTTGCAAAACAAAAGGTTACAGTTCAATCACCAGCAGCTATGGTAAAGGACATTTAAGTTCCTTTGTGCTGTAAAAGAAAAAGCTCTAGTTTATAGCCCGAGGATAACCTATGCATACATCAGCTTCTATAAACACAGTAGCTTCTCATCGTGTGTTCTGTCATAATGAGGAACGATCCTTGGTTACATTCTTTTAGATATGAGGTTTTGCTACTTCAATAACTTGCTTGCAACTGCACAAGGTGCTTAATTAGGACTCAGTAATAACTATGTCAGTCATGGCAAGAAAATATAGGCCAGGCATATTGCTTTGGGTCATGGATTCCATCCCAACCCATTCTGATTGGGCACAGTTTTAATTCACTTCAAGGCAAGGCAAATATTTCCTGTACGTGTTCAAGTGTATAATTTATTCTAGGTGGTTTATAGCCAATCTTTAGCAAATTGTGCTCTGTAATAAATGTTTCTATATAAAATCAAGACAAAACAATGATGAGACATATGCTTATAAAACCCCAGATTTATGCAAGGTAGAATTTCTTGGCTGTAGGCCTGTGCTGTTAAAATGAGACAGTATGGGGCTAACCAGAAACAGCCCTGGGTAAAAATGACTGCAAGGCAATTGGCATGCAAGAAATCTCAGAGACCATGGACTTTCAAACTTTTCATACACTACAAATTCTGTCATTGGTAAATAAACTGCACAATATACCCCTTCTGACAATCTCAGATCTACCTGGAAGGCAAAGGGCATTCTCATTTGAAATGATGTATAAAGTATTAACAGTTTTTATTTCAATGATTTGTTTATGGCCCCACCCCAATATCAATAATCAGCCAAACGAAGCTCATAACTACTCTAATTATTCACCACGCCTTTAAATATATTTGCCATTAAAACTTGAGAACAGCAAAACATTTATTGCATAATTTCCCTGATTTCATGTTTTTTGCTTTAGTAGAAAACGTTGTATTAAATGCTTCAGTTGACCCCAGTAAAATACATGGCCATATTTCTATTGTGAAAAAAAAAAACACACACACACAAAAAAAAAAAAACCTCACACACACCTGCAAAAATCTCCTCAGCAGGTTGAAAATAACCTGGAAGTCCCTTTGTTAAGTTTTTCAGGTGACTGCATAATCAGCTTCCCTCTGTCACATCCTCAGCCCAATTAAACTACAAAGAAGCAGCTCATAATGGACTTGTCTAAAAATATCCACCTGCTAAAACCCACCACATACTGTACTGTATTGATGTTCAGTACTTCAATTATCCAGCCCACACCCTGAAGTCAACAGAAATCTAAATGATCAACTTTCCATTACCTTTCTAGAAGAACATTCTCTGACCCTTTGCACTAAATTAAAATACAAAAAAATGTAATATGTATAATTACACACATATATATACACACAAATGCACACGCATGCCTGTGACACCTGTTGTGAATATCAATCAAATCACAACACCTATCAAACTCAATTCTTGATGCTCACTTAAAATTTAAGTTCATGCTTTGATACAAATAGCAAAATACTCAAAACTTTACATCTCTACAGTAAACTGACCATGTATGATTAATATCTTTGGAACCTCAGACTACGCAGTACAAGGACACAAGACAAATGTGCTGTTCAGCAGCATATTCTCTGGCACTTACCGTCCCCACAGTACTTTCTGGCTCCCACATAGTTGGAAATCCAGCGGTTCCTGAACATAATTGCAGGAGAAGATGATGTTTCAGCAACAGTACAGGTAGCAGCTAATTTTAAACCAAGACACAGCACTAGCAGGCCTGTCTGTACTGCAGAGCGAGGAGATTCCTACTAGCAGTTCTGAACAGACTGGAGCTGTCAGGCTATTATTGGGCTCAGGGAATAGAGCAAATGCATCGCAATACGCTGCAGGGGCAAAAGCAGCTCAGGCTGGTAATCAGATTACAGGCAACAATTAGGCACAATAAAATGCTAAAACAGCTTGGATCTGAGTGTTCAGGAGACTGAACCACGAAAGAGCTACAAATCTGTGGGCAGGCGGTAGTCACAACATAGGTTTCCTGGGAAAAGATACAGCATGACAGCTACACAAGTGAGGCTCCTTAAGCAAAGAAGAGAAACAGTCTTCTCTAATGGATAAGAAATTCCACTGATCTCTATGTAATCAGAAAAGTGCAAGGAGCGCTGAGAGAGAGAGAGAGAGAGAGAGAGAGAGAAACACAAAAATCAGCTCCCGGGCTGCCAGGGGATTGGCTCAGACTAATCATATCATTATGTTAAATACTTCGCCTATCTAATGTTAAGCCAAAAAAAATAATGGTTTTCACAGTTGTGATTCATAGACAACATATGAGCAAAATTATGGAATGGAATTGAAATGGAATAGAATGGAATAGAAAGAAAGAAAAAAAAGAAATGCAACAGATTCCAGAATGATTCGAAATATTTTAATACAAAGCAGAACATGTGGGGCAAGGCAAACCCCACAGATTTAAGACCGTAGCCAGCTGTTGTATTTACTTTTTTAAATGGCATTTTATAGAAAACGTTATAAAATTGTAAAAAGGCAATTATGCAAGAACAATACAACAACTCCATCTGTACCGGTTTCTTTTATATAAAAAATAAATAAAATAAAAAATCTATTTTTTTAAGACGCTGATTTATTAGCTGGACAAGGACCAGAATCTGGACCTTAAATTGGGCACAAAACCATAAAAAAAGGGGGTGGTGGGGAGGCGTTGTGAGAATTTTAAGGAATAGTTTTGGGGAATTTCCATCAGGGGTGTGGTCAGAAATGATACTACCAGTACTAAACTGACATAAATAAGGGCAAACATGATGAATGCAGTGCAAAACTGGCAATTTAAAATCAATGGTATCTTGTCTATTTTTATGGATGGAGTTAACAAAAAAGTTTCCAGATTATATAAATTTTTTTCCCCCCCCAGTAAATTATTCACAAATGCTCCTCATTACAAAAATCCATAACGATTTTACTTCATGGCCATTTTGTCCTGAGACTAAAGAACAATAAATTGGATAACAGGAGTATTTTTCATGCATTATTTATTTTCCAAGCTGAAAGCAATTTGTTCACCAAACATGCCAAATTCCCTGAAACCCTGCCGATATCAATGGGTAACGCTAAACATTACAGCAACATTACAGTAATTCTCACATTGCCTTCAAGCATGTCATGTAATCCATCAGGCCAATTATCAATTACCGGTACTGCAATCCTTTTAAAATACTGAAAGTTATTGGAATGATTGGCTTCACACTTTTCAGCCATTTTAGATTTCTGTAAGTGGCCAAGTACTGCTTCCATAAATAAAAATAAAAATTAAATAAAAACATAATAACCAATTACAGAAAAAATACACCAAGTCTGTACAGTACTCAAATACTTTTTCAAGTCATCTTAAGCTTCTTACAGAAACAACCAGCTGTACATTGGTTTTAAGGAACGCTTAGAAAAGGAATTTGTAAAGGACTTGCTTGCTTGACACTGCATATTAAATGTACACCAATACATACTTCTCTGCCAGTATATTGAAAGCAAATTCATCATGCAAGTACAGCTTGTATTTCAGGCAATACAGTTAAATCATGTTCAGGGTTGGGGTCAATTCCAAGTCCAAGTCCTTCAAATGATTTCCTTTGAAGGTCTTGGAATTTGAATTGATTACAACAGAATGGGAATTGGGAATTAATTTTAACCCAACCCTGATAGTTTTTGTTTACGATCCAAGATCATTCTGTTCCAGCCTCTTCCAACAGCAATCTTCTTTAATATCCCCTGTATCTCATGTACGGGAGGACATTCGATTTTAAGTGGTACCTTTATTGCATAAAAATATGTCTTCACACAACATCCAAAACCCTACTGGAACTTTAGCTTGTCTTGAATCTTTCCCCTCAGGCACACACTGTTCATTGTAAGAATGGGCTCTTGAGATACAAGCCCTATCCAACAAGGGTTGAGACATTTGCAGCAAACCGGGGGCCAGAACAGGGCATCTATTGCTCATCTTACCCTAGAAGCTTTGAAAATATATTGGTATGCCCAATATAGATAATCGCCTCCTCTTCAGCTCTTTGAAAATGTTTTAATGAGCACTACCTCCAGTGGCATCTAAAACACATCTATATGACTGGGCAGGGTGTTTGTTTCTCAGAATCGCTGAGGATGTCCCTCTGTGGCTGATGCACTGTATGTTAAGTTATATTTACTTTTTTGTTTGATTTTTCATTTTACAAGCCTGGTATCACATTGAAAATCATACAAAACCAACAATAACAACGTAACCTGTCATGCAGGTGCCTTTGATGCCCAGTCATTTTTTGGTTAACAACAAGATGAAATGGTAAAAACTGGAATGCTTCATATGAATGCATTTAAAACTAAAAAAAAAAAAGAATAAAAAATAAAGAAATAAAAATGCACCCCCGGGTTACCTTCAATGTGACCATTTTTATGGTTTTTTTTAGTTGTGTAATTCAAGAGAAAGCAGCTGGCAGACAGGAGTAGTATTTGAGAGATGGGTCTGAGGCAGGTAGGCAGCGTACATGTTTCAGTAATGGCAGGAGTCAAGACAGACACTGCCACAGCCTCAGCATCTGCTCTTTCACAGCGAGAAAGTTCTTTCTATTTACAATTGGTGTGTTCTGCTGACCGGTCAGTAGGCCTGGTTGATAACTGGATATTCTTCTATCCTGTACTTTTCCTATGCTCACTAGAGGTCAAAAGAAGAGGCCATTTGTTGACAATAAAAAAAAAACACGTATCTCATGCATAGTCATACTTGCCCCTGGCATCCCATATGGGCGGTCATAAGGAGACAAGCTGGCTGTTACTGTATCAGCACACAGACTATCACAGTCATTTGCAGAGCTTTTTTGAGATGTTATAGTAATAAAATAATGACTTGGATTGCATTATTGAGGAGTTTGGTGATAAAACGAGTTATCAGGAGATGATTGATCGGTATGTACGACTATTATTATTATTTATTTCTTAGCATATGTGAAAGCGATAGCGAACGAAAGGGTGGGGCGGGGCTGGAGATGCCTAGTGAGTGCTTTGTTGATATGCAGGGATTTTTAAACCCGTTTGACCGTGGAAAAAAATACTTTTAAACAGCGCGTCTAAAATTAACTGCGCGTGTGAAAATAAATTGGACCTGACGCGCACTTAATAAATGGACTGCAAAGGGTTAAGAATTAACAGGGATTAAGGTTTGTTTTAGTACTTCAGGTCACTGGCTTTACCAGATTGACTAATTCCCGGATAAATGTTGCTGCTTAACAACCAACCCCACCGACTAGAGGGGAGGCATGCCTTGATTTAGTCTTTTCAAATAATGAAGACAGAATAACTAAAACAGAGGTCAGAGAGCCACTCAGACCACAACATGGTCTCATTTGAAATATTTAAAGCTAAGGTTTACAATTTTAGAAAAGCAAACTATGAAGGTGTGGAACAGACTAACAGAAGATTGGAGCAAAATAGAGAAAACATCCACAGAAAAAGGATGGCTGTTTTTTAAAAATGTAGTACTAGAGGCACAAAACAATTACATCCCAAAAGCAGACAAATCTAAATCTAAAACAAAATGGCCAAAATGGTTTAATAGATCAATTAAAAAAAATATTCAGCAAAACGGCACTTTACAGAGTGTTTAAAAAGGGACCAAAAACAAAGTACACAGAAAGAGTACTTGGAACTGCAAACACAAGTCAAAAAGGAAGTTAGAAAGGCCAAGAGAGAGATAGAAATCAATATTGCTAAGGGGGCTAAAACCAATTCCAAAATGTTTTTCAAATATTATAAACAGCAAGAGAACATTCAAAGAGGAGCTTAAATGTCTAAGAGACACAAATGGCAAAATCATAGATGAAGAAAAAAAAATAGCAAATATATTAAATGATTACTTTTCACAGGTTTTTACAAAGGAGGACACAGACAACATGCCCCACATGTCGACCTGTTCTTATCCAATTTTAAATAACTTTAGCATAACAGAGGCAGAAGTGTTAAAGGGACTAGGAGCTCTTAAAATAAACAAATCCCCTGGGCCGGATGAGATCCTCCCAATAGTACTCAAAGAAATGAAAGAAGTTATTTACAAACCGCTAACCAAGATCATGCAACACAGTCTCTTGACACAGGGGTTGTACCGACAGACTGGAAAATTGCAAACGTAATACCGATCCACAAAAAGGGAGACAAAACCGAACCAGGTAACGACAGACCAATAAGCATGACTTCAATTATATGTAAACTTATGGAAACTATAATAAGATCTAAAATGGAAAATTACCTATATGGTAACAATATCCTGGGAGATAGTCAGCATGGTTTTAGGAAAGGGAGATCGTGTCTAACTAACCTGCTTGACTTTTTTGAGGATGCAACATTGACAATGGATAATTGCAAAGCATACAACATGGTTCATTTAGATTTCCAGAAAGCTTTTGACAAAGTCCTGCATAAAAGATTAATTCTTAAACTGAACGCAGTAGGGATTCAAGGAAATGCATGCACATGGATTAGGAAGTGGTTAACATGTAGAAAACAGAAAGTACTGATTAGAGGAGAAACCTCAAAATGGAACGAGGTAACCAGTGGTGTACCACAGGGATCAGTATTAGGTCCTCTGCTCTTCCTATTCTACATTAATGATTTAGATTCTGGTATAGTAAGCAAACTTGTTAAATTTGCAGACGACACAAAAATAGGAGGAGCGGCAAACACTGTTGCAGCAGCAAAGGTCATTCAAAATGATCTAGACAGCATTCAGAACTGGGCAGACACATGGCAAATTACATTTAACAGAGAAGTGTAAAGTATTGCATGCAGGCAATAAAAATGTGCATTATAAATATCATATGGGAGATACTGAAATTGAAGAAGGGAACTATGAAAAAGACCTAGGAGTTTATGTTGACTCAGAAATGTCTTCATCTAGACAATGTGGGGAAGCTATAAAAAAGGCCAACAAGATGCTTGGATATATTGTGAGAAGTGTTGAAGTTAAATCAAGGGAAGTAATGTTAAAACTTTACAATGCATTAGTAAGACCTCACCTAGAATATTGTGTTCAGTTCTGGTCACCTCGTTACAAAAAGGATATTGCTGCTCTAGAAAGAGTGCAAAGAAGAGCAACCACAATTATCCCGGGTTTAAAAGGCATGTCGTATGCAGACAGACTAAAAGAATTGAATCTATTCAGTCTTGAACAAAGAAGACTATGCGGCGATCTGATTCAAACATTCAAAATCCAAAAAGGCATAGAAAATGTCGACCCAGGGAACTTTTTTGACCTGAAAAAAGAAACAAGGACTAGGGGTCACAAATGGAGATTAGATAAAGGGGCATTCAGAACAGAAAATAGGAGGCACTTTTTACACAGAGAATTGTGAGGGTCTGGAACCAACTCCCCAGTAATGTTGTTGAAGCTGACACCCTGGGATCCTTCAAGAAGCTGCTTGATGAGATTCTGGGATCAATAAGCTACTAACAACCAAAAGAGCAAGGTGGGCTGAATGTCCTCCTCTCGTTTGTAAACTTTCTTATGTTCTTGACCAATGTGTCCAAGTGTTACCGGTCTAGGTTTTTATTTATTTAACAGTTGGTTTACACATTTACAAATAGAGGGACGCTCTAATCACAAGTAAGCACGGAATTATCAAACAACCTTACTTTTTTTTTTTTTTTGGCTTCCGTGGTCTTCGCCTGCTGATCCATGTATCCAATTACTGCCAACCTTGGCAGTAGTTTCTCTTCTTGTACCCTCTGGGGTGTATGAACTTAACTGAACAGCAGAAGATTGAAAACTCAGAGAGCTGGATTCACGAAGCATTTACTCCACGGACGTGCTGCAACATTTCTTGCAAATGTAAAGAAACATGTTCTGTTGCAGGGTGTTAATTCAAGGAACCCGGTGAATAGCTTCACTATTATGTCTGCTTAAATTTGTAACATTACCATATATAACCCATAAAAAAAAGGATTAGTAGAGTATGATGCATGAACTTCCATTACGAATGACCTAGTTTTTCATAGTCTTTTTCAACTGCCCACGCCAGGACTGGTTTCTCCAAGGGAGAACTGTGTGTTTACAGAATAGCCAACCAGAAGATATCAATCTTTCTGGCACTTTAATGATGTTGAACTAGTGCACCACATGTGCCACTCAACAAACACTGCTAGTCTTTGCTCAGATGGATTCAATAAATCAGAGTGTGGGTGGGAGAGGATTCCTAGCGATTCTCACACAAATATGTGTTGCTTCATATTGCAAATATACATAAAACTGCCTGCATCTGCCGCAGAAAGGGTTGCTACTGTACTTAGCAACTTGAGTCACACCAGAAGGACCGCAGCATTGTATTGTGTCTAAGCCTTAAGCGGCTGAAAAACACACACAGCACCACAACTTTAAAAAACAAAACCTCAACCCATCTGGCTGGAGGGTGGTTTCCTCACACTGCTCTTCTTTTTGATGTATAACAACCTTTTATAACAAAGTCAGGGAGCTCCATAAGTCTGAACACAAGGGGGCCAGTTTCAAATGACAAAAAAAGTGGAACTAAGTTGTTAGAATATCTAACTGGACCAAAACAGAGACTAATTCAAATAAAATTGGAGCACACAGGTTTCTCAACACATGCTGTTCTCCAATACCAATGAAGAATTGAACAAATAAAGTTTAAAGTGGTAATAAAATTAACAAATATCAACAAATTAAAGATACCATTAAAAAAAATAAAGACAAACTGTATAAAAGACCTTGAGGCTTGTGTAGCAGGGACAGACCAAGGTCAGCTAATCTTAAGATACTAGTTAGCATGAGAGAGAGTTTTCATCACAGCAGAAGCTCTCTCATTCACACTGGAGTTCTGGGACACTTCTCAGGAGTGATTTACAGGCACTCGTTCAAACAGCTACGAGTCGGCATGGTCTGTCCCCAAGCACCTTTTTTCAACTGCCTACCCTAATAAGGCAATGTGCGATCTGACTGGCTGGGAGGTCCTGCAGGGTTTGCCTCTGCCAGTAAAACGGTGGCTTGCTAGCTACATTTTGGCAAACAGGGGGTACATAAATAATCATGGTCAGGAGCTATGAAAGCATTGCTGTCAGTATGTGTTCATGCAATGGGAGATTTACAGTTTAGGGGAAAAAAAAAAAAGAAAAAAAAAACCTGAAACAATCAAAGTATGTAAACTGTTTTAACCCATAGCCAAAAATATACCTGACAAATACCTCACCAGGGATCACTTATTATGGCAAGCACTTTTAAATGTATATCGTATGGTGAAACTATTTTATCAGCCTTCTTCATTGCAAGTGTTGACTCATTTGTTTATTTGTTTACGACTATAAGTCACCCTGGATAAGGGCGTCTGCTAATAAATAAATAAATAAATAAATAAATAAATAAATAAAATAAAATACATTTTAAAAGGCTAGCCAACAATAAAATAAAACACAGTAATATGTCCCTCTGTTGGTGATCTTTTGGTTATTTGATTGGATGTTTCAAACACCAGTCTAGATGAAAAATGACTGCTACATCCCAGTACCTAATCACTCCATGCGTTTTAGTTCAAACTCCGTCGAAGCTCAAGAACCAAAAGAAAGGGGGAGCAGTAATACAGTGCCGTGAAAAAGTATTTGCCCCGTCTGATTTTCTGCATTTTTGCACATTTTTCACATTGTATTTGGTCAGATTTTTTTGTAGGTTGTAGTAGTACATAGAAGGAGTCTGAGAGAAAAAAAATGACACCAAAGTTTGGTGCTTCTTTCATTTGTTTGGTGTGCAAGATAATCAAACCTGCAATCTTCAGGTGTGAAAGTTATTGCCCCCCCTAGTTAACGCAACCCCATTAAAGGGATAATTAGGGTCAGCTGTTTGAGTACTTTGGTTAACAACCAGGCCTGATTTGGGCCAGCCCTGCCCAATATAAATCTGACTAACTTTGGCCCTTACCATCAGCGTGAAGTTGTCAGCACACAGGTTCTAGAGGCACATCATGCCACGAACAAAAGAAATTCCTGAAGACCTCCAGAAAAAGCTGTTGATGCCTATCAGTCTGGGAAGGGTTACAAAGCCATTTCTAAGGCTCTGGGGCTCCACCGAACCGCAGTCAGAGTCATATTGTCCAAATGGAGAAAGGGATCTGCAGGCCTCTCTCGCCTCAGGTCAGTGTTCATGACTCCACCATCAGAAAGACACTGGGCAAAAATGGAATTCATGGCAGAGTAGCAAGGCTGAAACCATTGCTCACTAAGAAGAACATGAATACTCGTCTCAAGTTTGCCAAAAAAAAACATGGATGATCCTCAAGAGCACTGGAACAATGTTCTATGGACAGATGAGTCAAAAGTAGAACTTTTTAGCCGACATGGTCCCCGTTATGTCTGGCAAAAACCAAACACTGCATTCCACAGTAAGAACCTCATACCAATGGTCAAGCATGGTGGTGGTAGTGTCATGGTTTGGGGACGCCTTGCCATCATTGAAAGAACCATGAATTCTGCTCTGTATCAGAGAATTCTACAGGAGAATGTCAGGCCATCCGTCCATGAGTTGAAGCTGAAGCGCAGCTGGGTCATGCAGCAAGACAATGATCCGAAACACACAAGCAAGTCAACATCAGAATGGTTGAAGAACAAGAAATTTAAAGTTTTAGAATGGCCTAGTCAAAGTCCAGACCTAAACCCCATTGAGATGTTGTGGCAGGACCTGAAACGAGCAGTTCATGCTCAAAAACCCACAAATGTCACTGAGTTGAAGCGGTTCTGCATGGAGGAGTGGGCCAAAATTCCTCCATGGCACTGTGAGAGACTAATCAATAACTACAGGAAGCGTTTGGTTGCAGTTATTGCTGCTAAAGGTGGCGTAACCAGTTATTGGAGTGTAAGGGGGAGATTACTTTTTCACACGAGGGCATTGGATGTTGCATAACTTTCTTTAATAAATAAATGAAATATGTATCAAATTGTTGTGTTATTTGTTCACTCAGGGTCCCTTTTATGTAATATTAGGTTTTGGTTGAAGATCTGATAACATTCAGTGTCAAAAATATGCAAAAATGCAGAAAATCAGACAGGGGGCAAATACTTATTTTTCACAGCACTGCAGTTATATGACATCTTCCAAGAGGTAAGACATTGATTTTAAAGCTGTGGTTCTTCACACAGGAATTTAGAACATGTGTTAAGTACAAATTGAATTAAAAAAATATTCATGGGTAAATTCTGGAGCTAAAGATCAGAAATGCTGGGTACCTGAACCTGATCTGCTTTTGACTTTTACTTTTTTTTTTTTTTTGTTAAATCATGTCGTGTTGCTTTTTGGAATTTCATATGGACTGGTTTGGTTTTTAATTTTTTATTATTATTTTTTGTTCTGTCATTTTGCATCTGGCTAGTTTGCATTTTATTTTATTCATGACTTCAGCTTTTATATGGAAAGATCTGCGTAAATGAGTTAGCAACATGTAATCCCTAGCAGGGACTTTCCTCTGTTTGTCTGTGGGAGGGAGGTTGCCTTTCATGTTGCGTGACTGATTTTAAGGAGCTCTGATACAAACGCAAATCTGCCACAGCTCTTGGTGCGCTATAAATAGTTTTGTTTCCAAACCCTGTTACCATGCACTGTAGACCAATATAATCTGAGTTCAGCATGAAACGAATACATTACTGACAGGTTAACTGCATTACCAGTTGTGTTTAAGGTTAGAAATCCATTCTATGAGCCAAAAGCATCAATTGTGATGCACCTTTTGCCAAGGGAACCTAATGGTGTCTGGCCCAGTTTTGCTTCTGAAAAACATTTTTTGGAGAAATAACCACATGAAATATTTTTGCCGTCTGTTTTTATACAGCGAGTAGGGAACACTTGTTTAACAGATTTTTATGGAGGCTACTTTTAGCTTTATTTATTACGTGCTATGAAATTCTTTTCTACAGGCGGAATGTAGGTGACCTACATGTGTTTGTCATTGTTACACCTGTATTGTAGTGGTTTTATCCTTGGCAGGGAAATGCATTTTTAATGACCTACCTTGTGTGTACTATTCCCACAAAGTTCTGTTTATATTGGGGGGGGGGGGGGTCCTCGGTCTCTTGAGGTTACGCAGCGAGCCGTGAATGTACTGTTACTTTGTAACGCTTTGTAAGATTGGCTGTCTAGTACAGCAGAAGAAATGACCAAGAATGACACACAAGCATAAAAAACCTTGTAATAGCAAGCTACAATTTACAGAAGACACTGCAGAGATATTATTAGTAAAGAATCTCAGTGGTCTGTGCCTATTACAGAAGGTTGATTGGATTACGTCATGATTCATTTATTATAGTACATTATATATTTCATTTTATTTGCATGCACCTCTTTTTTATTTCATCACACAGGACCACTGGAGCCCAGCGATTACAACAATTGCAGTTTTTAGATTGAATTTTAACTTGGCACACAGCTGACAAGGTGGGTAACTACAGCTAGTGGAGCCCGGGTATTAAATGTAAAGACTAGCAGGTGGGTATTGTTGAAGTATTTTCACTACTTAAGCTGGCAGTACAATGAGACCAATACTCCACTTCCACTGCCTGGCACTCCTGGTTATGACTGCCCAAGGCAACAAAACAGGGTGTTACACTGCATGGCTAGGCAGCCGAGCACGCCGATCTGGTCAGGGTTTGCATCTCATACTCAATGTAGCCAAACTGGTAACAATGGAAGTGTGTCATCATGTAGCCAGGAGGGGGTTAAACATGTGGATATAAAAAACAAAGCAACGTTAGCTGCCCTATTAAGGCATTTCTTTACGATGTGTTATTGTTTCAGGATTCACTTTCCATCTGTCTTCTTTCGGAGGGTTCATTCAATTGGGTCTTGAGAAAGCCATGTAAAATCATATGTAGTGCCATAATGAAAATAGCAATGAATGTTCCTTCAAGTTCTGCTTCCATTGCCCGGACTGCTTTGTTCTAAAGGCAGTGTTATCGCCGGTTTCTTTAAAACAAAACGCCATCCCACAATCCCACAGTAGCCTTTGACACACGGCTAGAATTTCCAAGGTTGGCCAGGTTTGTAAAAAAACACTGAAACGCTCTTTTGATTTTTGCGGCCGTGGGAAGCCGAAGCCTGTAGAGCCAGGCAGAGGAAACAAGGCTTTAGTGCCATAGCAGACAAGAAATATCTAAAGCAGGACTTAACCACAGTGACAGCTGTTTTTTGTTCACCACAAGTATGCCAATATAAAATATAGAAGGATTATCTAAAAAGATATAGGAAGTCATCTTTTGTTGAGCCAAGTGCAATGAACAATTCACAAGCCATTCTTTTCATAGCTTTTATACCATATGTTACAAAACTCACAATACAACATCAAGTTAAATCATAAAACCAGTAATATTACACTTCAACATCTCCTTGGGACTTTTTATTAAAAAGTACCATCTGGGAAAAGGAGATCCCAACTGCATGGGTGTCAGTACAGTATTTCAGGACTATTGTTGATATACAGACTGATTTGTGAAGTCAATATAGCATCTACTGACAAGGTCACAGAGACGTTCCTACAACTGACAAATACAGATCGCCAGAAAACAGCTTGCTGCAGCCAACTAACCTTCAATCCAGCATGCAGAGCAGACCTCTGCCTCTAGGTCTGACAGAGGCTTAACACAGACACTGGCATGCCTTTATTTGGAGACACTATGAAGGGCAGGGCTGCTTTTGTAAATGGAATTCAGAGGTGGTCGAAAAGCTTAGTGCAATGAAAGAATATTGTATTTGTTTTTTATGAATTATTATTTTTTACACCATTGTGCATAACAGATCATTGTGCATACAACGCCATCAAGTTGTGACAAGACCACTTTGTAATATGTGATGAATGGTTCATTTGAAATGAATATACAGTATTTACTTGGTGCTACCTGTGGGATTTTAATGTATAAATCTGTTCTGTGACAGAAAACATGGCAAATTACAAGTTTCATGGACATTTATGTTCACAGGAAGTTTAATAAAACTTCAGTAAGCGATTCACAAATAATTCTGTGTACAAAGAGCTGCTGGCATAGGTGCAGAAAGATGGGCCAGGCTTTTCAGCAACAAGTCAGCTGAGAGAATTCAAACACTGAGCTTAACATTTAAAAATGAGCCTAACCCTAAATCGAAAGAATGTAGTTCAGTTTTACATTGGCCCGTCTTTCTGCATCAGGTGAAGAGCGTGGTCCATATTTCTGCACCTGTGTCGAGCTGCTTCTGGGAGTTTTACAAGACCTCAAACTCCCCAATGCCTTAAGCTTTGACTCTCCTTCTCGGTTATCAATCAATGCTTAACAGAATGCAGAGACACAGTGGAAGTGCCAAATCTGGAAATTGTTCTAGCAGCTTAAAAAATAAAAATACCAATGAAACAAATCAACTGTGTTTACCATGGTGTGTTTTATCTTTTGCATAGGAAAATACAAGAAAAAAAATCGCTAGCTTGGATAAAAACAAATGGGTCTCACATATTTATTCGAATTGAATATTTTTATTTTATTTTCAACAAGAGAAACAGTCATCCAATACCTTCCAGCTCTACATTCACATACAACTGAGAACATCACAACATTCTAAACCTCCTCACGCTGTTGATCTCACAGCCCCGCAGTGAACCACTGCAGCTTTAGTTAATTATACAAAAGGCAGCATAAGCTGTGCACCAATAACTGTGGGGGGGGGGGGGGGGGAAAGCTCAAAAACTTTAAAAAAACGTTTATTAAATGCTGTTAGGGGTTAAATGGATAGACGCAGTACGTAGAGTCTCAAAAAACAGAAACTGTAGCATACGGTATCAGACTTCAGAACCTTTTTTGCCACATGACATTGGGGGAGGGGTGGGGTCACTGTAGCCTAAATGAACTACAAGACATTCCTCGTTCAGATGCCTCTCTCAAACCTTTGTTGTACACGGAGTGCGAAACATTCCAGACCGCTCTCCTATACTATAAAAAGTATGCTGTGGCTTGGTCTTGATTTCATTTTAAGGATTATATTAAAAAATTGCAGGTCTTTGCTAATGATATGTGTAAATAGTGTAAAATATATATATATATATATATATATATATATATATATATATATATATATATATATATATATATATATATATATATATATATATATATATATGCATAACTACATGGGAGTATATATATATATATATATATATATATATATATATATATATATATATATATATATATATATAGTTAGTTAATTAATGGTTTCATTTCAAAATCCAGTGAATCGCGTCTTCATTTTTCATAGGATATAAAATATGAGTTGCCAAGTTATTTACAAAAAAAAGGTCAGACTTGATAAAGTGAGCGATCGCAAAATATTCCGGTTTAGAAACAAACCCTCCCAATACCTAAAATATGATAATGAATTGTTTGAAAAACTGCATATTAAAATGATTTCACAAATTCAGTGTTAAATACACCCCTGCCAATCCCCCCACCCCACAAATATACTATATTAAAAATGTTAGAGACACTTCAAAAACTAACATGGCCAATCACACCAACGTGCACTAACAAACAATTATTCTCATATTGTTGATGTATCGAGTCTGCTTGGCTTTCTTCCGTTTTGATACAAAATCATTTTGACTTTTTTTTTGAGTTTTCACACAACACAACATATCTGCAGTCAATTGTGGGATTGCAGTCCTTATACTACAAAAGCAACTCCAAGTATACAACACTAGTAGATCATTCAGCTCAGAGTAATTAGCTCTTAAGGTAGGGCTAAGAGAAGGTCAAGTGTATGTGACAAAAATCAGAGACATGTTTTCTGCCACCTGCGGTACAGCAGTAAAATTAACAATGCCCCAAGCGAAAGAGAAATGTGCTTCCAATTGGCTTTTAACTCACTTTATACTGGCTTTTACATCACTCAATGAGGATTTTCACTGTATTGACTGGTACTCAATTGGATAGGATGATGAAAAATGAGGAGATTTCATTGTTGTGAAATGAAAACATTAACAGGTTTGTTTCGGTTTCATTTAATACCCGTCAACAAACACAGTAAAAGGGAATTGAAAATCTGTACAGAAGAAAAACAAAAACACAATCGTGAGCTGTGCATGCAGCTAGTGCACTTTATTCTCCCGATTGCATAGCAGGAGAAATCATACCAACACTGAATGTGAGCTTTGACACCCTTTTTTTGTTGTTTTTAAATCTTTGATGTTTGAATAATTAAGCTCAGTGGAGCCCATTTACAGCGATGCAATAGTAAAGCCTGGAACGGACACACTGCAAAGCAATATGAAGGGTTCTACGTTTACATTTCTAACTTCTGACCCCTTGGGCCACTGACCTTGTGTTTTTACTGGCCCGGATCAATTTTATCTGGCCCAATATATGTATATTATTTATATATTTTTTGTCATGATGGCTTTTATTTTCAATGTATTTCTAACTGTGTAGGGTAACCGAAGATAGCCTACGTCTCTCAAAAGAAAAAGTGGCTAAGCGAAGCCTTTCATTGTACGTTACTTCAGCCATTTAACATGCATACGTTTGTGTGCTGATCAGAAAATGAAAATACTATTAAGATTTAAAACTGTATGTGTACCAATGACTCATTTTTTCACAAGCAAATGCGTAACCGAGCTGTTACCATATGGTCACAGCAACGCTAAAACTGAATTATAATAATCCTAATTAGGGATGGGTCAGTGTAGTCAAACACATGATTACACGAAAATAAATACAAATATATTCGAATAACATATTACATATTCGAGTACACACAAAAACGTGTGAAGTGAAATAAAATAAATGCATTATAGCAAGTGCTAAAAGAAGGAAGTCAAACTTGGGAAACATTGAAATCAGAAAGGTAATTAACTTTAATGATGAATATAAAAAGACATACTAAATGTTAAGCAGAACAACGCAGTGACTAATAAGAAAAAGCAAGATACTTGGGGGGAGTTGTTTTTTTTTTTTTAACTCTACACTGCAGTTCAATGTAAAACATCTACTGTTGACATTTTGTGAATGGATAGTAAAGTCAGCATTTGCACTGACCATTAAATGTACAACCAGGAATGTTCCTTGTTTTGAATTACTTACAGGTTATTGAATAAACAAAGTAACTTGACTTGGATTCATCTGAGGTCAGCACTTAATGGCTAGTTGCAATTGGTAGAAATATTATGCTATTGTAATATTGGAATGTATTTTCTATTGTAACCTGGCCAAAACAAAATTTGCACTATTTCAGACAATTTTATAAATGTTATTTGTTAGAATGAAACAGATGTAGAATATTTCTTGAAATGTTATTTGTTAGAATGAAACAGATGTAGAATATTTCTTGTTATGTTATTTGTTAGAATGAAACAGATGTAGAATATTTCTTGTTATGTTATTTGTTACTGTTGCATTAATTGGAAGAGATACGCGCTGCGACGATGCTGCTCATTGTGATCTGTATTTTAATTCAGTAAACAAAAGGAAAAACCTGTGCCGAAGGAAAGAGCATTGAACAAAGAAATATCGTCTTAGACATGGTTTGTACACTGTGAATACGGATAAACTGTATGGCTTACACGGTTATGTCGTCTGTTTGTAGCACACAAACTCATTTGCCTTTTATTCTTGGGAGCGTAAGAGCAGGTACTAGAGTTCGGGTAATCGAATACGTGAAAATGTTGCACCCTGTGCATTCTAATAGGAAACTATTAGAAATGTCAATTTCTAATCCCAATAATAAACACTATTAAAACAATATTCATAATACAAAATAATAACTATCCTTCTCAAAGCGTTGTCACTTGCGTACTCTCCCAAGTCAGCGCTAATCTTGCTGAGTGATACCAACGAGTCCTGGAAAGACTGTTAAGTCACAGCAGACAAACACCTGCTATCTTGCAAACTATTACTGTGAGACTGGATATGATGTAAACAACAAATAAAGCTGCTGTTTTATCTGCAAGTCTGGAAACAAGGCAGAACATTACTTTTTTTTCACTGTCATAATGAAGCCATATGAAGTCTCCACTCAAAAAAAATATGCTTGTCTTAATTTTTTTCATAATTACTTTACGATTATTGATTTCAGCGCTTTCCTTTTGGCTTATTGGTTGCTTAGGTTGTAGAAAACCCGATTTGTAAAGATTGTCAATGTAGCGGGAGCGATTCTTACCAACACAGCACTTTGTTGTACCATCAGAATCTGAGACTACTTGCCAAACATGACGTGCAGCGGGAAAATTCGGATTAGTTCAATTATGTAGTTAATCGGAGGCGGGGGGGGGGGGGGGGGGGGATTGGTTTGTAAATTAGTTTTTGCAGCTTTTTGGCACACTGGTCCATTTTCCTCGGCTCATGAAACGGAAGCCTACACATACTATGTATTAGTTAAAAAATGTAACCGGCCCAGTCAGGCAAGTGGTGCTTCATAACTACAAGCCAAAATGCGATCTCTACTGGCCCTGGGCAGCGGCGCCATGGTTAATGTCGAACCCTGAATATGAGACTTATTTCCATTCCTGCTCTTGTTTGAGGCAGTAAGTACAGTAAAATGAATATCATTTTGCAAGCAGCTACTGTACACAGGGCAAAACTGACATGTTTTAGTTCTTTCTTTCTGAAGCCTCAGATTCCAATGACCAGCTGGTTCCCTGGATCTACTGCAGCATGGCGATACACACGAGATCACACGAGATCACACGAGATCACACGAGATCATTGTCAATTGTAGGTCAACAACAAAAAATTTACAACTGAATTGTGGTTTCTAAATGTGCCACACGCACATGGGAAAAAACTGACAATTACTTTAAGCAATTTTAAGGAGGTTTCAGCAGCTGCTATAATATTGAAATCACCTTGAAAAGACATTGACGTAAAGAAAAAAAACTTGTATGGAAGGGAAGAACCTCCAAACTCAGTAATTTTGCCAATAGAAGGAAAACATCTTCAGGTTTGTCTTTTATCTCTCCTGGGGATTTTCCAAAAATATTTGTACTTTTTTTTTTTGATTGCAGTCTTTATATTCCGCACATCTAACATCCCATGAACATTTTCTACAACGAAATACAATATCAAATCAATTCCAAAATCAACTCATGTGACCACTTGTCTGTAGCCATACTTCCTAGCAATTTCATTGGCTGAACAACACCACAATTAGAAAAATTGTCAAATAAATTGCTGAAAATAGAGCAGTTGTCTATTCTAGCAACTAAAAATCTGTTGACAACTGGAGTTGTCAATTAGTGACACACGGTCAATTTGAGATGCCAAGAAAAAATTGCTTGTGTATGTGATGCAGGTTCTGCCACTTCAATATCATGGGGGAGGGAGATACTCCAGCAACCAGCCCTTGGGGACCAACCCGAATATTTGATTACTAGTGTCACTGTCACTGTATTTCCTGTCTGTTCACAACAAGCAAGTATTCAGTGCTCTCAGTTGGTAAAGATCTCAGACAGAGGGTGGAAAATAGCTGTTGATACAGAGTAGATTAGTAACATTAGAAGAGGGCACAATATCCACCACACAGCATCTGCAGCAAGATTTAACCCTTTGAGTGTCGAGGACTGAAGCAGCACTGCTCCACAAACCAATTGCAGACCGTGTCGTAGATCACAGTTCATGATGTTTCATGTGTTGTTGAGAGTTCCTTTGCTAGAGTAAAAGCAAAATAGAATCCGAATACATTCAGTTGGATTTTAAAAGGACGACATGTAGTATTTATTCTTTTACGTTCATTTATAAAGTTAAAATGTATTGGCAAGTGCAGACAGTATAATTTTACTTGTGTTATCAAAATGTTTGCTCCGTTTACATATATTGGTATATTTAAAAAAAAAAAAAACACACCCCTAACCCTTTAGCTAACTTATTGGGCCAATTTAATACACGGCTAGCAATCCACTACTCCTGTCGGACTAAAAATACATTTCAAATCCTTTTGGATAATTGCCACCCGCAGTGGTAAAAGCCCATTCTCCAATGAGCAGTGATAAACCCTGCTGTAACTCGTGTGTGTGTGTCAGCGACAATTATTCACTGAAAACACATCTGAACACTTAACCCAGGCCAGCAATGTCAAGCCGAAGGATCCAGTGATTACACTTTCCTTTCAGATGGAAGTCACCTTATTTTGACCCCCATCAGCAACCTACTATACATGCAGATGAATACTGTGGATTTTCAACATTATGCTATGCAAAATGATCAAACAGCAACTTTAAAATCGTAACAAGTGCACAAGAACAATTGAATAATCAAAACCAAAACCAAGCAGCTAGTGTTATTCAGAAGCAGCTATAAATAGACACTAATACTACAGATATTGCATGTCAAACTAATATTACAGGTCAAAGAGAAACATTTGTGTTGTAGTACAGACCATCGTAATCTCTTGTATGGTCATGCAGACAGCACTGTTTGATCAAAGAAGCAGAACATGTTCCAGGGCAGAAGGGTGGAACAGTTTCACAGAATCACACTGTCTGTTCGGTCTCATGAGAATTCTGCCTCAAGTAACTTCAAATTAAAATGAACATTGTTTCTACTACCCTCTTACCTTTTTATGTTATTGGCAATCATTCCAAGTAGGCCAGAGTCTCAAAGTGATTTTTATGAACATTTTCACACATCCCGAGTATGAAATTGCCAGCTCTGACCCAAGTTGCAGACTTCCATGTCACAATAAGCGGTGTACAAGACCTTCTCCATGGTTACCACTGGAGTCCCTGTGTTTATTACCATATAACAGCACAAACAAGGATACAGCTGTAATATGATGTTCCTTCTGTCCAGATAAGAGCATTTGCTTGTACAATGGACTATTTTAGAAAAGCAAAACAGTCTCGAAATAGATTAGAAATCTACTTGCAGGGCTTTAACATAGTCTTCTCAAGGTCACTAATGCAAATAACTATGATGTTGTTCAGTACAAATTTATAAACATCTTAGCCCCAACGTGTTGCATGTATACATAACATACTTCGTCACAGGCCAAGTGAGCAACTGCATGTGTCTCAAAGCAGCATAAACCCAAATATAAGCATGTGCCCCTGATTTCATGGTTATATGACAATACCTTAGCGCCTGTAGCCATGGTCACAGTGTTATCACCATTTAGCAGAATAGGAAAGTCCAAACAGACGTGACCTTTCAGGAACTTGGGAGTTGAAGTTGTCAAAACAGCAAGAAAGCACCTTACTCAGGCTACAGAAAATATTAACCTAGTCAGAGTGATCAGAGCTGCTTGCTCTAACTCCAGTCCATAAAAGCAAATGCAAAGAGACACACATATATAGAAATAAAATCTACCAGTAGACTATTGTACAGGTTTTTGCACACAATTGCAAATACATGGAATTACGTTTGTGCATTTGCAGAATACATACACACATCAATACCTATGTGGAAATCTTTAAAAAGTAGTCATATTAAAACTACAGCATCAGGTTACCCAGCATTCAGTGTACAATTAATGAGAACAGTTTGTCTTGAATTCACAAGGATTCCATTCAGACAAAGCTACAGTACTTACAACTCTACAAAGCTGTTGCTTAGACAAAGCCTCCTCGTATTCAGTCAGGCTTCTTTCTAGTAGGCAGTCTCATTTCATAAGCTTACTAGCATAGCAATCTGACTCTACCCAGATGCATTGTCCAGTGAAGTAATGCCGTTTTGCTGCCAATGGTTTTATTCTCCTAATAAGTATAAAATATGTTGTATGCTCAAGTTCCTTCACATGTGCAGTGTGTCAGAGTAACAGGTCAGAGACCAAGAAAGACTGGCATACTCATTTCATTTGAGATTTCAGAAACACACCACTTGACAAACAGAAACTCTAGAACAAAACAAAACTTGTCAAAACATTAAAAAGACCTTATACTAAGATAGTTTTCATTTTGCATAGATGCTTGGTTTTATGAAATTCTGGAACTGAAAATATGGGTTGCAATCCAAAATTTATACCACCTGTTTCCAGAAGTCTGCTAAATGAAACAATTTCTCACTGCAGACAACAGCAGTCATAACGAATCCGATTACTGACAGGTAACCAACTGTGATGTCACCAGAGGCTCCGGCACAATCAAGACTGCCATCTAGGCTGCCTTGTCTCCACACAGATCAGTTCAGTCTACAGTCTAGACGGGATAATTAACAAATCAGATTTGGTTCCAGAGGCATTGGTCACATTTGTTTGGGGTGGGTGTTGTAGACTTTATAGGTACACATCAAGATCAAAACAGGGTACTTTTCTTTCCAGAAGCAATCACAAAAAAAAAAAAAGACTGGAAAATGTCTGGGCTACTTCAAATCAAAGTTATCCAATAAAATAGTGTTATTCACATGCTTATAAAAAAAAAAAATCTGATGGGAATTAGCAGGCTAAATTTGTAAGGGATTTAGAGATTTTCTACCGAGTGACTTGATTATGTAACAAAGTAAAAAATGGTTCCAAGTGTGAGAGAAGAATGCAAATTTAGGATCCAGTTGCCCAAAGCAGATTTACCAAAAGGCTTAGAAAATCCTGCCACTGGCACCCCACTGGGAAAAAGCACAAGCCCCCCTCCCTATGTTCTACAGCTGTATTTCTTATTGTAATTTACAGTTGCTTGCAGTATGCGCCAACAGTATTTGCTCTTAGGCAATTGCTTTCCACATTGTCATTTGTGGGGGCTCAGTGCCTTTTTAAAAAAAAAATATATATATATATATATATATATATATATATATATATATATATATATATATATATATATAAAATAAATAAATAAATAAATAAATTGTATTGTGATATTAGTAATCCTCTCAATAATATAATTAAACATGGATAGACAAAAAAAAGGATTTACTCCAGTAGATATTTATAATTTAGCTTTGGCTGTACTATCGGGTTATCCTACACAGCTATATTGATCTTGGTTGAATATCCTAAGCACCCTATCCAATACAGAATATCTTGTGGGAAAAAAATACTGAAAAAGTTATTTCAAACACAAAGATTTGTGCTTCATAAACAGCGAGGTGTTAAACATGCAGGCAGACAAACTATCCATTAAAAAAAAAAAAAAAGAATAACTTGTACTTACTTTGAATTTGTTTCCAATCCTGACACTTCAAAAGTCATGATCATCTGACACTGGCAATGGAATAGCCTTGCTTTCCTTTTGTCTTTAAAGTTTTTTTTTTTTTTTTTGTTATGGTAAAAAGAGAGTTGCGTTTTTTAAATGTAATGGCCGTTTCCTCTCACACTCGGGCCTTTTCATAGAAGGTCACCTCTTCAAGAGGCTAAAAGGACGCTAGTGACACATCACACAGAATGCCAACACCACAGCATGCAATCCCAGAAGCAATGCATGGCAGCTACATCTGCAATCAAGAGGATTCAGGAGCGTTCAAATTTAGAATGGTGCTTTCCAATGACACTGCTGGGCAAAATAAACAAAAGAGACAGAGAGAGAGAGAGAGGGCAGAGAGAGAGAGAGAAAGAGAGAGCAAGTCTGCAAGAGGGGGGGGGGGGGGGGGGGGGAGAGTTATATTCCAGGTGTTCCTAAAGCAACTCCAAAAAAACAAAGTTAATTTTCCAAACTTTTCCTTGGAAAGCCCTGTGTGCTGGAGAAAGCTCCAGTTTGGTTGTCCTTGCTCCAATTTTTTGAAATTCCCGATCAATCAACTAAAGGCTCTCTTCAACCTCTGATGACTCCAGGCCAAATGCAGTGTGGCAACCTCACACAGGACCAACCATTTATGGCCTGAACAGTAGAGCTTTGATACCAGCTTATCTGCCAGAAATAGCTTTTGAAACTCAGGGGGATCAAAGCAGCTGTTATAACAACAAATCTCAGTGTGCAGTTTTCTTCCGCTCCAGTTAGTCCTGGACTCTCAACACAGAGGTGTGTTGCAGGTTAGACATTTTTCAATTAATTTAATAATTACATTTATTTAAATACAAAAAAAATATGAATCTACATTCCCCACACAATACATTATTTAAAAAAGCTAAACTGAAAGCAAAACTAGTCAACCTAATTTTGTTTTACAGTACTGCATTTCTGTTTTTCTTGTACTTTTGTATTATAAAAGTTAAATGTTGCTTATCTGGACTGAACAATTCAATGGCTCTTCATTCTATGATGACACTTAGCTTGATCTACATAGGCTGCTCTAGCCTAGGTTACTACAGTAGAAATGAAGAGTATCTCCTGAACTCGGATGCAAGCACCTCAACACAGACTTACCTCTCGTTTAACAATTTTCAGTCAGTTTGCTCAGCTATCAACCTCTGCATCTATTATCGAAAGTCACCACTCACAGAAGAGAGTGAGGTTTTCTGGTAGACAGAGACTGATCTTTTTGACTAGGGTTGTTTATTGGCAAATGCAAACAAGGAGAGTATAAAAGGATCATTATAAAGGAAAACATGTAAATCCAACATACATTCAGAAACAAATACATTAAGAGGAATAAAAAGTTATGCTGATTCCAGTACCATGCTGATGTAAACTTGGGGTAAAAAAAAAACACCCCACAATAAATCTCAGAACACTACCATTTAAAAACACACACACACACCACCACCACCACACAGGCACACACACAACACCACTACACAGACATACCACCACACAGACACACACACACCACCACCACAGACACACACACACACACACACACACACACACAACACCAACACAACACAGGAAAGGAAAAAGCCAAAAAGATGAAGCTAGAACCACAGAATGACAAACTGTAAGAAGATGGACCAGGAAACAAAGGGAGGCTGAAAACAGGATGCAGACATCCAGAAATACAAATGGACAGGATTGCTAGACTTGGCAGGAAGCTGTGGATGCTTCCATCCTGCTGTAGGCTCTTAACAGCAGACAATAGCATAGAAGACTGTGCTAATTTCACTGTGCTTTGACATTACATGAATCAATGACCAGTGCTTAAGAAGAACAAAGCTTGTATTGTAATTCATGTGTAGAAGAAAATTCATTGTACTTTATTAGTCTGCAAGCCAGGAGGTTGCAACAGTTCATCCTAGTGAAGTATTCAGTGAAGTATAACACCAACATGTTTTGCAGAGTGAGTGATGATCTATCCTGGACCCTGCACCAGGATTCAACTTACTGAAACTTATGATGCACAGCTTAATCCAACCCAGAGATCCTCTTTGTTACTTAGAATTACCACAAATCATGAATTACTCTGTGAATATCAGCAGTGATGCCACTACATGCACACACACACACGCGCACGCACGCACGCACGCAAGTCTTGGTTTCAGAACAAACTCTAGGAACAGGAAAGCCATGTAAATCAATTAGGACATCTTGTTTTTTTTCAAAATGAGACCGAATGCATCCCAAAGCCATCACCACCACCCCCAGCTGATGGTTTCTAATTATTGTATTCTCAATGTAAACGCTCTGAAGCGCAACATAGTAACTGCCTACTGTAGCTAACAACCCCAAAACTACTATGAGCCCCCTTATTACTTGGTTGGTCCCCCACGTCTAACAAATCTCTGCAGCAACACAGAGACAAGGTTCCTGTAGACATACCAGTTGCGGTCACACACACCGATGGACCAATTATCATTCATTACTGATAAGCCTCACTTGAAGTCTTTACCTATGTTGTAAATAAAACCACTACCTGTCCACTCAGAGGTTCCATTTGCCCTCGATATGATGTAATAAAACTGCCTTGCATTAATCCATGCATTTTTTTTTTTACTTTTTAATGTTTAGGTTACATAGTCTATTACAATCCAATAGACCATGCAACTTTCACTAATGCAATAAATAATGAGAGTACAATACAAACAGCTGTAAGTTGTTAATACAAATTGGAGGTGCTGAGAAAGCATTATTATTATTTATTATTTATTTCTTAGCAGACTCCCTTATCCAGGGCGACTTACAATTGTTACAAGATATCACATTATACATTATTTCACATCATACAGATATCACATTATTTTTACATACAATTACCCATTTATACAGTTAGGTTTTTACTGGAGCAATTTAGGCAAAGTACCTTGCTCAAGGGTACAACAGCAGTGTCCCCCACCGGGGATTGAACCCACGACCGTCCGGTCAAGAGTCCAGAGCCCTAACCACTACTCCACCCTGCTGCCCACACTGCATTACTTTGCAGACAACACAAGATGACAACACACAGCTATTTTCTTACAGGGAACCACACACTGGTTTGCCAAACCACAACCTGACTTATTATTCTGTCAAAAACATATGCAGTCATTTTGTTCTAGACTTGGCAAATGCATTACATAGCACTGTAAAAAGCCTTATTACAGTGGGAAGAAGCTTTATTTGGCTACCCAGTAAATTACTTTGTGCTGTATTATGCATCTAATCCCCAGCATTTACACCACTAATTTTAGCCCATGCCCCCAGCATTGTGAAACGGTTTTGCATTCTTTTTCTAATCTTCTGATAACCGTTTCACTGCTGCGGTTGGTTTTGTTTTCGCAGTATACTGTACTTCACATATAGTACGCTATGGAGATTTTGATAGGGTAGTACACAAGGTGTGCGTTTACACGCGAGATGCAACCCAAAGCGTCTCAGTCATGCATGCTGTATATAAGGTGTGCATTATACTACAGTACTCTTGTAGCACATTTTGTATGTGTTTAAAATAATGTCACTTCCTGGATCAATGCCAGTGTTTGACTCGCCCTTCTTGATTAAGAATGCCACAGTGTGACATTTCTATTTGGAATTAAGATATCTTGTGTTGGAGCAGTTTTAAACAAACATTACTTCATATTTGCCAACTGTGCTCTTCATTACAGACTACTTTTAATAGGTCATTAAAACTTCAGCTAAACCCATTTTTCTTTGGTTTATTCTTATTCTTGGCACCTGTTCCACTGTGAGGCTTGAGCAGCAACAAATCTACCAAAAACAGATCAATCCCAAAAGAAAATAATGGAAACTGAGCCAAAAGACAACAAAGCATTGTTTTAACAATATTAATTGTGGCTTGGCCCAAGCAAAACATTGGTGCAGTTAGAGGTCAGCTGATGGACATGGAGTAATGCGATAGAAAGCAGACTACCCTTTTTGCATTTATTAAAATGTAATTCCTGATGAGACTCCCCTATCCTCAAAATGTGCAGAAGTGGACTGCTTGCGCGGTCTTAAAACACAAGGAAAAGCACCCAGCAAACTGAAGCACCTCGTCTGACAGCAAAGCCTTCCCCACCTTAAGACAGCTGCTTAGCAATACAATCCTAAAAGTCAAAATCTAAATGGAAATAACCCAAGGTTCATTGAATTCAGAGTTGTCCAACTTTTTTCCTTAACCCCCGTTTCAAACTGATGCTCCAGTGGCGTGCCGAACTGAACTGAAATTAAGTACACGTTAGAGCCGCACTTCATTGTATTCCAAGAACCAATTGATTTCATACTGGAGAACTGAAGCACGCCGCACTTATTCCAAAGCAATCTCCCACAATGCAGCAGAGCAAGCAATGACAAAACCAGAAAGTGAGGGAGTGTGAATGTATGCGTTTGTTATCGATATTGTGCAATTGAAAACATTTACCCAATCCATCACATTGCATTCCTTGTTCTAGCTAGCAAGTTAGATATGGATTCAAGGGATACCAGACAGGAAATCATTATTTGGAAGATTCATCAAGTGAAAGGAAAGAAGAAAGATGATGGCTATTCTCAGCAGAATGGTTGGCGACATGAAATGTCTTCATGAAATGCCTAATTACAAGTGTGAGGCGCAGAAGTAGCTGCTCCTCTGTGGGCGCTGCCATGGTTGATTCTGGTGGTAACAGGTGATCAGTGTAGCATTGTGGGACACACAATACTCGATCATATCATTTATGTACATTAGCATTAAGTACAGTTCACTGCTGGAGTGCCGTATGAAACCAAGGTGCACTAGAGGCACACGGAGCAGCAGAGGAAGGCTCGCTAGCATCGAATGAGCGTCAAAGCGTACTTAATGGTTTCAGACGCCACTCTACTCATGTACTTAATGGTGACATGAGGCTGTAAATAAGTGCAAGGTATTTTTGTCATTTCTAGCGAATACGAACATCTGATTTTTATATCCGAATACGTGTAAAAAAATGTTATATAAACAATTTCATACTTTGGAAATTGTGGCGACAGCAATAAAGGAATTCACAGCATTGGAGATTTTCAATGCATATCATTTTGTGCCATCAGAGATTTCAGTATACTAGCCATGGGAGATGCATCATTTAAAGTTGGCATAAATAAGTCAAGCAATAAAATTGGAAAAAACACAAATCAATAAGAAAAAGTGGAATTGAAAATGAACAAAACAAGTTATTATTAAAAAGTCGTAAAAGGTTGTCAAGAGAAAACCAAAACAGTTTAGAAATCAGTTATTATTAGTAATAAATGTACTGTAAATTGACGTACAACATATGAAGTTGGACGGCTACATTACAATGAAAACAAGAATGGGGTGAAGAACTTAAAAAGCAACTATGTATGAATGTCTGTGTATAGGAATGTGAAAGCCCTCTTACGAGTGAGGGGGCCCATTAGAAAACACAACTGCAAGAAACCATCAATAAAGCAACGTACATGTGCTGCTAAAAGACCGCTTTCATCATCCTTTCAGCTCCAAGAACATCAACACCGCACTTCTTTTGGTTCAAATCTGTGTCAGCTTCAATTGCTTCAACAGCCCCTAAGGCACTTTGGAAACAGAGTGTCTAATATAGTGAGGCAGTTTCTCAGTGTATACTGACCCCTAGTGTGCCATTAGGAACAGTTATTAAAACCATTTCTGTTTTTAACTGCAGATAAGCACCCGATGTGGCACTACCAAGTGATCTGCACAGACTGAGAACGACTGTGCAGAGTCAAATAAAATCAACACAGCTGTTAATGCATTATAGCACTGATCTCTTATTTCTTTTGTCTTCTGGTGTCCGTTTACACTGCCTCTGCATAAAACACCTGAACTTGCAGTGGTGTTCTCAAATATCGTGTCCACTTGAAAGTTAGTTCAGGGATTTAAATTATGAGGCAGGTGGTTTAACTACAAAAGCCAACAAGAGATTTTATAAAGAAAAAAATGTGCACGGAATGCCTCATGCTATTAAAACACGGTTCAACAAATATTTAAATGCTTGTTTAATGCTAGAGTGTGAGGTCTTTGCTGCTTCCAATGAGTCACCCTGCAGCCTTTTGTTATGCTCTGTTGATCGGAGCTCATATAAAAAACTGTGAAAAGCTGATTCATAGGACAAAACACTTACTGGTACATTCTAATTAGAATGGAACAACTTTTACACAGGTACTGTGCATAATATTTGGTAATCTTTAATCCACATGTCATAAACTTTATATATATTTAAAAAAATAAAATAAAAAAGCCATGTAAAATGTATAGTATTCCATATGATATATATCGTAAATACTTCAAATAACTGCTGGGTTTCAAATAATCGCCTGTCTCCAAATACACGCTGGGTCTGCTGGCAAATATTGTAAATAAACGCCAGAGTCGTTTAATTGAAGTTTTACTGTACACATATTTTAAATTAAAATATTATGCTCAAAATATTACATCGCTATAGGAGTTTCCTTACACCAGATGCTTTTGTGTTATTCTTCATTAGCTTTAGAAGAGCTTGCATATTTATTTTATAACAGCCTACTGCTGTAAGAGTACCCAGGCGTGACTGAATCACTGCTGAATTTCTTTGTAGTTATTTTCCAAATTATTTCAAATTCAGAATGTAATGTACTGGCAGTAGAAGATAAGCTTGTAAAGACTGCTGTACAAAATAAAGTCTGTGTGAAAAGGTTTTTGTTTGCCAGTTACCAGGATTACCAGAGCACAGTGTAGTTCAGTTTTCCAAACCAATATATTAGAGATTATCAACTGCTAATCACATACAAAGAAGCCACAACCCAGTTATCTGCAGAACCACAGGCATGAACAGTATATAGAATTAAGAATTATTATTATTTATTTCTTAGCTGACGCCCTTATCCAGGGCGACTTACAATTGTTACAAGATATCACATTATTTTTACATACAATTACCCATTTATACAGTTGGGTTTTTACTGGAGCAATCTAGGTAAAGTACCTTGCTCAAGGGTACAGCAGCAGTGTCCCCACCGGGGATTGAACCCACAAACCTCCGGTCAAGAGTCCAGAGCCCTAACCACTACTCCACATAAACCAACCATTTAGGACAGTTGCTCTGCTCTATCGGTACAAACATACTGCAATTGTGCTTAAATCTCTTCTGGGAAAACGCCTAATTATTGATTTTACTAAACTACAATAATTTGAAGTAGCATGGCAACATACAGTGCCTTGCATAAGTATTTACCCCCCTTGGACTTTCACATTTTGTAGTGTTACAACCTGGAATTAAAATGGATTTAATTGGGATTTTTACCATTTGATTTGCACAACATAGTTAACACTTTAATTAAAAAAAAAAAAAAAAAAAAAAAAGACATTTGTTGGTTGCATAAGTATTCACCCCCCTGAGTCAATACTTGGTAGAAGCACCTTTGGCAGCAATTACAGCTGTGAGTCTTTTTGGGTAAGTCTCTACCAGCTTTGCACATCTGGATCCTGCAATTTTTGCCCATTCTTCTTGGCAAAATTGCTCAAGTTCTGTCAAATTGGATGGGGACCGTTGGTGAACAGCAATTTCCAAGTCTTGCCACAGATTCGGATTGAGGTCTGGGCTTTGACTGGGCCATTCTAAAATTTTCAGGTTCTTGTTTTTAAACCACTCCAGTGTAGCTTTGGCTGTGTGTTTAAGGTCATTGTCCTGCTGGAAGGTGAAACTCCGCCCCAGTCCCAGGTCTCTTGCAGACTGAAACAGGTTTTCCTCTAGAATTTCCTTGTATTTGGCTCCATCCATCTTGCCCTCAATCCTGACCAGTTTCCCAATCCCTGCCGATGAAAAGCATCCCCATAACATGATGCTGCAACCACCATGCTTCACCGTGGGGATGGTGTTCTCAGGGTGATGAGCAGTGTTGGCTTTGCACCACACATAGTGTTTTGCACTAAAGCCAAAAAGTTCAATTTTGGTCTCATCAGACCAGAGAACCTTTTTCCACATGTTTGCTGTGTCTCCTACATGCCTTTTGGCAAAATCTAAACAGGATTTGACATGGGATTTTTTCAGCTATGGCTTTCTTCTTGCCACTCTTCCATAAAGCCCAGCTTTGTGGAGCGTCCGGGTTATAGTTGTCCCATGGACGGTTTCTCCCATCTCAGCTGTGGATCTCTCCAGCTCCTTCAGAGTTACCATTGGCTTCTTGGTTGCTTCTCTGACTAATGCCCTACTTACCTGGTCACTGAGTTTTGGTGGACGGCCTTCTCTAGGCAGAGTTGCGGTTGTGTCGTATTCTTTCCATTTTTTAATAATGGATTTAACGGTGCTCCGGGGGATGTTCAAAGTTTGGGATATTTTTTTATAACCCAACCCTGATTGGTGCTTCTCCAGAACTTTATCCCGGACTTGTTTTGATAGCTCCTTGGTCTTCATGATGCTGTTTGTTTAGATATGCTCTCTAACAAACTCTGGGGCCTTCCAGAAACAGGTGTATTTAATCTGAGATCATGTGACACTTTAATTGCACACAGGTGGACTCCATTCAACTAATTATGTGACTTCTGAAGGCAATTGGTTGCACCAGAGCTTATTTAGGGGTGTCACAGCAAAGGGGGTGAATACCTATGCAATCGAGTCTTTTCAGTTTTTTATTTGTAAATAATTTTGAAAAATATGTAGCTTTTTTTCCCCACTTCAACATTATGGACTATTTTGTGTAGATCAGTGACAAAAAATCCTAATTAAATCCATTTTAATTCCAGGTTGTAACACTACAAAATGTGGAAAAGTCCAAGGCACTGTACGTTCTCTGTATACAAAATAGGGACACTGCAGAAGAAGCAGAATCAGACTGCAGAAGAAAGTAGTTAATTGGTTTTCCTGAATGGGAAATGTATTTATTTGCCACTATGTGGAGAACGTAGGGGCTGCTATTTTTATGTGCCACCTAAGACTGCCATTTGTTCCTTTATCATATTTACTAAAGACTTTACATAATACTGTATTTCAACTTTTACCATTACCATTTATGAATTAAAGTAATCATAACATCCCATATGGGCAAGGCCAAGAAAGCCACCAGCTGATTCAGAATATTATTGGATGTCAGTTATTCCAGACAACACCACCACTGTTTCTCTGAGGCCTTCGTTTGTAGTGACCCATGGCATAAAGGGAAACCTGAAACCACTGGCTTGGCAGGTGCAGCTCTATGGGAATGGGAATGCCTGCAGATCAACCCAACTCTCTCGCCATTAAGTTTCAGAGCTGCGTATCAGGGGAGGAAAAAAGGAGAGCAAGCTGAAAAATATCTGATCTTCAGAAGGTTTACAAATGACTCAAAAATCTAACAAAATAAATAAACCACATCTTTCTTAGACTACTTGACAATACTTTAATTGCTGGGTAGCCATGCCTTAAATGAAACACCACACGAAAACACCACAGTACCAATATCTGAAATGAGTGTTTAACTAGAAAATCAGTGCATTAATGAAGTCAGTGGAAAAGAGGAGTCAGAATTAAGCCCCTGTTTTAGGCCTGTGTAAACTGCAGTATACAATCATTACCTGGGTTGGGGTCAATTCCCTTTTTTCAATTCCAATTCATTCTTAAAATGGGAACTGGGATTTGATTTGAAAAAGGAATTGAAAGTCTGATCATCACTGCCTCACATTACTGTGTATACATGCTGGAGTTACTCTGCGTAATAGTTCTTCCCTAAAGGATAGACAATCTGCCTTACCAAGTCTGTGTGTAATTTCCTTTTAAAAAAAAAAAAAAAAAAAAAAAAGGTTTTCAACCTTCATGAACAGGAATGAGAGTACAGAATAACGTAAAGTTTCAAAACGCTCTGCAGTTTTGCAAAGAATACAGTATATTTTGTGTCACAGTTGGAGTACTGAATGTAGGACAAGCAAAACATTAGGAGCAAAAGTTAAGGGAAACCAAGCTGTTCAAAAACAAATGTAGACAGAAACAAAGAGTGCAACAAAATCTTCCAAATGTCTGCGCATCCTCATCCTTGCCTCGGTCAAAAAACATAAATCAATAACTATACAGGACCTGGCTCAAATTCACTAAAACTTATTTGCAAACTGAGGACAAGTACCGAGGTTAGACAGCACATTTTGCAGTGACACCATCAATACAAATGTGACAAAATGCACCCCCCCCCCCATATTACATTGTAGTAAAGAAAATAGGTTGTACTGCTTGTACATATTTGAACAATCTTAATTTGTAATTATGCAATATGTCTAATACTATCTATACTGAGGGGGCCACAGTAAGTAAAACGTAGATCTAGTCTGCAATGTATGTGGTCATGTGACATGCCATGTGATCTAATAGACCTATATGAGCAGTGCGAGAGTTGTGTCCAATCACCCTCATCTCCCATTGGAGTGCGAGGCATAGGGCAATAGATTAAGCATCTCAACAACAGTTGCACCCTTTTCAAGCATCTTGAATCCTGTACAGTATGTGAATGGCTTTCTAAAAAGGGAAAACTATTAGTACCGGTATCAACAGGAGGAGACAATGAATTATCATGTCGACTGCCGGCAACTGCCTTAGTACTGGAGAATGAGGTTAATGGCGTCAATATTTTCTTATTGTCTTATTATATCTCACCTTCGTTTTACAGCTACCATTTAACAGTGGCTCATTAAAATTATACTGGTATATATACTGGTTGTTAAAGCATTTTTATTTTTTCAAACATTACTAGGATAATCCCCTCATTTTTACCCTTCTCGCCCATTCACAGACACACACACACACACACACACACACACACACACACACACACACCTCAAGCTGGTATCTTCAAAGAATTGAAACAAGCCACCCACAGGTCATCTGTTTATTACAATTGAGCAACCTCAATCAACAAAACTAAAGCAGCGATTATCAGCATGGTTTGTTGAATAACACTGGATTCCGTTAAGAGGCAAGGTTACAATCTGGCCAGCCTGGAAGGACAGTTTTACAGGGTCGGAACAGCAAAGAGGCTCTCTTAAAACCACATCTGCTAAAGCTATCCTTTTGTAGCATAAAAAAATAAATCCTTCAATGCTTAACACTCACTGGGGTTAAGTAAAGTTTCACAATTCAGTCTGAAGTTTCCTTTACTATGACAACCTCCAAAACTCACCCTTCTAACTAAAACCTAAGGTGCCACCATCTGAGAAATTAACTTTTACCACCATCTGCTGTGTATTTCTCATTTAGATTTACTTTGTATATCATTTTCTGTTTTTCTCATTGCATCCAGGTCACTAAGCACCCCTGTGCCTCTTAATGGCTCTCAAACCTTGTCTTATTTTTAACTGGTACAGAGTGTAACCATTAGCCTGTATCCCTGTCACACAAACTCAATGAAACAGACTTCAAAACTAAATTCTAGTAATACTAAAATTAATTCTGGATAGAGCAGGTATCCCGAATTAAAAGCAATCAAGCTCAAATAGTAAACTTTTGATTAGGACAACAGCTGTATTAATGTTTTGCTGATTTAAAACTTTCATGGGAAAAAAAAACAAAACAAAAAAACACAACACTCAATGTGCTAAAACAGAATGGGGTTGGAGGATAGCTGTCATACAGCAACACTGTTATATTTAACATCATAATCCACAAGGGTTCGGTTCAGTATTGCAAAGATGAACAGTATTGGATTGCCTTGCATGAGTGAGCAAGATAAACTGTTCTGTGTGTTTATTAACCAAAGAGTCAAATGCATACTTCAAAAACAAAATTTTGAAGTGGTTACCAAAAGCTTTAACAGCTTAACATACAGCAACAGTTCAACTGAACAGCAGTTATGTGGTAGATCTTCAGTATGAAGATTCATGTTCTTCACTTCAAAATTCTGGCCCTGGCCTTCATGCAAGAACTTTCACATTTCACAGCGTACCCTAAACATGTAGATGTCAATTTGTTTTTTTAAATAAAACAATGCCTGGCAACCAAAGTTATCTGCATCATCAACCCAAAGTGGACCACTCCTCTAAACTGATCAGAACAAAAGGGGGAGTGTTGTTGTTAATGGCATGCGAGTTGAGATTGCACAAGCTGCTCCTCAGAGTCCCCTCCTCATGCAGTTCTCACAGCTGCTGGTAGTGCTTTATCTCTGGAATAGGAAAACACAAAATATCCACAAAGTTTGGCTTCTGCCTTCTTCAGGCCTCAGAAGAGGTTTCTTGCTTTCCTGGCTTGGAGATATTTCAAGTGAAGTCTTTTCCAATAACTCAGCACTGATTGAAATTTTTATTTCAGTTTCCAGAACGAAAATATTTTCCCTGTAAAGTTTTGGGATGCCTCTTTTTATAAAAAAGGTACTGCAAGCATACTTGTAGACCGAAACACATTTTTAAAACAACCTGTTTTTAGCAGAATGTGTTTATTATATTGTGCTGCTTCCAAACATTCAAGCTGCGCTTTCTCAAACAGAGCACACTTTAATTCTTCATTTGCAGAGGTATTTAACCATGGGGACATCCACTAAGTGAAAGCACATTATCTCAGTTCTGCTGCATCACTCACTTGGCCTGATAAGAGGCCTTTTATTTGTCTTGGCTCCCAAATGTTTCAAACCCAATTAAAATCTACTTTACCATAATATTCACCTTCATTCTACATGCAAATAGTTGATGGAAGTCAGTTCTGCAATGGAAACAGTGACTTTTGAATGAGAACAAAATATGATGGAAAAAAGCTGAATTGCACAATAAGAATGCATGCGGTTTCCTGTAAAAGCAAAATCTCCATCCTCCACTGCAAGGATGGAACCAATTTGTACAGCTGAGGGAAAAGGGGATTTCACAAACTCAGATCAAGCATTAAACACGGTACTGTTTTCCTCCAGCTCCTTAGTGAGAAAGAACCAAAAGAGCCAAAAGAGCAGTTACAAAAGACCTTACTTTTTCTTTTCATAACCCAGTTCTCCAATTCTGCAGTTTTCTGCTCCATTAAAACCTACAGGCTTCAAGGCAGATGGCAAAGAGCCAACGTTATCTTAAACTATTTCTACATCTGTTATCCTGCTGTCTCTGGATGGCTAGATCTCAGATTCCTTGACTTTGGAGTCAACTCATATTTGTTCAATATGTTATAGAAGGACATCAATTACCCTTATATCTCAAAAGACAATGAAATGCAGTAAACCAGATACATTTTAGAAAGCTTATTGATTTAGTTAACAGTGTGCCAACTTGTAACTGAAGTGGTAGCACCACACAGTGCCGCCAAGCTCACTTCACACACAGCATACCAAACTAAAACATGAACATACAGGGTTCAGTTCTTCCCTTCCTGCAACAACCTTGGTGCTTAGAGCTGGGATTATTAAGATATGAAAAATGTCCGATTCCGTCACAAAAAAACAGGAATCACAGACATTTGCCATTTAGAGAAGGTGTTGTGTGGAAGGAGTGCTTTTAAATGAGGAAAATCACCATGTAGAACAGCAGCCAGGCACTCTGATTTCTGACACATGCAGTACACCAGCAGTAGCTACTGGACCAGAAACCCTATACAGAGGCACGTAGACAGTCAAATGCCTAGAGAGACAGCGACCTGAAGAGATGGTTCAAGATTGAGAAGAGATATCAGACATGCTGAATGTCCAGGATGTATTCACAGGCCTTCTTTATATTCTCTAAGTCTGCAATTCTAACTTGGGAGTAACTCGGGAGTATTTTATCAATGAAGGCCTTGCCGAAGTTTTTATCTACTTGCACGTTTACCTCAACTTCTTCCAAATCTAGAGAATGGATGCATTCTTGCCTTGTGCAAGGAGATGGAAGGCTCTTGGCTAAGGTGCTGCCTGACAGCTGGGTAATGCAGAGCAGTTTATCATTTTCCAGAAGTGCCACATGTTTATACACAGCACAATGACAGAAAGTGTCAGACATAGCTTTATTACATGCACCACAGCTGTATACTATGAAAGACATCTGACATTAATTAAATTAATAGCAGTTCACAAGTGATCCAGATACTGTAAAGAGATTATGGTAGTACAGCACAAAACCTGAAACTTCCCTGCAAGGTGTGCGACCACATCAGAACGCATGGCCCCTTTTATTATGAATGCTGGTCTAGCACAACATCTGTACAGTTAAAACAAATCCTCACTACCACTCTTCTGCTGCCTTCTTCAGCAACTTCCAGTCCCTTATTTTTAACAATGCAGAACGAGTATTACAAACACTATAAATAATAAAGAATGGTCCTCACCCAATAACACTATAATTGCTTCAAGATGGATTTGAAGAATCTACTTACACGGTTTTCCCATTTTCGCAAGGTACTGTTTACACAAAGAGCCAGCAATTGCACAATGCAGTGTACGATTCAGCTGTATTAATTGAATCCAGCAGTCCAGTACTTTCTGCTCAGTAACATCTATAATGTTGCAAAGCAGCAGTCTTGCTATAAGAGATGTTTTTCAGTTAGCCTTGTGTGCAGCACTTACACACACCAGGGGCGTAGCTAGGATTAGATTTTTACTGAGGCAAAAAAAAGTTGAACAAACTCTTGCAGATCCTGTTCATGTTACAAGGGTAAAAGTAATCATCTTATAAAGCCTGGAGACTGTTCATGTAAACTGCAAAGCAATATTAAGTCCCTTGGATGATGATGTTAATGTTAAAATTTGATGACCCATATTATTTCAAAGATTAAAACTAATTGTCTCCCAGCAAAACCACAGCAACCTAAATGACCATATTGACACTGTCAGAAATATATTATTTTAAAAAGGACAAGAATATAAGATCAGTATTAATAAGTAAATGGGTTCATACCTTTATTGACATGCATTTGGTTCACTGCTACTTAAGTTGCATTACACTGCTGGGACTGGTAACTGCTGCTGACTGGTAAGACTGGTGCTGATACTGCTGTGACTGGTGCTGACACTGCTGCTGACACTGGTGCCGACACTGCTGGGGCTGGTGCCGACACTGACTGGGGCTGGTGCTGACACTGTGACTGGTGGAAAAGGAGAGCCTAACTTTCAAGTAATATTTCAGTTATTTATCAAATGGGAAATACCCAGATGCACTTAAAGGGAACAGTGGAAGAAAGGCTAATTTTCGGAGACAGTGCCAGCGTTTTTTCATTACAGGTGGCTAACTAACGTACAAACACAAGGTACACAAAAAAAACGACAAAGGTGAGCCACAAAATACACACATTCTATCAGTATGTACATCAGTATGTTACTATTTGTTATAATATTAATTAAACTTTTTTTTGTTCATTAAACAAAATAACATTCAAAACATGTTGTATAGTGAAAAAAATGTGTAATCCCTCGAGAATGATGTTGTTTTTGAAGCAAAGGAACTCAAAGCACTATGCTTGAAAGAAGGCATCCATTAGCCATAGATTCCAATTTACTGTATTCGTCTGTGTGTCGATCCCGGTCTTTTACAATGGTTCCACAAATGGGGGCCCACAAATCTGTTTGGCGCCAGGCCCACAAAAGGTTAATCTGGCCCTGGCTGTGGTAGTCGTAGTTAGAGCTCTGGACTCTGATGGCTGGGTTTAAGCCATAGAATGGCTGTTCGTGTACAATATTTGTATGACTCTATAGTACTTTGACAAGGTATTCACCAAATATAATAAAAATAATAATAATAATAATAAAAATAATAATAATAATAAAAATAATAATAATAATAATGATGTGATGTTCTCACCTCTGAACGCTAGATCTCCTTTGAACATTTACACAGTTTCTCATTCAATTCTAATATTCTTTTGTCAGTATATAAATCGACGATAGGAAGTAGTACAGTACTTCAGGCGGGGGAAACCGGTCGCAGAGGTCCTGGTGCTGCCTAGCGCACAGGCCGGGTCGCTATACATGCAAATACACAGCCACTATGCTATAATAAAACACTATGCTATAGCAGGTAGGGTGATACTTGGATGAGCTGACTGTCAAATTAAAGTGACGAGAAAAAAAAAAACAACATATAGCCAGCTATCCCGGTTTAGCTACACATTTAATGTCATCATAAAAACAGGTACTTGGATTTTTGCTGTGCTGGCGTTAAAACATTCTACATGAAAAAAAAAAAGATTAATCAAAACGTATTGCAGCTAAACATCACATGACAAATTCACTTAACATTGATTCTTACCAAGAGTTGGCTTCTTTAGAAAGAAATGTGTAATTGGTTGGTTTTTTCTCCGTTTCATGTTAGTGCTGCACTGTAAATCAGAGTACAGAGTAACTTGGGAAACTGACTAATGAGAAACGTCTTTGTGGCGAATTTTACATACCGCAGTGTCTGTACAGCCCGAGATAACAGTAATAATAATAATTTTACAGTCCTCAATAAAGTGGTTACGTTTTGGGTTTTTTTTTTTTAATCTTTTTTTTTTTTTTTAAGAATTGAGCCGATTTTTACCGAGGCAGCTGCCTCAATGGACGCTACACGCCTGCACACACACCCCTACACCCCACACACCAATGCAGTCAATAGGAGCACTATCGGATTCTAATTCTTCTGATGACATTTTATAATTGTACATATACCAAGCTTCAAAAGAAACTTATCACTATTATAACACATTTATTTTCGAAAAAAATAAGGTATATGGACATTGACAAAATGTTTTTGGCTTTCTTTCAATCACTCGATCATTCATCCTTGACCATGACACGCTTGAGTGACTGACTGAAGCAGATGCACTTAATCACCTAATTAGTGAGACAGTTGATTGGACACTGGATATGAAGTGATTTCAGCTGTTGAATTGCAAGCTTGAAAAAAAGCAATAAAGAAATCACAGAAAAAAACAATATGCCACGTCTGTCAAGAAAGCAGCGCCTTCGTGCAATCGGCATTTTGGAGGCTGGACTAAGGCAGCGTACTGTGGCTCACCGTCTTGGGGGCTCACAGCCAGCAATTTCAAACCTGGGAAGAAAGTATAACCAGACACACTCCATCAATGACAGGCCAGTAACTGGGAGACCAAGAGTCACAACACCTGCCCGAGATCGACAGATCATTTTGCAGCATCTTCGTGATGTCAATTGTTAATCAGCACAATAAAAAGTCACTGCACCTGCTCTAAAACAGAGCTTGTCATTTTCCTATCACATCTAATGAATTGCATCCAAATATAAGTGATGCGTTTCTTTTGATGCTCAGTATACCAGTGGCGGCAGAAGGCAGATAAACAATAAAACTCGAAGCACTACAGATTGACAGAACACTGAAAACTAAAACAAGCAAATTATGTACTGCAGATGTCATAAGGAAGGATACAGAACAAAGTATTTCGTGACAAACTTTTTTTTTTTAATTGAAGTCAACAATAACAAAAGAGGAATTTCCAGACGAGTGCGGTTGGAGCCACATGCCTTCAAGTCTCGGTAAACAAATGCACTGGATCTCAATCATTATTGCTTAAATAGTAGACCAACAATTGCATTCTTACATCGTTAAAACTGACCTTTCGTGTTCGGCGCACAATATACTTTGTTATCAACTTTGATATACTATTCTCTGAGCAACACTTATTAACAAATGGCAGTTGGTTAACACTGTGACCAGTACTAATTAATGTCAATTACATTTACTGCTGTAAACAGTCCTTTATAAAGTTAGCACAGTCAGCACTCCGACCCTATACAATTTTGATTTCAGTGAAGGTTAAGAGTGCAACGCACTCTGATTGTTTCATTTTGACCCGTTTCAACCCTTGTCTGCTTTTCAGGGAACACAAAAATACACAGCTGAAAGGACAGTTTTAAAATAAGTAGGCATCCATTTAGATGTACTTAGTTGGTTTTGTTGGTACAGTACTATATTTAACAGAAGTTTTAATTCAGAACGAATTTAATTCTGAAAATATCACTTGCCAAAAGAGACGACACATGGACTGTAATACAGTACACACTTTTAATAAATCCAGTATCTAAAGTTCCCCATTGACGACCCAACAGCAAAATTAAATTAAAATGGTACCCATGCACAGAACTGCGTAAAACGTAAAAGGCAATGCAATCTAGCAAAAGATTTTAAATAAATACATTTCTAGAATTAACAGTATCTAAACAGTAATTAACAGGCTTCAAAATTGTAGTATATAGTGCTCAATAAGGCCCGAACGTCACAGTTCACTTGCAAATGAAAATGCACAAAAGCATCTAAAGATCACAGATTTAAAAAATAAAAATTACATCACAGTATCTAAAACTGTTTAATGATTAACTGTTTTACATCACAGTAGCTGGTCTAGTTCGCTTTGTTTTTGCTGCATTTGTCAGGTGAAACTGCAGGAAGCACTGTAACTGCACAATAATGACTTTGCGTATGTGAGAAAAAAAAACAGACTGGTGATGGAGTCGTAAAGCACGTGCGATGGGTTAGTGCATGAATTTGTTACACATACACACACACATATATTAAATAAATATATATATATATATATATATATATATATATATATATATATATATATATATATATATATATATATGGGAATTGATTTGTTTCTTAATACAAGGATGGTAAAACATGACTGATGTGTGTTGTATATCAGAGTGCTGACTGTACCTGTGATATTTTTCATATCCAAGAACACTGTGCTTAAACAGTGTTTATGCAGTGGTTTTGCAGGTTTTGTTGAGCACTAACATGTTAAAATAAATTGAAATACCATTTTCTACTTCTTCAGTCTCTCGTCTAATGGGTAGTGCAAGTCAGGAAACACAAAACCGTGAATCTCTCTGAACACATGTTCCTGATGATTTTAATCCAGACTCAAATGCCCTTTGCTTATCAGCTTCAAAAGGATTTGAAATTACTTAAGCATTTTGAAGCTAGATTGAATGTCCTAGGAACCTTTTTTTTGTTTGTTTGTTTTTTAAATCTGTATACGTTAATGGGTTACTGAATTGATGCTATGCCAGGACAGCAATTTCATAACAGAAAAACAGCATCATAGTTGTTGCAGAAGGCATCATTGATTTGGATGCAAACTGCCGTGCCAGATAGAAGGTGCCGACTCCCTTAATGAGTGCTGCCGAGAATCATTGTGAACGTTCAGTTTCATTACACACATGGCCAAACATACGCAAATAACAATATCAAAACATATATATATATATATATATATATATATATATATATATATATATATATATATATATATATATATATATATATATATATATATATGTAAAATTTTATTGCATTTATATTAGTGCTTTTTATACAAAAGTATCGCAAAACACTGTACAGTACATAGCAGAAAAAAAAGAACAAACCACAATACATTTGTATAGCATGTCACACATACAACTGCCACAATCAGACCAGTATACACGCAATTTTAAAGTTACATTAAAACCAACCAAAATAAGAAAGCCATTTTATAAGATTGTGTTTTTAGTCTTGACTCGAAAACTGTAATGGTCCCAGCTTCTCTGACAAACGAAAGCAGAGCACTCCATAATTTAGGAGCTCTACAAGAAAAAGCCCTACCTCCCATGTTGCTTTTGTTGACCCTAGGAATAACTATCAGCCCTGCATCCTGTGATCTCAGTGCAGTTTGGAGATACGGGGTCAGTATCTCCTGCAAATAACTAGGTGCTAATCCATTCAGGGCATTGAAAGTTAACCGCAAAATCTTAATCAATTCTATACTGCACAGGGAGCCAATGTAAAGAGGACAAAACAGGGGTAACATGTTAATTTTTCCTGGTTTTAGTCATAATTCTAGCAGCGGTATTCTGAACAAGCTGCAAGCGGGATACCACACATTTTGGATCACCAGAAAAAAGTGCATTACAAAAATCAATTCTAGACGAAACAAAGGCATGCATTAGTCTCTCGGCATCAGATGCATAAATAATTGGTCTAAGTTTGGCTATATTTCTCAAACGGTAAAAAAGATACTTTAGTAACTTCCCGAATATGAACCTCAAATGATAGATCAGGATCAAAGATGACCCCCAAACTCTTAATTTCCAGTTTAAGTTTTGATGAGAGACTTTGAGGGTCGAGCTCATGTAGTCCCACATTTCCTTTTAATTGGTTCTGTGATCCCACTAGAATAACCTCTGTTTTAACTGAATTCAACATTAGAAAATTCTGTGACATCCAATGCTTGATGTCTGTAAGGCAAGTAGCTAATAACACTCAGGCAGAAGAAATTCCTGGCTTTAGGGACAACTATAGCTGGGTATCCTCAGCAGAGCAATGGAAGTTCACTCCGTGTCTGCGGATAATATCACCTAACGGCAGAATATATAATGAAAATAGCAATTGACATAGAATGGAGCCAATATTATGTATTTATCATAAGCCTGAATTAGTATTGTAATACAGAATGTGCTTTTACATGTTTGCTAGGGTGTGTGTGTTGTTTTGCCAGATTCCCCTGGCACAACCACAGCTTCAATGGACACTCTCCTGGAGTTACCATCATGAATATAAAAAACATTTTACCCCAGTTTAATAAAAGGACACCTTTATATGACAGTGTTTCAAAAAAGAAAAAGAAAGCAAGAAAAAATTCTAGAATTATATTTTACCAAGTGATCAATGTTTAGTCTGCATGTTTTTTTTTTTTTTAATATATATATATATACTGTGCTCACCCGTTATAACGCGCCTCATTACAGCACGGAATTGGTTATAACACGGTAGGGTCGTGGCTCCCATTTGCTCCATAATGCCATTACAGTAGCCCTTTTATACTCGTTATAAGGGGGAACACAAATAGCACGGTCTTGTAACTATGGCTCCCCACTATAGCGTTATAAAGATTGAGCACTGTGTGTGTGTGATACACAGTCACCTCCAAAATTATTGGCACCCTTGATAAAGAGGAGCAAAAAAGACTGTATAAAATGAACACAGGTAATGAGCTATATTTTATGCTCAAATATATGGGAAAACCATATTCTTTTATTCTAATACAATTGCTCAAAGAAAAAGTTTTTTATTAACAAGTAATAAAATTCTCTCAAAAAGGTGTCAGAATTATTGGCACCCCTAAAGATTCTTATAAATAAAATCAAACAAAATTAAATCTGCATTAACATTCTACTTTAAGTTCATCTCAGTCTTAAGGAACTGTATTGTGGCCTTCCATGGCTTCCTGTTTCACTGGGGTATAAAAATGAGTTAACACGCATATGAAATCCATTTGTCATCCATCACCATGGGGAAAGGCAAAGAACTCACAAATGAAAAGAGACAAATGGTTGTTGGCCTTCATAAAATCAGTCAATGGGTACAAAACAATAGCTAAAAAAATAAATATACCACTTACCACTATTAGAGCAATAATTAAGAAGTTCAAAACCACTGGAACAGTGGTAAACTTGCCTGGTAGAGGACGCAAGTGTATCTTGCCCCCACACACAGTGAGGCAGATGGTTCGGGAGGTAAAGGGAAATCCAAGGGCCACAGTTGGAGAATTACAGATCTTGGTTGCATCTTGGGATCACCAAGTCTCCAAATCTACAACTTTGAGAACTAAGACGACCTTCTAATCAGTTACAGTATTTATCGTTCTTATAAGGCCTTTAATTTTAAGGTATTGGTACCTTAATTATACTGTACTGGTACCTTAATTATACTGTAAAATTGTACTGGTACCTTGATAAGCATTTGCTATCTCTCAGTTTAAAAAAAAACTGGAAGTGGGTTGTCGAGGATTTGTGGCACACTCTACAACCCGGTTCCTTAGAGACGTCGGATTCAGTGGCCAAGAGTTGCGTCGCACAGTGAAGAACTTATCTGAAGCAGCAGAGAGGAGCAGCAACTGGCTGTGGTTGTGACGGAAAGATTCTGGCTGGGGATCTCAAGCACACTAGAAAGAAAGAAACGCTGATGTATGGGTAAGTAAGCTGGGCTGAGTTGAGTAGGGGACGGAGGGGGGTGATGCTGGGACGCCAGCATCACCGTCGAGCCCTCTTGAGGTGTCGTGGGCTAGTCGACGAAACACCGATGCTGGAAGGTGCCCACTTAAAGACCCCAGAGATGTACCCTACTTAGCTCAATCCAGACGGTTGTCATGCTGATGTGCTGGGGAGACCGCACTATGGTTGATCTCCAGAGGCAGCATCGCAGCCGTTGTGTGTGCTGATGCGCCAGGGAGGCAATAAGGTGATCCCTGGAGCCAGCATTACACTTCAGCCATCAACATCAGTCAGAAGGATATCTACATCATCGTATGGAAGGAAGCGCAAATGGATGGAGACACAGATGGATCATATTAGTTTACTGTGAAGTTATGTCTTAGTTGGTGCTTATCTTGGCGAGAGCCAAGTTCAAATCAGCATGAAGTTTTAACATCTACTCTCATGTAATGGAAATCATGAAATAACTTCTAACTTGTTAAGACTAGCAAGCACTGATAAAAACCAGCTCAGTTTTATACAGTGCCAAACTAATTTATTTTAACGTTTTCTTTTGGACCTTGCGATACCTGCACGATGGGTGACTTCAGTAATACAGTATCTACAACGTATCAACAACAATCAAATATCTTGTTACAGACTTAACAATTTGGGCTTTTTAATTAAAAAAAAAAAAAAACTCAAAAATGCTTAACATAAAACAGAACAGTGCTCCTACAGCAGCAGACCCAGTTTACAGTGCGCCTGGATTTCTGAGTGCATCTGATCATTTGCTGATTTTTTAAATCCTTTGATGGTAGTGCCCGGTCTACTTTTTATGTTCAAGCAAACTGACTTCATCACTGCCATTCTCACGTACTTTGACATCTGACACGTTATTTTGGTGGAAGTATTATTGGTGATCCAATCAAAACAGCTAATAAAGCCACAATAAATTTTCCACCAAAATGTCCCATTATATGGTGATTAGATGCCATTTTTACTGAATAAAAAGATTTGAAAACATTAATAGTATAAGGCTTTTCTTTGGCAGATGCTTTATGTATAGATGATTATGTAGTGATATACAGCTATGTATATGTACTGCGTGAAACAAATTCTAAAGAATATCTAGATGAATTTATCCTTTAAATCGCTGACAATTTGACTATACCATCTACAGCAAATTCACGTCTAACTCGCAAGTATTTCTTGGAATCACGTGATAATTCGGAAAAGCATGGAAACGCCAACTTTGTCACAAACTCCATCAACTCGAGTTCTGGGAGAATTCAATTTAATGCAGGCCAATTCGAGTAGACTGTCCATGGAAACGACGTATTATTAGACATAGTAAAACCAGGAATGGATCAAAGTGCTATGCAATGGTAGTCTTATTTACTGTACATCTCTGTAATACTGAACACAACATGTGTTAACAATATTTACAGAGTAAGATACTGACCTAAACAGCGCAGGATCTTAATACCATCATCCTTATGTATATTAATCCTGCTGGTGTTCTCTCAAGGGTGATCCATTAACCCCTTTATTAAACCCTTATCACGAAATACAGTCCACCCTGTATTTTCTGAAATTCTATAATTCACTTGACTGAATGCAATATGTCTATCCTGTAGTGTACAAGGCCCCTTCGCTAGTTCACTCCCCTCCACATTTCACTATACAATAAAAACAAACAAAAAAACAGTCCTTCAGGCATCAGTTCCGATAGTGATTTAAAAAAAAAAAAAAAAAGGGGATTTGGATTATAGCTTGAGGCTTTGTGGTCCAGTGGTTAAAGAAAGGGGCTTGTTACCAGGAGGTTGCAGGTTCAATCCCAGCCACTGACTCACTGTGTGTGACCCTGAGCAAGTCACTTAACCTCCTTGTGCTCCGTCTTTCGGAGGAGATGTAACACCAAGGTCCTGTTGCAAGTGGCTCTGCAGCAGTTGTGATGCATAGTTCACCCCCAAGTCTCTAAGTTGCTTTGGATAAAAAGCGTCTGCTAAATAATAATAATAATAATAATAATAATAATAATAATAATAGAAATAACAACTTAATCAGGATAGAAGATAAGAGAATTGCATTAATTAATTAGATTAATGTTGGAGGCCACAGCTAGGTGTGGTTAATTAAGCTATAGTAAAGCCTGAATTGGATTAAACACTTTTTTTGTTTGTTTGTTTCATCATTTTCATTTAACACCTGGTTTAACAGTTGTGTTACAAATAATGGGCGGTCAAATAAAATAATAATAAAGTGTACCGATCTCTTGATCGAGGGCCATCCTTGTTCGTCCTATTGGCAAGGACTGGAAAGTATTGTGCACATGCAGTACAATGAAATGTAATCAGCTCAAAACATTTAGAAATGAACAGGTCAAATAAACTAACAAGAAGATGGCATATTACAGTTTTAGGACTACAAACCTGGAGTATAGGAGCCTAAGCTTCCACTTTGTATTCTGTGCATGCAGCAAGCCATTTGCCATTTTAGAATGTTAACTTGTCACAGATTTCATGCAATGTATGGTTTATGCAACCTGGTTATTATAATTACAGGCTATAGATAACTCACTAAGAAATACAGATTGAAAGTGTTGCATTGTTGTCTCATGCGTTGCATGAAGCAGACAGGCCTTCTAAACACACCCTCTAGTAAGGCCATTTACACTATGAAGCCCTCGGTTCACGACAGCAGTAGCGACTCAAGCAGAAGCATCAAAAGTAAGTATTATTTCTGCACTTGCATTGTTGGTTTCCCATCCACGAGCTGCGAGCTGCAGTGTTACCTTTATCAGCTAAAAGACGTCACTTGCGATATCCCTTGGTGTCCACTGAGGCATTCAGCACCACAACACGCAGACTGACACAGGCACAGTTAGAATAAGGCCGTTTTTATGCAAGAAAAAAAAAACACAACACTAGCTGAAGTAACGCAAAGCCACTTTTTTCACGAACATTGGCTTGAAACCTGGTTCCAGGAGATCTAGTCTGAGGCAACTTTGCTGTATCAAACCCCATCTCCCCTGGTGTGCCGTGCAGTGGCCTGAAATCCAGTGTTCCCTCAGCTTTATATCACCATTTACAACACCTTGCTGGTGTTACTTTATTTAGTACTCTGCTACTGTGCAGCCCCCCTTGTATGAACAAAATATGAAGTGAAATCGCTTGCTTTTTACAGCAGTAGGAATTACAAAAAGAGCATTAAAAATACAGCAAACTGAATGCCAACGAGTAAATTACATACTAAAAACCGTTTTAAAGATCCAACCAAAAATGCTTAAACATAAAAACGTTTATTTTTCTGTAAGAACAGCAATCAATATTTCATAAATAAGACAACCAAAAACTCCTTCTGTAGAATGTCACTACTCCTACTGTTATACATAAACTGGACACCATTCATTTAGCAAAACTGTCATTTCACTAAATAAAATAACTTAACAAAAGTTTAAAGCCCAAGCACTCATAGAAACATAATATGTAGTGTGCCATGTAGGATCATAATATATACAGTACAGCTCTTTACTAAGAAATCATGTTGCAATGCAGGAGGCTCTTCAGTCTTCATAAAACATAAATAATAGCGAGCAGTACGTAGGCAAAGAAACAAAAGGGAGTAAAGCATTCGCATGTAGCTTAACAGTGCTGTCATGTAAAGCATTCGCGTGTAGCTTAACAGTACTGTCATGTAAAGCATTCACGTGTAGCTTAACAGTACTGTCATGTAAAGCATTCACGTGTAGCTTAACAGTGCTGTCATGTAAAACATTCGCGTGTAGCTTAACAGTGCTGTCATGTAAAGCATTCGCGTGTAGCTTAACAGTGCTGTCATGTAAAGCATTCGCGTGTAGCTTAACAGTGCTGTCATGTAAAGCATTCGCGTGTAGCTTAACAGTACTGTCATGTAAAACATTCGCGTGTAGCTTAACAGTACTGTCATGTAAAACATTCGCGTGTAGCTTAACAGTGCTGTCATGTAAAACATTCGCGTGTAGCTTAACAGTGCTGTCGTGCTTCTGTTCTGGTCTTATTTGTGCCTTTATGCCAAGAAACCAATATGCAAAAAATTATATATATATATATATATTTTTATATTTTAACTCTAATAAAAGTAGAATGCACTTAAATAGTAAAATGAGATATATATATATATATATATATATATATATATATATATATATATATATATGAGACACATTCATGAAATGAATACTTCAACATTAGACTTCAACATTCTTTTACTGTTTTCCCTTTTACAGACTACTTAAGAATGTATAGCTGTCATCCTACAGCTGTGGCCAAAGGTTTTGCATCACCTACAGAATTAACACACTTTGATTCATAAAGTCGAAATGAAACCTGCTGAATAATGTTATGTTAACATAGTGAATTGCATACCGCGTTGTAGTTTTCCAAAGACTTGACGAAAGGCTGGCAAACTGAAAGCACTTGACATTTTAAAATCTAACATGCAATACTGTACTACTATTATGGCTTCCTGCAGACTTTTACAATATCATTTCATAGTCTTGGATCACACAATGTTAAATAAAAGATCTAAATAATGTTCATATAGTTTTTATTTTAGATTATGTCCCAATGCTAAAATTCTAGATGATGCAAAACTTTTGGGCACAGCTCTAGAGATAGGGGTTGTGGATTTTTTTTGTTGTGAAATATAACTTGACAGGTGGAGGCTCAAAACATGTGTCATAAAGCACGCTGTACACAACACAGCTATAATGTGCATTGCATCAACTGCTGCATATGGGCTTCATTGTCATGGGAGCATTAAAAACAGCAGTGTCACTGAGACGCACTGTACACCTCTTGACAGATGGTGCTTCTGACCAGATAGGCATTTCTGTTGTTGTTTTTATCTCCCCATAGCAACACTGCTAAAGGCCATTCTGACATGCTATCTTTGTTCATGTGACCCCAATTAGGTGTTAAGCATACAGTTACTGCTGGGCTGCTATTCAAAGAAGCCTCACCCAATGTCAAAATAGAGTAAGTGGCTGTTGAGATGGCAGACAGCACCTGTGAACGAAGCATACCCTATTCTTACTGCCTTGTGATGGTTGCTGATGGATTAAGTTAATTAAATAGAGTAACTATATAGCCAAACTCAGTCTACGCCATTCTTACGTGTAGTAACTATATTTTCTCACATATTTCACAACATACAATGGAGAATTTAAAACGGTGTTCACCGTAGCGTTGGTGATGTACAGCTAGTGAGCCGTGAATATATTCTCCGTTACCTTCATACGTGGGCGGGGCCCGATTCCTGACACACCCGGTTAATTGTAAAATAAGGTTTAGGCATGGAGCAGGCAATAGAAGCACATTGATACGGAGCACGTACATTTCCAGCTACAATGAAACACTTTTTTACACAGCCACATATGGTTACTTAAGTAAACAGTAATTTCCTGAGGTACTCATATGAAAATTTGCAAAATACGACATAATTACACACCGCATCACCTTAATGGCCAAATGGAAACACCCGGCGCCAAGTGGTCAATGACATCTGAATTAAGATATCAACGTGCTTAAAACTTGCTCAAGATCACTTTTCAGTGGCATAAATTATCTAAGTAACAAAAGACAAACATGCATTTATACTTTGCAGCAACTTTTAGAATTACAATGCAAGAAGCCAAACAAGAAAAACTTCTTGATTATTGTTATCATTACTTTTCCTAGGCATCATAAAAAAAATAACTTACCTTTAACAAACTGCCTACTTCAGAAAAGAGCAGACAAAAAAACTGAAATATACACTGAAAAAAATCTGGACACTAGCATAAACTCCTGCAAAACCGCGATGTGTTTCTTGAAAAATATAATGCAGCCTGCGAGAGCTTACAATCTAAGAATTAAGACGCTAACTGCCGCCCAGTCAGAAGACTCAATTCTCTTTGAACAAAGACATTTGTATGGATGTGCAATGTTCCTTTTCAGACTCCTTTGATACTGCGTTTGGTCGGTTTCTTGCAGTCCCGCTAACATGCATTCTGTCTGGCCACACTCGGGTCTGACGTGTAAGACGAGCAGAACCTGTGGTTAATTTATTTAAAGTGAAAGCTGCCCGTTTCTTTGACTGCAAGCGCGCCTGTCACTCACGTCTGCCTCTCTCAAACTTCTCTGCTGTCCTCCCCCTCCCCAGCGATCTCGCTTCCGGACTACGTGAACTAACTCTTAAAGGGGAAGCTTTTCTGGGCTGGATGAGAGGCGAAGGCGCCACCACAAGGCACTGCATTTCAGTTGAGTTCAAAAAGCATTATTAATAATTTACACAAAAAGTGACAAAATGTTTTGTTTTTTTATCACTACACTCTAAAAAGACTCGATCCTGAATCTGTCAACTGTTCTTATGACAACCCGGTTCCAAATATCAACATTGTCTGTTCAGTGCAGTGTCATGTGTACCTGTATCCATATAGTATTTAAAATCCAAGCATCCAACAGGTTAAATGCAATGAGCTTATATTTATAGTGACTTTACAGTAGGCTCAAGAGAGCTTCTTTTTCTTTTTTTTTAGAACTAGCATAACCATCTGCTAAACCAGCAGTACAGGTGTAACAGGATGGAGGCTGGGCATGAACTGGCACACCTCAACGAGCACCTTAACCACAATACAGAGGGGCCAGGCTCATCTGCGTTCTGGGTTTTAGATCTTTTAACCTCATCTCATCTAACCCACAGAGGAAACAATGTGTAACCGCAGTGCATCCTACACTGCCCGTTACACACAGCATGGCACTATCATCTCTGCTAGACATTGCAAAAAACAACAGGCTTTAGAATGCTTTATCATATTTACTGGGTTTTGGTTTTTTTTTTTTAATTTGTGAACCATAATTTGCCACACGTATGTTAATTTAACACACCTGACTGTGCAAAACACCATGATACTCCAATCAAGCAGTGAATATTGATCTCAAAATGTCATGATACTATCAGACAATGTTAAACCCTGTTTCATGCACCTCATTGCAAAAAGAAGGTTTGCATCACTGTATTTGTGGGACACATATGTCCCTTGTACCTGAAAGGGCTAACATGCATGACCTAAATATAACTGTATATCATATGTGTACTGCTTAGTTACAAATATAACCAACGTTTTCCTTGGAAATTGTGGATCTAAGAAGCCAGTAAAAACATGTATCTCAGCGTTTAAGGGCTGGAAGACATGCACAAGAAACCAACACTATCAAGAAACAAATATCGTGCATTTACAGAAATTATCAGTAAAAAGAAAGGTTGCACTCCTGCATTTTCCTTTTTTTTGAGCAGTGTGTATTTCCAATTCAAATATTTGAGATGACGCTCTATTCATCCCCAGAAATGGTATTTACTGGGAAGCCAGAGCTTGAGCTTGTAACTTTATATTCATGCAGTGATGTGGCAAAATAACAACACTGATTAAAAGTGAAAATAAAGTGTGGAAAACTAAACAACCTAAGGAGTTATCTTTTAAAACCCTTAGTGAACTACTTAAATACCCTATCCTTTCCACACAGCCTATCCTTTCCACACAACATATCCTTTCCACACACCCTATCCTTTCTACACAACATATCCTTTCCACACAGCCTATCCTTTCCACACAGCATATCCTTTCCACACAGCCTATCCTTTCCACACAGCCTATCCTTTCCACACACCCTATCCTTTCTACACAACATATCCTTTCCACACACCCTATCCTTTCCACACAACATATCCTTTCCACACACCCTATCCTTTCCACACAACATATCCTTTCCACACAGCCTATCCTTTCTACACAGCATATTCTTTCTACACAGCCTATCCTTTCCACACAACATATCCTTTCCACACAGCCTATCCTTTCCACACAGCCTATCCTTTCCACACAACATATCCTTTCCACACAGCCTATCCTTTCCACACAGCCTATCCTTTCCACACAGCCTATCCTTTCTACACAACATATCCTTTCCACGCAGCCTATCCTTTCCACACAGCCTATCCTTTCCACACAGCCTATCCTTTCTACACAGCATATCCTTTCTACACAGCCTATCCTTTCTACACAGCCTATCATTTCCACAGAGCCTATCCTTTCCACACAGCCTATCCTTTCTACACACCCTTTCCTTTCCACACAGCCTATCCTTTCCACACAGCCTATCCTTTCCACACAGCGTATCCTTTCCACACAGCCTATCCTTTCCACACAGCGTATCCTTTCCACACACCCTATCATTTCTACACACCCTATCCTTTCCACACACCCTATCCTTTCTACACAACATATCCTTTCCACACACCCTATCCTTTCCACACAACATATCCTTTCCACACACCCTATCCTTTCCACACAACATATCCTTTCCACACAGCCTATCCTTTCTACACAGCATATTCTTTCTACACAGCCTATCCTTTCCACACAACATATCCTTTCCACACAGCCTATCCTTTCCACACAGCCTATCCTTTCCACACAACATATCCTTTCCACACAGCCTATCCTTTCCACACAGCCTATCCTTTCCACACAGCCTATCCTTTCCACACACCCTATCCTTTCTACACAACATATCCTTTCCACACAGCCTATCCTTTCCACACAGCCTATCCTTTCCACACAGCCTATCCTTTCTACACAGCATATCCTTTCTACACAGCCTATCCTTTCTACACAGCCTATCATTTCCACAGAGCCTATCCTTTCCACACACCCTATCCTTTCTACACAACATATCCTTTCCACACAGCCTATCCTTTCCACACAGCCTATCCTTTCCACACAGCCTATCCTTTCTACACACCCTTTCCTTTCCACACAGCCTATCCTTTCCACACAGCCTATCCTTTCCACACAGCGTATCCTTTCCACACAGCCTATCCTTTCCACACAGCGTATCCTTTCCACACACCCTATCATTTCTACACACCCTATCCTTTCCACACACCCTATCCTTTCTACACAACATATCCTTTCCACACACCCTATCCTTTCCACACAACATATCCTTTCCACACACCCTATCCTTTCCACACAACATATCCTTTCCACACAGCCTATCCTTTCTACACAGCATATTCTTTCTACACAGCCTATCCTTTCCACACAACCTATCCTTTCCACACAGCCTATCCTTTCCACACACCCTATCCTTTCTACACAACATATCCTTTCCACACAGCCTATCCTTTCCACACAGCCTATCCTTTCCACACAGCCTATCCTTTCCACACACCCTATCCTTTCTACACAACATATCCTTTCCACACAGCCTATCCTTTCCACACAGCCTATCCTTTCCACACAGCCTATCCTTTCTACACAGCCTATCCTTTCTACACAGCCTATCATTTCCACAGAGCCTATCCTTTCCACACACCCTATCCTTTCTACACAACATATCCTTTCCACACAGCCTATCCTTTCCACACAGCCTATCCTTTCCACACAGCCTATCCTTTCTACACACCCTTTCCTTTCCACACAGCCTATCCTTTCCACACAGCCTATCCTTTCCACACAGCGTATCCTTTCCACACACCCTATCCTTTCTACACACCCTATCCTTTCCACACACTGACTTTATCACACCTGCTACCAATCGACTTTGACGTAGGGCTGAGCAGCCTTAAAATGCAAGACATGTCAAGCAATAAAAATATAATTCTTAGGCTCTATGAGAGATGGTGATCAAAGTTGCTGTTTAAAGATATTGATGGCTTTATGACATAATATGACATGACTTTCGCCAGAAAGTTAAGTGAGACCACTTCTTAGTGTAGAGCAGACCACTAAAAATGCAGAACTGTTACAAAACCCTCAGGAAGGCAATGCTGCTGACCTCAGTGAAATCAAAGCTCCCACCCAAAGCTCCCAGCGTGTCGCAAGTGTATCAGGGTGGAGGCTGGGCGCCCACCAGCGAGCATCTTAAGCACTATGCAAATATGCTTCAGTGGTTTTAGAGCTTTTAGCCTCATGTTCTCATCTCACCAACAGGATACAATCCGTAACTGCTGTGCATCACGCAGCACTGCCTGTTACACAAGCATGGCTTTCTTTTTCTGTCTCAGACTCACTCAAGCCTGAAGGCAGATGGCGAGTGACAGAGCTGTATAGATACATATTGATTCACAATCCACAGAGTCCATGGAGGTGAACTTATATCGTTTTATTGCACAACGGGAGGGCTCAGCTGGTGGAAAATATCAAGTGAGGTATGTCCTATTGGCATCAAAATCTGACACGGGATTTTCAAACAGCGCTAGTAAATTACAGGACAAAATTAGGACATACCTTACAAAATAACATTCGCTTCTTCCAAGACCTATTACAGCAGGAAATGAACACAATCCCATACTAAGATGAAGAAGTTAAAAGTAAGTACAGTACAGCTATAAAGAGCTTATTGAATCAACTACCTTTTAACAAAGATATAGTTAATGATATAATGCAGCTCATGTTGTATGCTAGCAGACCCCCTTCCCTCCCACCACCACCACATTCCACTCTTTTGATAAACAAAAATTACGCCATGCAGACTGTTATCAGTGGCCAGAAACTTAACATATGTAATGAAAGGAAGTGGCAAACAAACTGCAGTCTCTTCCTTTTCATAACAATTAAAGATTCGCACAGACTAAATGAGGCCATCTTTGAGACAGACTGGGTTTGACAGCAACACATTTGTATTATAGTATCCTTTTTCTGAAACATAACTTTTCATCATCTGTAAAAAAAACAGCAAACTTTTATTTTTTACTTCAATTGGAATAACGATCATTTTTGGAATGGGATAATTAATTTCTGTAATTTAAAGTACAGTAAGTTTAACTCAATAAATAATACCTTTTTATACTGGTTACATTTTGTTTACCTCTTTTTAAAACAAACAAACAAACAAACAAACAAACAAACAGTTTAGATTTCTTTTTTAAATATCCAACTTTATTTCTTTCAACAAAAATTTGTTAAACCCGTGTGAATAGGAAGCTTAGTGTCTTCAGTTTAAGTTGTAAAATAATTGTAATTAGCAAGAGGATTGCATCACCTCTGAATAATGTTTCTAATCTTGGCACAGACAGGACTGGACTGTTACTAGGGACACCTTGGTGGCAAACAAACCATTTCCATTATCAGCATCTATCCATAAAACAGCATCTGTTTGAATTCAATTCAAAGTGAAGAAAAATGGTTCACAAAAAAGATCTGAGTCTAAAATGGCCTCTTCAGTGCTGTATATTCTGTTCTACTTTTGAAGGTTCAAATCTAAAACACACTTTACAGGTACAGATTGAAGCACCTGTTCTATTTGGTTTGTTATCCGCATGCGAATGGCAATTTTGAAAGACCTACTTATTATGATACCACTGAAAGGCAGTGGAGATGGAAAGCACAGCATATGGCTCTCTTTGCAAACAGGCTGCACAAGCCTGGTTTAACAGGAACTTTCTGAAACCACCATGTTACGTAATGCTTTGACATGTTTCAAATATGGCACCTTCACAAAATGAACCATGTCAACACTCGAGAATAATCATGTTACGGTTCAGTCAGTTCACTGGTTTGATGCTCTGAGTGGAGTTATCTTTCCCAACAGTGCCGGCGCTAGGATTTACTGGGCCCTTCTCTATGCCGTCCTGCAGTATAGCAAGCAGTATGGTACTCATTTATAATTTACATTCAGTTTGACAGGCAACAGGTGTGGGTATACCTCTGACAGGAGCATAGATATTGTAATACGTTCAGAGCCCTATTCACAAGACCTTTTTTAACTCATAAGTTATTTAATATTCATGAAACAGTTGGCTTCCTCGACAGTATAGGAAGGTTTCATGAATACTAAACTTTCTCATAACCTTTAGGAGCCCTGTGGCAAAGTGATTTACAGTTTGCAAGTGTAGTAGTGATGTGATTATGAAACAGAAGACAGACAACAAAGTTCATGGTCCAAACAATATGTTTATTTATAATCCTGGTCTGGTGACCACAGAGAATAATTCCAGGAAATACACAGCAATGTGTATTGCACTGTTTCTAAACAATGGGTTCCAAACTAAACACAGTAGAACACACACACGATCACAAGTCCAGAGTCAGTGCTAAAGTGCTTGTGGTGAAATACAATTTGTTCGTGCACAGTTGTGAAGTGTTGTCCGGGTTTAGTGCTGGCTTTTAGTCACAGCTCCGGATCGTGTTAGCCGTCTAATAAGAACAAACAGGAACAGATCACCTAGCCATGTCCCCTTTTGTACCTTCAGTCAAGCCCTCTTGTTTAGCGAGTGAAACAGTTTCTCCTTCAATCCATGGTTGCCACATCGCTTTCCCTCTGGGGCGATGACTTAATGTACTGCAGCTGTGCCCCCTTTCTAGATGGCCGACTTCCACCTAACCCAGGGAATGAATTGTCTGACCATCCAGTCCGGGGCACTCTGTTCCCTTTACACCGCAACCTCACAGGTCGAGAGGGAGATTTATAATTAAGATTCATTCTTTCTCTGTCACAAGCCCAAACCCTGTTTCCCTAATGTTCATAGGCCATGCAGTCTGCTCATATCAACCCACCTCCTCTGAGCTGCCCAGGGCTAATAGAAGTCGTAACCACAATGCAAAAGACCTGGGTTAGTTTGCATCTGTGGGTTTACATCTCATCTCATCGACAGGGGATAGAATCTGTAACAAAATCCGTAAACAAAAGTGCTTACTCTGGGCCATTCGAGAGAGCAGGCTTTCCATCCCCAACTTCCCTGAAGTAATTGGAGGTGGAATTCATTGAGGAATGGTCATGTATTCCTCCAGAGTAATACTGTAGACTCATCATGTCGAATCAAAAACATCAATCTATTTCTGAAAACTTTAAACGAGGGACAAGACGTTAATATATTGCTGTCAACGGGCTACAGGATTTTTTTTTTGGTAGTCGTTTTGAGCCTCAGCAATTAGATGCTCATTTCAGGGTTGTTAGTCAACTTAGAAAGGGTACCCATTACCTTCCACTATTTGAACTTCCTTCTGTATAGTACATGAATCTGCTGTTCTTTATTTTTAAATAGTGATTGAATCTGATGGCTGGCCTGTGCAAGCACTTTACAGTAAATTATTGTTACAATTATGAGGATCAAAGTATGTTTTTTTATTGAGTTGGGTTGGCCTTCTGGTTTGTATCATCCCTGCAGATGCTTAATTCATTGTAAAGAGTCCTTGGTGGAACAAGTGACATGTTCAATAAAGAGCGTATTTGATCTTGGCATAACTGTATTCCTGAATTCAGAATCTTACAGCTTTTTCGTAAAATCTACTGTTAAAGTGTTAGTTTATTAAAGTAAATGCATGACAGCGCTAATCTTTCTGCTGCTCTGCTATCTGATGTTTTGTTTACGGTGGAAACTACAGGCGTTTTTAGTGTGGGGTTCTGTGGGCCAAACACAACACAAAATGTTTTTGTACTCCACAGGAAATTTTGAAAAAAAATGCACCATATAAAATGTAATCCAATGACATTAGAGACCTATCTTATTCATAAAACACAAACATTGTTTAAAAACATGTGAGTCTAAGCATTGTGAATAAGGCCCTAAAAGACTTATCCATGTAAATAGTGTGTGTCTGGGGATGGAGTTAAATCTGTCCCTATCAGCAATCACAGGTGTGGCCATTCCCCAATTAGGTAATTGGTCCTAATTGGGGAGTGGCCACATGTATAAAAGGAGCCAGAAAACCCTTGTTTGTTGGAGGAGTTTGGTTGGTGGATGTGGATGTGGATGTGGATGTGGATGTGGATGTGGATGTGGATGTGGATGTGGATGTGGATGTGGATGTGGATGTGGATGTGGATGGCGGATGGTGGATGCGGATGGTAGATGTGGATGTGGATGTGGATGTGGATGTGGATGTGGATGGCGGATGGTGGATGCGGATGGTAGATGTGGATGTGGATGTGGATGTGGATGGCGGATGTTGATGTGGATGGTGGATGTGGATGGTGGATGTGGATAGTGGATGTGGATGGTGGTTGTGGATGTGGATGTGGATGGTGGATGTGGATGTGGATGGTGGATGGTGGATGGTGGATGTGGATGGTGGATGTGGAGGTGGATGTGGATGGTGGATGGTGGATGGTGGATGGTGGATGGTGGATGGTGGATGTGGATGGTGGATGGTGGATGGTGGATGGTGATGGTGGATGTGGATGTGGATGGTGGATGTGGATGGTGGATGGTGGATGGTGGATGGTGGATGGTGGATGGTGATGGTGGATGTGGATGTGGATGGTGGATGGTGGATGGTGGATGGTGGATGTGGATGGTGGATGTGGATGGTGGATGTGGATGGTGGATGTGGATGGTGGATGGTGGATGGTGATGGTGGATGTGGATGGTGGATGGTGGATGTGGATGGTGGATGTGGAGGTGGAGGTGGATGGTGGATGGTGATGGTGGGATGTGGATGTGGATGGTGGATGGTGGATGGTGGATGGTGGATGGTGGATGTGGATGGTGGATGGTGGATGTGGATGTGGATGTGGATGGTGGAGGTGGATGGTGGATGTGGATGGTGGATGTGGATGTGGATGTGGATGGTGGATGGTGGATGTCGATGTCGATGGCGGATGGTGGATGTGGATGTGGATGTGGATGTGGATGTGGATGGTGGATGGTGGATGGCGGATGTGGATGGTGGATGTGGATGGTGGATGGTGGATGGTGGATGTGGATGTGGATGTGGATGGTGGAGGTGGATGGTGGATGTGGATGGTGGATGTGGATGTGGATGGTGGATGGTGGAGGTGGAGGTGGATGGTGGATGTGGATGGTGGATGGTGGAGGTGGAGGTGGATGGTGGATGTGGATGTGGATGGTGGATGTGGATGGTGGATGTGGATGGTGGATGTGGATGGTGGATGTGGATAGTGGATGTGGATGGTGGTTGTGGATGTGGATGTGGATGGTGGATGGCGGATGTGGATGGTGGATGTGGATAGTGGATGTGGATGGTGGTTGTGGATGTGGATGTGGATGGTGGATGTGGATGTGGATGTGGATGTGGATGGTGGATGGCGGATGGTGGATGTGGATGGTAGAGGTGGATGGTTGATGTGGATGTGGATGGTGGATGGTGGATGGTGGATGTGGATGGTGGATGTGGATGTGGATGGTGGATGTGGATGGTGGATGTGGATGGTGGATGTGGATGGTGGATGTGGATGTGGATGGTGGATGGTGGATGGTGGATGGTGGATGGTGGATGTGGATGGTGGATGTGGATGGTGGATGGTGGAGGTGGAGGTGGATGGTGGATGTGGATGTGGATGGTGGATGTGGATGGTGGATGTGGATGGTGGATGTGGATGGTGGATGTGGATGTGGATGGTGGATGTGGATGTGGATGTGGATGTGGATGGTGGAGGTGGGTGGTGGATGTGGATGGTGGAGGTGGATGGTGGAGGTGGATGGTGGATGTGGATGTGGATGGTGGATGGTGGATGTGGATGTGGATGGTGGATGGTGGATGTGGATGGTGGATGTGGATGGTGGATGTGGATGTGGATGGTGGATGGTGGATGGTGGATGTGGATGGTGGATGGTGGAGGTGGAGGTGGATGGTGGATGGTGGAGGTGGAGGTGGATGGTGGATGGTGGATGGTGGATGTGGATGTGGATGTGGATGTGGATGGTGGATGGTGGATGGCGGATGTGGATGGTGGATGTGGATGGTGGATGGTGGATGGTGGATGTGGATGTGGATGTGGATGGTGGAGGTGGATGGTGGAGGTGGATGGTGGATGTGGATGTGGATGGTGGATGGTGGATGGTGGATGTGGATGGTGGATGGTGGAGGTGGAGGTGGATGGTGGATGGTGGAGGTGGAGGTGGATGGTGGATGGTGGATGGTGGATGTGGATGTGGATGTGGATGGTGGATGGTGGATGGCGGATGTGGATGGTGGATGTGGATGGTGGATGGTGGATGGTGGATGTGGATGTGGATGTGGATGGTGGAGGTGGATGGTGGATGTGGATGTGGATGGTGGATGGTGGAGGTGGAGGTGGATGGTGGATGTGGATGGTGGAGGTGGAGGTGGATGGTGGATGTGGATGGTGGATGTGGATGGTGGATGTGGATGGTGGATGGTGGATGTGGATGGTGGATGTGGATGGTGGTTGTGGATGTGGATGTGGATGGTGGATGGCGGATGTGGATGGTGGATGTGGATGGTGGATGTGGATAGTGGATGTGGATGGTGGTTGTGGATGTGGATGTGGATGGTGGATGTGGATGTGGATGTGGATGTGGATGTGGATGGTGGATGGCGGATGGTGGATGTGGATGGTGGATGTGGATGGTGGATGGTGGATGTGGATGTGGATGGTGGATGTGGATGTGGATGTGGATGGTGGATGTGGATGGTGGATGTGGATGGTGGATGTGGATGTGGATGGTGGATGGTGGATGGTGGATGGTGGATGGTGGATGTGGATGTGGATGGTGGATGGTGGAGGTGGATGTGGATGTGGATGGTGGATGTGGATGGTGGATGTGGATGGTGGATGTGGATGTGGATGGTGGATGTGGATGTGGATGTGGATGTGGATGGTGGAGGTGGATGGTGGATGGTGGAGGTGGATGGTGGATGTGGATGGTGGATGTGGATGTGGATGGTGGATGGTGGATGGTGGATGTGGATGTGGATGGTGGATGTGGATGGTGGATGTGGATGGTGGATGTGGATGTGGATGGTGGATGGTGGATGGTGGATGGTGGATGGTGGATGTGGATGTGGATGGTGGATGGTGGAGGTGGAGGTGGATGGTGGATGTGGATGTGGATGGTGGATGTGGATGGTGGATGTGGATGGTGGATGTGGATGGTGGATGTGGATGGTGGATGTGGATAGTGGATGTGGATGGTGGTTGTGGATGTGGATGTGGATGGTGGATGGTGGATGGTGGATGGTGGATGGTGGATGTGGATGGTGGATGGTGGATGTCGATGGTGGATGGTGGATGTGGATGTGGATGTGGATGGTGGATGGTGGATGTGGATGTGGATGGTGGATGGTGGAGGTGGATGGTGGATGTGGATGTGGATGGTGGATGGTGGAGGTGGAGGTGGATGGTGGATGTGGATGTGGATGTGGATGGTGGATGGTGGATGTCGATGTCGATGGTGGATGGTGGATGTGGATGTGGATGGTGGATGGTGGATGTGGATGTCGATGGTGGATGGTGGATGTGGATGTGGATGGTGGATGGTGGATGTGGATGTGGATGGTGGATGGTGGAGGTGGATGGTGGATGTGGATGTGGATGGTGGATGTCGATGTCGATGGTGGATGGTGGATGTGGATGTGGATGGTGGATGGTGGATGTGGATGTGGATGGTGGATGGTGGAGGTGGATGGTGGATGTGGATGGTGGATGTGGATGGTGGATGTGGATGGTGGATGTGGATAGTGGATGTGGATGGTGGTTGTGGATGTGGATGTGGATGGTGGATGGTGGATGGTGGATGGTGGATGGTGGATGTGGATGGTGGATGGTGGATGTCGATGGTGGATGGTGGATGTGGATGTGGATGTGGATGGTGGATGGTGGATGTGGATGTGGATGGTGGATGGTGGAGGTGGATGGTGGATGTGGATGTGGATGGTGGATGGTGGAGGTGGAGGTGGATGGTGGATGTGGATGTGGATGTGGATGGTGGATGGTGGATGTCGATGTCGATGGTGGATGGTGGATGTGGATGTGGATGGTGGATGGTGGATGTGGATGTCGATGGTGGATGGTGGATGTGGATGTGGATGGTGGATGGTGGATGTGGATGTGGATGGTGGATGGTGGAGGTGGATGGTGGATGTGGATGTGGATGGTGGATGTCGATGTCGATGGTGGATGGTGGATGTGGATGTGGATGGTGGATGGTGGATGTGGATGTGGATGGTGGATGGTGGAGGTGGATGGTGGATGTGGATGTGGATGGTGGATGGTGGAGGTGGAGGTGGATGGTGGATGTGGATGTGGATGTGGATGGTGGATGGTGGATGTCGATGTCGATGGTGGATGGTGGATGTGGATGTGGATGGTGGATGGTGGATGGTGATGGTGGATGTGGATGGTGGATGGTGGATGGTGATGGTGGATGTGGATGGTGGATGGTGGATGTGGATGTGGATGTGGATGGTGGATGTGGATGGCGGATGTGGATGGCGGATGTGGATGTGGATGTGGATGTGGATGTGGATGTGGATGGTGGATGGCGGATGTGGATGGTGGATGGTGGATGTGGATGTGGATGGTGGATGTGGATGTGGATGTGGATGGTGGATGTGGATGTGGATGGTGGATGTGGATGTGGATGTGGATGGTGGATGGTGGATGTGGATGTGGATGGTGGATGTGGATGGTGGATGTGGATGTGGATGGTGGATGGTGGATGTGGATGTGGATGGTGGATGTGGATGGTGGATGTGGATGTGGATGGCGGATGTGGATGGTGGATGTGGATGTGGATGGTGGATGGTGGATGTGGATGTGGATGTGGATGTGGATGGTGGATGGTGGATGTGGAGGTGGATGTGGATGGTGGATGGTGGATGTGGATGGTGGATGGCGGATGGTGGATGGTGGATGTGGATGGTGGATGGTGGATGTGGATGTGGATGGTGGATGTGGATGGTGGATGTGGATGTGGATGGCGGATGTGGATGGTGGATGTGGATGTGGATGGTGGATGGTGGATGTGGATGTGGATGTGGATGTGGATGGTGGATGGTGGATGTGGAGGTGGATGTGGATGGTGGATGGTGGATGTGGATGTGGATGGCGGATGGCGGATGTGGATGGTGGATGGTGGATGTGGATGTGGATGGCGGATGTGGATGTGGATGTGGATGTGGATGGTGGATGTGGATGTGGATGGTGGATGGTGGAGGTGGATGTGGATGGTGGATGTGGATGTGGATGGTGGATGTGGATGTGGATGTGGATGGTGGATGTGGATGTGGATGGTGGATGTGGATGTGGATGGTGGAGGTGGATGTGGATGGTGGATGGTGGATGTGGATGGCGGATGGCGGATGTGGATGGTGGATGGTGGATGTGGATGGCGGATGGCGGATGTGGATGGTGGATGTGGATGGCGGATGGCGGATGTGGATGGTGGATGTGGATGGCGGATGGCGGATGTGGATGGTGGATGGCGGATTGCTGACGAAGTACCCCATGCTTGAAAAGCTTTTTGAACACTTTTGAACTCAGTACATATATGTGTGTGTGTGTGTGTGTGTACTGTGTCTGTGTGACCAAGAGTGAAGGCTAATGCCCAGCCTGACAGTAAAGAGTATTTGTATTTTGTTTTGTTTTGTATAAACCTTTTGCTTTGGCCCTTGTGCCTTTTTCTTTGTTTGCTGTTAAATAAAAGTGTGCAACAGCACCACTGAACAGCAGATTCTGTCTCTGCTTCCTGCCGATAACCAGCCTGGGCTGTGATGCTATCCTGTCACAAATGTTCTCTCAAAAAGTCGTGCTGTCGCAATATAACATTTGGATCCTTGCTACCTCTATTTATTGAGGACAGAGAGAACCTTTTTAAACAGAGCGTGTATGAATAGGTTACAAAGCCATGCTGTTGCTGCAGACTCATTGGGATCTTTTAAGAGACAACTTGACAAAACTTCTGGGATCAATCATCCAATAAATAACGGACGAGCGTTGATAGGCTCTCGTGTTCTGATGTTCTAACATCAGAACAGGAGAGGCTGTGTGGTCCAGTGGTTAAAGAAAAGGGCTTATAACCAGAAGGTCCCCGGTTCAAATCCCACCTCAGCCACTGACTCATTGTGTGACCCTGAGCAAGTTACTTAACCTCCTTGTGCTCCGTCTTTCGGGTGAGATGTAGTTGTAAATGACTATGCAGCTGATGCACTGTTCACACACCCTAGTCTCTGTAAGTCGCCTTGGATAAAGGAGTCTGCTAAATAAACAAATAATAATAGAAACTGATCGCTAAACTAATCCTGGATGTGATGTTAAGAAGTCCTTATTCACAGGAATCCTTGTCTTTCACCATGGGGTGTAGGTAATATTAATATATATATATATATATATATATATATATATATATATATATTGTAAAGGAGACGCTCGCTACACAGGCTGTCTCAGGCTCTTTTCCCTTTAAATTGACCCAAACACAGGAATTTGAAATTCTTTTTTCCAGCGCGGTTGCGCTAATTTTCTTTTATTTTTAGACACATACACAAAAAGAAACAAATACAAACAAAAACCTAGCTCCACTCTGGAGTGCTAACTAACTTACAGGAACACCCTGTCTAACCCGGGACAGCTAAGCTGTTTCCCCGACCTTACAAAACCACAGCAAGAATCGTACACACAGTACCTTTTCCTTTTAACGACTCACAGTCGGGCTCTTCACACAGCAGCAGCCCTGAGCAGACTGACTGCTCTCCTTAAGTACCCTGCACCTGGCTCTAATTTACAATGATAGCCAGGTGCAGGGGATAATTAACAAAAATTAACAATTAAATTAGGGTTTTTCAGCCCATGTCCTTCTGGGAGGTGTAGTCCTGTTTTCACCCCAGACTACACTATCTTACAATATATATATATATATATATATATATATATATATATATATATATATATATATATATATATATATATATATGCTGTATGTGTGTGTGACTAAAACAAAAGAAGCAAAGACGTGCATATTTTCAAAGGGAAGCTAATTTTTGATATCTGCAAAGTTGTGACTGTTTGCAAGAAATTGCAAAAGTAGTTCTACTTTCCAGCTATCAGCTCATGCAACTTGTACCTCTTCTGTTTCTGATTGGCTAATTACAGGTTGCCTGCTTTTTCGTTTCGTTACACAACTTTATGTAAAATTTGTTGCACAGCAAAGTCACTGAAGTGTATGAACTCCAGTGTTTGAAACCATGAGGTACATTTTCCAGTTTATTACCGCTGTTTATATTCAAAACATATACGGTATATAGATGACACACAAAGCAGCTTTCACTTGAAACTTTCCCAGCCTATTGTATAATACATTTCTCTAATGTATTCAAACAACAGCCTTTTCTGGAGTTGGATGGACAAGTCACCCCATTCTTTCCTAATAAGGCTTGCTTTCTACACATCCTGAGCTGCCAGACCAATCACAACATCCCAGAGAGCACAGCATGTTAATAAATGTGAAAGACATCTGTTTACTGTACGGTAACAGCCATGTTTATCTAACATCAGAGACATTTTCAGTAACCTAAGCAGAAAATAAATTATTCCAAATATGTATGTAGTCAGCGGCAAATAAATCAATTTGCTATCCAGAAAATAACATGTACTCTACACTATCACACATTATAGTAATTATTATAATTGAATAATGCCTGTTGTTTCGCCTGATGATATAAGCTTCGAGATGGAAAGAGCCCCTTTTCTGTTTGGAGCATCAGAAAAGACGAGTTAAGGAGGCCCCATGCCACCATGCTAAGAGCTTAAGACTGTGAGTCAGGCGGTGTTGTGTGATACACTGCCATAACGGATTATCGTTCCCTGTCGAGGAGATGAGATGAGGTTAAAAGCTCTATAAACATGAATGCAGACAAGCCTGTGGTTTAAAGGCTTGCTTGAGGTGTGTAGGGTCACCGGTTCGCGATCAGCCTCTGTCTTGTTACATTAGGATAACCTAATATTAATGAAGCAAAGGGTGTAATTTAAATTAAAAATAAATAAATAAAAACTGTTTTGTTGGTTTAGATCTTGCTAGAGAGTCGATGGGAAATAAGTGCCAACAGTAATGTGTGAGTCAGCCTATAACACAACCAAACTCCATTGCTGTTGTGTACTGTAGTGAGCAAGCAGCCAGATTCCTCCTGTATTCAGAACCGTGGCTGCAGTGCTGCAGGCAGGTAGGCAAGGGCACCGCCTTGTGTCTGAACCCTCATTAAAATTGCCATTCAAAGACTCCTGCTTCAAAATACAAAGCTTGATAAGAGAGAAGCAATGGTATTTTTTTTCATCAAGTTTAATCCAGTTGGGTTGGCCCATGTTATAAATCAGACCAACGTGTGCACAGTTCTATTTATTTTACGAGACATTTTCCTCATTTAAACTCAACCTCCTGACTCACAAACACAAGACTGCAAATTAGATGTTGTAAATCTGAGCTGTGGCTCATTTAAGAGCTTGACTCTCTATGTAAATGACTTTTCACGGCAGCAATGACAGAAATTGCCAAGCTCCTTAAAAGCTGCCTGTAAAAGGCAATTGCAATTCAAGACTAAGGTCTTATATTAACACACAGCATGCGAGGACCACAGGTGCAATTATGAGTATATTTTTTTCCCCATTTCTACATTTTTTAACCTCTTCTGTAATGCTCTTATTTGTGTATCGATAATTGACCTTGGCTTGCAAACTACTGTATACTCCATTTGGACTTACAGTATAATGAAGTAGTGTTAGACCGTAAGAGCATTCTGTGGTTATTATAACTCTTCCTATCATTATCAGAGCTAACAAGCAGATAAACTTAACTTGGTTTAATGAATAATCAAGTTTACAGCTGGGGGTAACCGTGTGAACCAAGTTCAATGGCAGAAGAAAATCCTTGTTTCTTTAATTACTTGTTTAGCTTTAACCCTGAGTGAAACACATTCTGAAGGTATCATCTGTTCTCTTACCCACTATTATTATTTTCCTCTTTTGATCCAGTGTTGCTTGTTGCCATGGTGTACCATCACTTCTGTGGTCTTGGCAATATATTAAGACATATTTGTTCCAGTGGCAAACACTAGCACCTAGGAATACATTATCTCTAGTATGGAGTATTTGTTTGCTCTGCCCTATGCAAATGTCATAAGCCATTTTCTGGGACTGGAGTATATGCTAATGAAATAATACTTGTTGTTTATCTCGTACTTTATTGAAAACCCTAACTGATTTTTTTTTTAACATTTGTACTCTGTTACAGATAGCGGTCCAAATGACTTCAGTGCAAATAGAGGTAAGTTCAGCACATATCAAGTCCTGGTGACATGGCCATTTCTCACACTGAACCAGGCTTCACCAAGTTAGTGATTAAAGCGATGTCAGGTTTTATTATGGTCCTTGTTTCTTCACTGGCATCTTGGTTTAGAAGTGCATGGGTTCAGCTGCAGACTGATCTTTACTCAACCTTGGCACAAGATTAAAATGAGCTCCGAGTTGTGTGATATCCAGATAGTAGGCTGAACCCTAAATGTTCTGTCTCTTGTGCATTTCTCTTTTCCTTTGCTTGTATTGACTCACATGGTTTTCAGCCACTGCATGATCAAGATGTACAGAATACGCAGTACAAGTCATCTACATTTACAGAGTAAAGCAAGCTAATGTAGGCAGTTTCCTAATGCAGTAAAATTTTAATTTGACAGAGGAATTTGTTTGTGAAAATATTTCCCTGGAAAAACTAGAAAACAGGTAGTGTTGTATGATGTTTTTACGGAGTCTGTCCCCTATCGGTGCCTGACTCTTTTGCTTGGCTCTTTTGCATATCCTGGCTCTTTTGCATATCCTGTGGAGCTCTTCACACTACCTGTTTGGGTTCCTGTGCGTATTGACAGATGCCACAATCCTCTGTCTTCCCCTATCACTTATCAGTCATTCCCAAACAACTTATCCTTTTGGGATGTTTGCCAGTCCTGGGGATGGATTCCAAACTTGCACCCTCAAAGTATAAGATACCCCTGCAGTCAGCAGTGCCATTGCTAGGATAACTTTTTCAAAAAAAGTGCTACTGCCTCTACACTGAACAGCAGCATTTCAAAAGGGTTACCATTGTGGTAGCCTACCAAACCTACACTTGTTATGCATTATCAAGTATATGAAAGATGAAAAATATACTGTCTTTAACTCTCCCAGTAGCAGTCAATGTAGAGGAACGGAAACAGTGCAGTATAAGGGAATAAAAAAGAAAGAGTGATGCGCATTATTTCCCAGTGTTAATAACTAGGACACTGCAATTCCTCATTCACTGAGTTATGTTTCTGCCAAGTGTTAATGCCCCACTTAGAGGCTCCCTGTGCTGCACTGTGTTGGCGTGATTGTGAATTGAAGTTCTTTTTGAACTGAGACCATCTATAAAAATAATGTTGAACATTTTTGTGTGGGGCAGTCATGCCTTGATCATTTGAGCTAGTCTGCCTAGCTCAGGACCATACATGGTTACAATTGATATGTTTATTAAGTGTTCTGTCTGCAATCCCCATCAAGGTTGTATATTACAGGGAAGAATTACATTCGCAAAGCATGGGGTATTAAAGGTCACTTTAAGCCATTAAGTTTATAGAGGTTGCTTATTAAATATATTTTCTTGCCACTGTGAGTAATATATTAACGTATTATAAATGTGGAAAGGGCAGATCAACTGGGAAACACTATAAATTACCACAACTTTCACTTATTTAATATACCGGTATTATATATTATGACTATATTACGACTGAACCTGGAGGTAAAAGTTTCGAACAGTGAACAAAAAACTTATAAATAATGTTATTATTGTATTACTTAAAAAGAAAAAGTAAAAACAACAACAGGATTCTCAATGTGCAGCAGCCTGTACAATATATAGGTGCTTAAAAGTAATATGACCAGTTCATAGATGCCATGGGAGATTATTAATGGTTTTCCTTGAGATACTGCATGTATTCTTCTCCTGTTCTAGTGCAAGGCAGGGTGTCATTTAACATGTAGTGCTGCACAAACCGATTATTCCATTGTTCTGACTGAGCTCTCCACAGAAATCAGATGCTGACAATCAGGGGAGGGTCATTGCTAGTGATTGGGCTAATTTACCATTCCACTTGAAACAAGTGAAGAAACAGCAGCTTGGATTTGTGATGATTGCTGCTTTTCTTAGACTCCGTGGAGATCAGCAATCCACACAAAGCAAAGCAGCTGTTTCTTCACTTGTTTTATGTGGCAAGGTCAATTTGCCAATGACCCTCACCTGTGGAGAGCTCAATCGGAATGATCCAGTAATCGGTTCAGAAACTCTATTAACATGTTTTAAAGGCCCATGACAGGAGTGGATGTTACATCAAAGGTGAGATTTTCACTTCCTCCAGGTAGCTCGCCTGTCCACCGGAGGTGTTTAAAGTAGCCTTTTGCACCTTTTGTGTTTTATTGCAGCTAAGCTCACACCCTTTTGCAAAGCATGGGATGGATGAATTAATTGCATTTCATCACAAAAAAAGATGAATAATAATAATAATACATTTTTAGAATATTTTTCATCTATAATGTACAGGTAAAATACCTAATATTGTCTGAACACTTAAATATTCTAAGGTAGAAAAATATTGTTATTGCTCTTCTAAACAATACAAAAAGTACAAAAAAAGACAAACAGAGTCTGAGTGTTGAAACTTAATAGGAAGGGACTGATATCATTCTAGAAGACAATTCTTGACACATAACAATATAAAAAAGCCGATGCATTGTTAACATCACAACTGTCAGTTTCATATTGTGTGATATTTAATTTTTTTTTTTCATAAGACGTACAGTAGTTTACAATGAGAGCTCACCCAGTAATACAACACAATGACTTCTATTGCAGTTCCACTCCTATGATGTTTACAGTAGCATGAATAGGCTGTAGCTTGTTCTCAATGGTTTCTCTGGCTCAGTGTTATTATTTTAAAAACATGCATCAAATATATTGTTCCACATCTAATATCACAATACATTCTGTAATGTGCTTCTTCACTACAATGTATCTGGTCATCTATGACATGTCCCCACAATCCTACCACCACGCTCAAGCTTTCCCTGAATCAATCTTGCAGGCAGAGTGCTGTATCAGCCTTTGAGCTCTGGTTCAGTTTGTCAACCTATTGGGGAATAGATACTGACTGGACATGTGGAAGGTAAAAAAACATATTTGCTAGACCTCGGATATTCAAACTAAAGGATGTTTTTTTTTTTGTTTTTTTTTTTAAATTACACAAACAAAACTGTGATTGAATCTTATATAATTGCTGCATTGACTCACTTTTCTTAAACGTTGTTAAATAAACTAATGCAACTTCATATCTACCTCTCAAAATGCTCTCGAGTAAACTGTATATAACATTCACAATATGCATACTGCACATTTTAAATGAGTGAATGTATTTCAGAGCCATATCATTTCAATGCTGTATTAAACAGCAATGGAGACAATAAGAATACAGTGAGATGCTGCAAACTTTAGTAAATGCTAAATGGAAACATAAGCCTGCAATAAAGACTCTTAATTTCCAGTTGCTTACAAGGAAGTCGGTGCTTTTAATGTATCAGGCTATAACTTATTCATGAAACCCAGAAAAATGAATCAATTGAATGTTCATCATGAATCAGCTCTCCTGCTTTATGAGTGTTGGAGGCGGCAGACTTAAAGAAAGAAGGATTGGGTTCTTGTTAAGAACATGAGGGAAGCATTCATTAGCACTCACACTGTCATTCGCTTTTATTCATTCTGGTGAAAGCCTATAGAACAGGAAAGCAGAACAGGTGTGTGGTGTAGATGTCTATTGATTTCCTCTCTCCCTTACCTTTCTGTTCAGTGTGTAAGCCTTACAGTGCAGTGTTTTTAAATTAATTTTTCTTAGCTTTAGTAACATGGTCACTACTCACTTTATACTTCAGACGTTGATAAACTTTTCATTTTAATATGTTTTGGTGACTCTAATATTTGATTTATTTCTTAGCTTATATAAGTTAACTAAAGCTAACTTGAGTTGGGCAAAACAGTTTTGTCATTGCACACATTAAATCCTAAACACACATTTTGATCAATCCAGTGATTAGCAGATGATTACACAGTCCATATCTTGGACTACATCATGGTACTTTAGGTACAGTAAGGCAGTGCAATAGTGCCAATGAGGGCCTGTGAACTCAGCTGAAAGATTCTAATGGGATTATATTGTACATTTTCCACATCACGAAGCCTGTTGACTGAGGCTCATGTAACAGTCCTGCAGTATCTTACATATCACAAAAACAGCATGGAAAACTACTGGCAGATGTCTGATTCTGAGGGTTCCCCCGATCAAAATTCCTTATCCATTAAGTATCGTAACTCAGTGCGCTGTATAGACATCTGTGGCAGTGTGACCCCGTCTTGTGTGTATTGTTGTATAGTGTGTTAAATGTTGGTGTATAGTCATTGGTACACGGGATATAAATGGGTCTACGTAGCACGAGTGATAAAATGTATATTTGTATTTAGCCACGAGGGTTGCATATCACTTCATGTGCTGATTAAAATGTAATACTACGTGAGCACGTGGAAGGACACGTAATTAATCCATGTGCAGTTGTACCGAGATTCTAATTGAATGATTGATTAGCAATCGAGTCTCGGTACAACTGCATAAAAGACGCACATTGTCACTCAGTCAGGGTTGGGTGTACAGAGAGGAGGTACGGGGAGATAGAGAGAAGACAATAACAATTGCTAAAACGTGCTGGATTAGCCAGCACGACACTTACTTGTTTGTCTGTCTGGTTTGTTTGGCCCTTGTGCCCGTTTGTGTGGTGTGTTTTGTTCAACTCTTTTATTTTGAATTATTATTTAATAAAGAAACCAAGCACCTTCAGGTCTCGGTTTTAACCCGCAGCTGCGTATTTGCGTCTTCTTCCGGGTGTGACGTCACCACTGCAGCCATCCTGCCACAACATCTCATTATTTCCTTCTTGCAGAGGAGTCTGGATGACTGCCATGGCGAGCCTGCAGACACACACACAGTCCCCTCTGAACAGTAAACTATGTTAGTCAGAAGTACTCACAGGTCAGTACTTTGCAGAGATGTCATGGTTTGATTATAACGAGAACGAGACTGAGAATAAGAAAAGTCTGTTCAGCCCATCATCCCTTGCTTGCACATCGTTGGCCCCAGGGTATTATCTCATGTGTATTAATGCCCACTTTAGCTGGAAGCTGAAGGTACTAAATCATTTTCTAACTGTTTTGTTTTTAAATTCCCTTTGCATTCTATTACCTTTTCTACAGTGTATGGGATTAATGGAAATCCCCCTTTACGTATATTTGTTTCTAGTCTGAAAAGGTTTATTATAACCTGTGTTTTAGGCACAGTATAGGCCTGTACCTACAGTGTTTTCATTTTTGTAAACAGTTGGAGGTTTCAGGGTTTGGTTTCAGCTTTATTTGGCTAGGCCTCAATGCAGTTACAAATTATATTTCTCTGTAAACCTAGCTTCCTGTCAGGTAAGTAGGTAAGTAGTACCTTGCCATTGTGGAACATATCACCAAATTAATGAGAGTTTCCTGTAGAGGAGATAAATGGTGCCAATGAGACTTAGCTGGGGATTCACCTGAGCACTTAGAGCCGACTGGCATAGAAACAAATCTGCAGGGGGGCAGCTGATACAAACATGTCTCCCTGTGTCTTTCTGTGTGTCAGACATGTATATGTTGTGCACTTATTAAATGTGTGGCTGTTGGTACAGTAATTGAAATGATTTACAGAACATAACGACATGGTTACACAGAGTTCATTTTAATTGCAGCTTTCACCGCTGTTTGAACAAGTAAGCAAAGATTCTGATTTGTCCAAAATTCTGAAATGAATCAAAGCCATTGGAAGCAAAGCACAATACCATGCACATATAAACAGTTCACAGAATACGATTTTTATTTTACCATTATTGTATTGTATTACTGTAAACAAACTTTCAGTTCAGATTTCCAGTAACTACAAAGTATGTTCACATTTAAAAACAATGATAATACTGGTGGCTCTATGAATTGCATGTGTTTCATAATCAACTATTTAAAATATTCGCATCAAGAGCTTACTTGATGAAACTGGCACATAATAATAAATACACTGAGAATTAGACAAGACAGCCTGTATTGAGATTCAATGTTGTTATCCACCCTGAATAAAAAAGTTTTCTTTTTCTTACTCATTATAAGGCATTTTATACAGCAACGCATGTGAAGTGTTTTTAACAGTTCTATTTATCTCAAGACTCAGCCCCTAATGGTCTCGCTATAGTTATGTTTCCATCAACAAGACAAACACTTTTCCAGCGAACTTGCAAAATTTCACACAAAATATATGCAAATCTTATCGTACAAAAACATGTTTTCATCAACCTGGAATCTAGCGAACAAACAGCTGTATGTAATGATGTCACAAGTTTTAAAACAATGGTTATTCTTGATCCGAATAAAAAAAGGAACGATGTATTTTCGAGAATTAACTGAAATTGGACAAATGATGATATATATATATATATACACTGAGTGTACAAAACATTAGGAACACCTGCTCTTTCCATGAAATAGACTGACGAGGTGAATCCAGGTGAAAGCTATGATCCCTTATTGATGTAAACTGTTAAATCCACTTCAATCAGTGTAGATGAAGGGGAGACAAGTTAAAGAAGAATTTTTAAGACTTGACACAATTGAGACATGGATTGTGTATGTGTGTCATTCAGAGGGTAAATGGGCAAGACAAAAGATTTAAGTGCCTTTGAATGGGGTATGGTAGTAGGTGCCAGGCGCGCCGGTTTGAGTGTGTCAAGAACTGCAACGCTGCTGGGTTTTTCACATTCAACAGTTTCCTGTGTGTATCAAGGATGGTCCACCACCCAAAGGACATCCAGTTAACATCCAGATGAAAGAGGCCAAAGGAGGCTGACACGAATTGTGCAGAGCAATAGACGGGCTACAGTTAGTCAACTGACAGTCCAGTACAACATTGGTGCCGAAAGACCCATAAAAGAATACACAACTCGTCGTACCTTGACACGAATGGGGTATGGCAGCTGAAACACAGCAAAACACAAGAAACTGCGGTTGCAGTGGGCTAAGGAACGAAAACACTGGACACTGGAGGATTGGAAAAACATTGGCTGGTCTGATGAATCCCGGTTCCTGCTGTTTCACGCTGATGGGAGGACTAGGGTGTGGAGAAAACCACATGAGTACATGCATCCATCATGCCGCATGTCAACATTGCAGGCTGCTGGTGGTGGTGTGATGGTGTGGGGTGTGTTTTCATGGCACACATTGGGCCCCTTGATAAAAGTGGAGCAATGTTTGAATGCCACAGGATATCTGAACATCATTGCCAATCAGATGCATCCCTTCATGGCAGCAGTGTATCCATCTGCTAATGGATTATTTCAGCAGGATAATGCCCCATGCCACAAGGCTAGGATTATCCAGGAATGGTTCCACGAACATGACAGTGAATTCAGCTTACTGCAGTGGCCTGCCCAGTCACCAGATCTCAATCCAATTGAGCATCTGTGGGATGAGATGGAACGAGCTATTCGGAGTAGAGATCCACTACCAGCCAACTTGACACAACTGTGGGAAGCATTGGAGTCAACATGGGCCAGCATCCCTGTGGAATGCTTTCGACACCTTGTAGAGTCCATGCCCCGACGAATTGAGGCTGTTCTGAGGGCAAAAGGGGGTGCAACTCAATATTAGGAAGGTGTTCCTAATGTTTTGTACACTCAGTGTATATATACTGTGTGTATATATATATATAAGTGTTTATTTTGTTTTTGTTTACTTTTGTATTATTAAAGTACACCTAAGCGCTAAAACTCCCAAGTTTTGCTCCACACAGGTTATAATGAATAAACTCCTAACTAATAAACAGGACAGCTCGGCTGTTTACCTGTTAAAAAAATAAACACGCAGTGTGACCAAGCACAGCACAAAACAAACACTGTACCTTTTTATTTTTTATTTAATTTTTTTAATGACACACAGTCGGGCTCTTCACACAGCAGAGGCCCCCACCAGACTGACTGCTCTCCTTATATATTGGCAGTTGGCTGTAATTTACAATAACAAGGTTTTTAACCCCTTCCCTGCCCTGTTACAATATATATATTGTAACATATTTCACACAGTATGAAACTGACAGTTGTAATGTTAACAATGCATCGGCTTTTTTATATTGTTATTTGGTAAGAATTGTCTTCTAGAATGATATCAGTCCCTTCCTATTAAGTTTCAATACTCAGACTCTGTTTGTCTTTTTTTGTACTTTTTGTATTGTTTAGAAGAGCAATAACAATATTTTTCTACCTTAGAATATTTTAAGTGTTCAGACAATATTAGGTATTTTACCTGTACATTATAGATGAAAAATATTCTAAAAATGTATTATTATTATTATTCATCTTTTTTTGTGATGAAATGCAATTAATTCATCCCTCCCATGCTTTGCAAAAGGGTGTGAGCTTAGCTGCAATAAAACACAAAAGGTGCAAAAGGCTACTTTAAACACCTCCGGTGGACAGGCGAGCTACCTGGAGGAAGTGAAAATCTCACCTTTGATGTGGGATTGGGAGAGAGTGCCAGTAACATCCACTCCTGTCATGGGCCTTTAAAACATGTTAATAGAGCTGCTGAACTGATTACTGGATCATTCCGATTGAGCTCTCCACAGGTGAGGGTCATTGGCAAATTGACCTTGCCACATAAAACAAGTGAAGAAACAGCTGCTTTGCTTTGTGTGGATTGCTGATCTCCACGGAGTCTAAGAAAAGCAGCAATCATCACAAATCCAAGCCGCTGTTTCTTCACTTGTTTCAAGTGGAATGGTAAATTAGCCCAATCACTAGCAATGACCCTCCCCTGATTGTCAGCATCTGATTTCTGTGGAGAGCTCAGTCAGAACAATGGAATAATCGGTTTGTGCAGCACTACATGTTAAATGACACCCTGCCTTGCACTAGAACAGGAGAAGAATACATGCAGTATCTCAAGGAAAACCATTAATAATCTCCCATGGCATCTATGAACTGGTCATATTACTTTTAAGCACCTATATATTGTACAGGCTGCTGCACATTGAGAATCCTGTTGTTGTTTTTACTTTTTCTTTTTAAGTAATACAATAATAACATTATTTATAAGTATTTTGTTCACTGTTCGAAACTTTTACCTCCAGGTTCAGTCGTAATATAGTCATAATATATAATACCGGTATATTACTAGCAATGACCCTCCCCTGATTGTCAGCATCTGATTTCTGTGGAGAGCTCAGTCAGAACAATGGAATAATCAGTTTGTGCAGCACTACATGTTAAATGACACCCTGCCTTGCACTAGAACAGGAGAAGAATGCATGCAGTATCTCAAGGAAAACCATTAATAATCTCCCATTAATAATAATCCATCCATTTCTTTTTCTATCCTCTTGCTATAAACTCTAGCGAATAACCAACCTCACTGAGACTGGAAATGGACCAAGAAGAAACAATGTATTCTCAAGAATTAACTGAAATTGGACAAATGTTGATATATATATATATATATATATATATATATATATATATATATATATATATATATATAGTAACAAGGCAGGGAGGGGGTTAAAAACCTTGTTATTGTAAATTACAGCCAACTGCTAATATATAAGGATAGTCAAAGGTTCAACATTGTTGTCACAATGTTGCAAGGGATCAAGAGCGAGAAACCAGGGGCCAAGAGCAGGAAGCCGTGCATGCTTGGGATTGGTTGCTGGTGCACTGGGGGCGTGGCCTGGACGGGGGATAAGTAGCAGAGTGAGAGCAGTGGCAAGCAGCTGCGGAGACTGAAAGAGAGCTGCTGAGACAAGAGAGAACAGCTTACCGCCACAGCTTCTCCACCAGCTCAGAAGGAGCAGGCTGGTCTCGCCTGGCACAGCATCACATCGAGACGGGGGAGGCCACACCCATCAAGCTGCCACCTCGCCGCCTACCCCTGGCCAGACAGGAGGCTGCTGAGAAGGTACTGGTGGAGATGCGGGAAGTGATTGCACTGTCAAACAGCCCCTGAACGTCACCTGTTGTGATGGTTTCCAAGAAGGAGGGAGAGTGGCGCTTGTGTGTCAACTACATACGGCTGAACGAGGTGACCAAGAAGGACTCCTGTCCCCTCCCCCGCACCGATGAGTCCCTGGACCAGGTAGCAGGGTCTACGTGGTTCTCGTCGCTAGACCTCAAGGGAGAACCCTTTGAATGGACAGAGGAATGGCAGGCTGCGTTTGACACCCTCTGTGAGGCACTGACACAGTCTCCTGTGCTCTCCCCCCCAGAGCCCAGCCTACCATTCCTCCTGGACACGGACACCAGCAATGAGGGAATTAGAGCTGTACTGTCCCAGGAAGGACCCGACAGTGAGAGGGCGGTACTGTGTGACCCAGAGTGAGCTACTAACGGTGGTCGCGGCGGTCCAGCACTTCCAGCACTATCCATGTGGCCTTAATTCCTTTCACCATCCACTTATAATTATATTTTTTGTATTCTTTATTTTGCTCTTACTTACTTACTTTCATAACTGCTCTTATCTATATTATGATATTCTGTAATGTGATGTTTTATAATGTGGTAACTTGTAATGTGATATTTTGTAACAATTGTAAGTTGCCCTGGATAAGGGCTTCTGCTAAGAAATTAATAATAATAATAATAATAATAATAATAATAATAATAATAATAATAATAATAATAATAATAATCCGGAGTGACCATGTGGCGCTGCAGTGGCTCCTGACTTTCAAGGAGCTGGAGGGGCAGGTTGCCTGCTGGATTGAGCAGTTCCAGTCCTTCCACTACATGATCCAGCACCGGGCTGAGGCTCACCACGGCAACGTGGACACAACCTGTTCCTCCGCCCCTGCGTTGGAGAGGATTGCAACCCCTATCCTAAGAGGGAAGCCCATGAGAGGGAACTGACAGGAGAGGGCCACGACCAGGAACCGAGCCGGGAAGTCGCTTGCCATGAGATGACCACAGTTGAGGCTGAAGTGGAGGTGGCAGCAGGGGGAGGATCCTGACCTTCACCCCCGGTACTAGGCACTTCGGGGTCACTAAAACCCTGTTCTGGGTTCGACAGGGGTTCTGCTAGGGACGGTGCAGGCGAGGACCTCTTTGGCCTGTTCCCCCGCTCAGACAAGGGGAACCGTTACGTCCTGCTAGCCCTCTACTATTTTACGAAGTGGCTTGAAGCCTATGCGCTGCCCGACCAGGAGGCGGAGATGGTGGCTGAAGTACTGCTGGATTGAAAAATGTGACATTTTGAAATCTAACATGTGATACTGTACTATTATATTGGCTTTTGTGATACAAATTCTAGGTGATGCAAAACTTTTGGCCATAGCTGTAGATTTGACTGACATATGATATATGCCATTAAGTTTTAAGTAAGTGCCCCATCCGGGTAGAGATGTGTTGTGTTGACCATGTAAATACCACCATATGACTGAAAGAAAGTATGTGCTAGCTCATAAAATTGTTCGCTCGCATGAATAAATCAAATTTCCTGTTTCCATCACAGTTGTCAACCTTTTTTTTTATACGCATGTTTTAGCACATAAAAAAAGTTTGATGGAAACATAGCTTATAAAAGTTTGCCATGGTAAGTTGCCTTGCTACTGTAACTAATCTTGCACACTGCTGTAGCCTGCTTTGCTTTCACATGCCTCCTTATGTTGAACATTGCGTGTTTTCATTATACATCTGTGTATTTCAGGATAGCTTTAATATTACATGCGGCCGTGATTGTTATTGTATATGAAAGTGAAACAAGGCACCTTCGAAGGAACTGGAATTGGAATTTACATTTTAGAGAAATAATAATTGTTGTGATTGTTCAACTGCTTTCATGGAAGCCAATTTTATTAACTAACAGAACCTCATTTTAACAGAATACTGCTAATTGAAATGTTGATCAAGGATGGTTGGAATTAATTAAAAGGCAATGAGAATTGATTTTAAAAAGGAACTGGAATTGAAAAAAGTGAATTGATCTGACCCTGCCTGAGGCTTCAGTAACTGACACTGCTGAGCAAGTGTGTTATTCCTAATGGCTATGAAACAGCCTGCTAAAAAAACAACTTACTTCTGGTGCTTCTGTTTTGTTTCCATAAACTATGTTTGCAATGTGTTGAAACAGTGTGACTTTCTGAGGAGCCTAGGCCAATACTTGGGTTGGGCTGAGGTTTGTGATCTCCTGGGGACTGATAAATGTTACATATAAAAGCAGAAGAATCTAAGCTTTTCTGGGAATGAGATGTTAAGAAGATATGGTCATTTTGCTCCGGACCTAATTTAAGAGCAGGCTATGGGCAGGCAAAAATCAATCGTAGTGCTGAATGTTGCAAAGCACAACGGCCCTACCCGCTGGACAGCAGTTAATGAACAAACAAACAAACAAGGAAAAAACACAACAATGATTTCCACCTCTTTTTATTAATATCCAGATGTTTTCCACACCCAGCTCTTAGAACTGCTGTCATTTATTAACTTTTATTTTGTGAAGAGCAGACATTTCATGTTAATAATCCAGTTTATATTACTCCTAACCAGAACCACACATTAAAGCTAATCCCTCGGGTCAGTCCTTAAGTGCTTCAAATGGGCAGACGTCCAATTAAAATAATAACCAGCAAACAAACACTTTACTCTTTGACAGCCGGAAGCAGGGGCTTGCAGTCTAGAAGTGAACTGAAGGGCTAAAACTTCAGAACAACAGCTGTGCTTGAGGTCACTTCCCTGTAGAATGGAAATCAAGAGCACTGTTTTTATCAGAGGCTGCAATAAAAGAGGGAGGGGATATTATAAGGGAAGTAAGATCACACTGCCGCACTGACACAATGTTGAATGAATCCACCTCAAATGTTAAATGCCAGTGACCAAACAAACTCCCTGTTGAATCTTGTATTGCTGAATTCAAATAGGATTTTTATTTAGTGTCTAGCACCCCCAGGTGGTAAAATTGTATTTGTGTGATTTGTTTTTTGGATATTTAAAGTAAAACTTTATTCTCTCAATCTTGCATTAACAGGCCATTGTATCATCTTGGGATCTGCTTATATTTCCAATGCAATCTGGAATTTAAACAGCTGATTTGAATTCACCTTCTATATGCCAAATGCTTCCAGAGTTATTAATGGTAACTTTCAGTTGCTCTCTGAGGTACAAGCTATTTAATTTCAATAATGTAATAATAAATATGACACTGCATTAAAACTGCTCCTTGAATTTCCCAATGGAACTGGGTTGTAGGTTCAATGTGCTTTGATTTACATTAAGTGCCTTGACTTAATAAGGTCAGTGAATGTTTACTGTCTGTAACGGAAGGACGGAAAGGCCAGTTTGATTTGTCACTGCTGAAACGTATTTAAATGTAAAGAATCCTGATTCCCCCGAAAGTAATTTCATTACCATTTAGATATGAAAGCTGCATCTGCTTTAAAAACACATGGGCACAGACAGTGTCTGAAAAAAAGGTCAGTCATAAATTGCTGTTTAAGACTGCCCAGTATTACATGTTCTGTTTCTATTAGTGGGGGCTGACAACGTGTGTGCAAGAGTTTAAATATTGTCAACCATTGATTACTTCTACAGTTCACCAGTTCATGTTGATGGGTACTCCAAATACCACTGCACTGAATGCAAATTATGATGCGTTCCTATTGCACCAGAGCCTAGGATTGTATTTAGGAATGCACAGTCTTAAGAGAGTATGAATGTAGTTCACACAAATGCTTTGACGTTCAGTGCTGAAGCAGTTGTTGCTCTAATGGGTATCAATCAGCTACCTAGGTTCTGGTGTGACTACTATTGGCTGTACAGGAGTTGCTAGGTGACCAAGAAGAGAAACCAAGACATAGAGGTGTGGAGACAATAGGGCAGAAATGAAGTGTGGACAACTGGGACCACTTGTATATTTGCATATACAGTAACCATCAGCTGCCATAGCACATGATACCCATTTTGCATTAAAATGACAATCTTATTATTTCAATACAGGATGTATGCACATATCATTTTTTATGTATGCATCTCTGAATATGCCTAACTGTTTGGAGTGATGTACATTATTTCAAATGCATAATTATATGGAGAAAACATAACTTTCATTTGGAAATCTATTTCAGAGTAGAATGTTTTAATTTTTTATATAAACCTGAACCAAATCAAATTTGGATTAGGTTAATGTTTAGTCTTCCATTATTTAAATGTATTTATTTGTTTTAAAATGTCTTCCGATTTTGGTGCTCGTGAAAGCTGGGAGGCAATGGCCTGGTTTTTCATGTTCTCCACTTTTTAAGGTTGTATTGAAAATGCCCCTCCATTTAATTTCTTCTCCTGACAAGCAGCTTTATTATTGGTCACTGTATCTCCCTAATGGCCAGGAACCAGTACTGTTTATTTTGTCTAATGATCTGATCATTTGTCTGTGTGGTACCTGCCTTGCCTACCTGACCATTAGCCACCCGATTGTCTAGAAAGTGTCAGACATATAAAAGTAATGTGTTGTGTTTGAAACCCTACAGCCTGTTCAGCAACACTTTAAGGGGGATGCATTATCATCAAAGTGCATGTCATTGAGAAGTACAGTATACATGAAAATATGAAACAGGTGACAATTACAGAAAGTATAAGACCTTTAAATAAGTCATGCCTTATCACCTCAGTGGACAATAACGCCCTTTGCCACTGGCTACAGTCAGCCACAGTGGCAGCGAGTACCATGCAGGTTGACTTTTACCACCAAACTCATTTAATCTGGGCCATGAGACGGTATCAGAACTAGGCCTTCAGAAGTGAAAGGCATGAAATAAAGATGCTGCACAATTTCACTCCATTTTCACATGCGTTTCATTTAGCATATAAAAAAAAGGGGGAAAAGCCAGGTTTCGTGTGAATCGTGATGCAAACCCAGTGGTTTTGGATGTTTCATCAATATCATAATAACCTGCTAAACGAAGAGAACCGCCCTTAAATATGTGTCTGATGTGGGAGCTGAATACATGTGATGCCTCTACCATTAAGAACTGAACTCATGCATCAATTTAGCCTGCTTTTAACTCCCTAAATTAATGACTGGATAAAGGCGTGACTCTTCGTCAGTCATAAAATAAATAATAAATCGAATTAAGTAGCTGTGTGTAAATAACATCTGCTTCAAAGCACTTTCTAGTCTATAAATAATCCTTAAAACAGACTTTCAAAAATGGTAATCAAATCAAACCAGTAGTGGTGGATAAACAGCGAATCCTTGTCAGATAATTATGTTTCATGTGATGCACCACCAGTTTTAATGTTAGGAATTATATATGTCATCCATAACTATAAAAACACCCAACAGTGCTAAATTTACAAATACTAAAAGAAAACTAATAAATTCAATGACAAACAGTACAAGGTCTTTGTCAATGTCTTGGTTTGCCGGATTGATGTGCCCCCCCTAGCAAACCTCTTTTACTCCACACAGTGTATCTCGGTCTCCCCGAACAGTTACAGGCCCATCTTCAGTAATACACTACGGCAAAAAAAAATGGACCTCATTTGACCTTATTTACAAAAATGATTATTATTTTTTGGTATCAATGGAAATACATTGTTTTGATCTTGACAGGTCTTAAGCTCTGACTTCTTAAAAAACACTCTCACACACATGAATGCAAAAGCAAACCAAATATTCATGCAAATAGTTTATTTATGAATAAGCAGCATTATTATACAATGGTAGCACACTCATATAGTGATATATTATGTACATTGTCTGTTCATAAATACAAAGTATTGATGTGCCACAAAGAAAAAACAGATGAGTTCCCTTTTAAAATACTATAAATGGCTCTTTAGCTTATCAGGTCGTTTCTCTTGGCATAGGTTTCCAAAATAAAAACATGCTTTATGAAAGAAAATGATTGCTTATTGGGTTGACTTCTTTAAAAGTACCAAATGCAAATTATTTTATTATTTATTTATTTTTTAGTTTCAATGTGCAATAAAGGCCCAGGTCTGAGTACAAAAAAAGCTTTTCGATTTCATATGAAAATATAAAATATTACAACAAGATGTGCATAATCTGTCATGTTGCACATAATGGGCAATACAAAATATTAATGACACTCAAATACAACAGTCTGCTTGAGATGCCAAGGTACAAAACTGAGTACAAGAGACAGCTCTGAGAGGTTAAATGATCTGCTTCCACGCCACCATGACTAAGGATGCTTTAAAACCCCAGTAGCACTATCATTCTTACAGCTTCAAAAGCACCAGTTATAATCAGTGTGGTGCATACGGCTGCAAGGGCAACCTTTGGGGTTGCCCTTTCCAAAGGCATAGATGCAGCTGTTATGCTCCCTGTTCAGAAACTTGAGGTCCCAAGTTTCATCTAAAATTAAAATGTTCAATGATTCTCATTGATATATTGAAATAATTGCAAATGTATTAGTAAGCAAAAAACAACTCATTGTAAAGGTTGGAACATAAAATATGAATCCAATTGTGCTTTCAGTATGCTAAAGAGGTGTGTGTCATGCCAGCATGTTAATAATGTATAGAGTTAATAGAGTATAGAGCATTGATGTTTTAATTATTATTGTCACCCAGTAGCAGTGAATTGAATATAGCTTGTTTAACTACATTACAGTGTTCTGCAGATGCCAGGTGCTATAACACCATTCAGCTTATTATTGCCAGAATGAATTTTAAGTAGAATACTGCTTTAAGTAATGTGCATATACATACAATAAAAATGCAAAATGTTTCAATTGCATAATGGCAAAAAAAGCTATTGTTTAAAACTTGAAACAGCTTATTTGTATTAACAAAAAATACACATGAACAGTCAATGATAAAAAATAATAAAAACACAGATACATGTGAAGATTACAATGGGGAATTTGACTTTTTGTTTCGATTTGAACAAATCATATCCAGAGCTGGCAATGATAAAAGAGGGAAACGGAGCTAAATGAGGCAATGGGGAAGGGCATCCCCTTCTTAGGATTAACCCACAGTTGTTACCCTGCTGACAATATGGGGACACAAGGAATGCCATTTTAACTGAGTGAGCTCGGTGCTGGCTAGACTTTTAACAGCAATGTCAGTAAAGTCAAGGTACCTTGTACCACTCGCTAGAAAACCTGCCACCGCTGGAAATTCACAATTAGAGATATCAGTGTTGTGAAGAAGTAAATCACCATCACCTGCTTCCACCTTATGCACATGAGCAAATGTAAGTTTGACACACAGAGAGCTGGACAGATACTGTACCCCCATATCCCCCACAATCCAACACTCAGAGAGCTGGGCAGATGCTGTATCTCCATATCCCCCACAATCCAACACTCAGAGAGCTGGGCAGATGCTGTATCTCCATATCCCCCACAATCCAACACTCACATGAACCAAGTGTTCTAAACCAGGGGTGGCCAAAGCTGGCCCTTCCACTCCAACCCTGTTCTAAATTGTTTAATTGACAGACCCAGAAGTAGTTCATTGTATCATTTTACTTGTTAAACTTTGAGTGGAGTGGCCCTCCAGGACCGCGATTGGGCACCCCTGTTCTAAAGAGCACACAACTCTGCCCGTTACACTCACATCAACTTGTTTTAAAGAATGTCTTTCGCAAGTTTCATGACAACTGGACATGTGGTTCTCCAGATATAGGTAAGTACTGAATGGTTGCAACACTTTTGAAAAAACAGGTTCCCCACAGATCTAGGTAGTTGGCAGCACTACATCTCAGAGACACCTAGTGTATAATGTGTTCATACTCAAATACACTTCAAAACTAAGTATGGGCGATTGCCTTCTGAAAACATAGAAACACAATGATAAAATAATTGGGATAATATAGTTATGTGCTGAATCAAGGTTGAAATAAGTGGTCAACATTTTAAAGGTTAAATATAATCTCTTAAAATGCAGTTTACTTTGTACAGCTTGTAGCTCGCTACAGATTTGGTGAAATGATCTAAAAAAAATACATATCTGTAATAAGAACCAAAACATATATATATATATATATATATATATATATATATATACTGTGTTAAATGGAACTTGGGGCCCTATTCATAAAGCATTAACTCGTGAGAGTTATTTAAAGAAAGAGTTTAAGTCAACAGTCTAGAACAATTTTACTATCAAACTTATTTTAGACAAAAAACAGCCTCTGAAAAAACATTCTTACATATAACTAATGAGCTAAAGGTCTGTAATTAGTGCCCTTACAATCTATTCTTTACAATCATTGCTTAAGTTGTTTATGTACATTGTTTAGATCACTGTAAGAAACCTATGCGGACACTTTTCAGTTTAGAAACTACAATCTCTGTTCATAAAGCACTATGTCTTAGGTTATTTAAACTTGTAAATAAAGTTTTATGTAATTTCTAGCTTGTTCCATGACTACAGGGGATTAATGTTGTAATGAATACCAAACTCTATCAAATTCAGAACACTTTGAAGATCTCTCCAGTTAAAGCTTTGTGAATAGGTCCTTGCAACACATACTTAACAAAAGGAGTTGCTTATTAGTGGCTGGAGCACTTTACAACAGATATAGCTTTTATCAAGCGTTTAATTAATACCTAGATGGAGCAGAACTAGTAATGAACCCTGCTATTTAATTCACATGTGCTGACATTCAATACTAAGAAATGTGAATCAACATGTTTCCAGCATAATTCTGCTAGTGAGTATTCACTTTCTGTGTGTCTCTGCATTCTTTTTTGAAATGCTCAAGATATACAGTATGGGTATGTTTTGCTAAAGAGTGCTATAAAAAACAAACAGTGCTGTAGCCCCTTAATCTCTTGACTTCAGAAGCTATTAACCACACACCTCTTCTTACTGTACTCGCCTCTGGAAAAGCTAATACTGATTATGACAAAATGTTCACATGAAACTCTTTCTATTCTGGTGTTTAGAAAAACACCAACATTTCTTTGAGAACTTACATTCAACCTTTTTTTTATATATACCAGTTCACAGAGAACCTGACATACTAGCATGGTTTGAATAACAACTGTGCCCTGTTGCCAAGAACAATTAGCAACAGTTTTAGATTTGTTTTGCATTTCAGAATTGCATTAAGGTCCGCCAATGAGAAGCACACACAGTTTTGCAAGTCTAAGTGTAAGTTTCGTTTTGTTTACTCACAGCAAGGAAATGGAGGCCCTTTGGGCATTGCTTTCTTGTGGCAGTGGAACAGCACGCTCATGATAGAACAGGAGAACACAGTGTAAACAATGCTTGTGTCGAAGAAGGCAATCTGTGTTGGGTTAGATGGAATGAAGGCAATATTGTTGGCAGCCGGGTCACAGTGCTGTAGCTGGATCTCAAAGGACCATGATGATGATGATGAGGAGGAGGATGACAAGGCTCACGTCTGTCAGTCATTCAGGCCTCACACTCTTTCAACTCTGCTGGGGTCATAGGAATCTAAGAGATAAATAAGAAAATCAACACCACAGGAGGGAGACTGACTGCCCTAAAGTAACATGTTTAGGGGAAGTCAAGGGACTCAAGGCAGCTACTGTATTGCACCATTGCTGAAATAAAATGAACAGGAGCTCCTCCTTGTGGCAAAGAAAAGTACTGTATACATGAGCAACTTGAAAATACAGAGACCAGCTTACACCGAATAAGGCCAAATACAATTATTATTATTATTATTATTATTATTATTATTATTATTATTATTATTATTATTATTATTTATTTTAATTGAATGTCTCAACATTTGCATTCTTTTTCTTTCTACCATTATCACCTTGTACACTTTTGCTTGTACCCCTCTCCTAAAAGTAGCATTAGCAATTTCCTAATGGCACTGAAGTGGACCCTTCATTACATTTACTTGTACAAATGCATGAAACAAGGATGAGCAGCTATTTTGTTTTAAGTTAACTACAGTAATACAATGTGGGATACACACGTTTGTTTTAAATGAACACCATTTAGAGTTTGTGAGCATTTCTGCCTGCATCTCTTTGAAAACCAAGGTCCTTGATGGACGGCAGATAATTATGAAACTGAATATGCAAGACCATTTGAATTAGGGCTGGGATGATAGTGTTTTTTTTTTTTTTTTTTTTTTACTATAGATGCATCGTTTTCATAAAGACCTGATGCATCGATCCATCATTTTTTCATAACGCAAAAGAAACGTGTAAATAATAAGTAAATATAGTTTCATCAAATCTAATCCCGAAAAGTAAAATTCTGAAGAAATAGTCTTCAGTGCTGGCTATGTGGTCCTGCACACCCCAAGTATATTTTCTAATGAAAACCCAGAAGGTAGGTCATATAGCAAGGTTAATTTCCTTGTTACTCTAGTTTAATTCGCTCACAAAATACTAGGGTTTGGCAGCATACCTGATGCTCCAAATATATTCCTACCTGAAAGGTAAATGCCTTCTTCATCTTCTCGTAGCCTCCCCTTTCTTTGGGTCAGCGTTATAATTCTTCTTGTAAGAGCAGCCCCTTGTGACGAGTGGTTATTCAGTGACGAGTGGTTATTCAGTGACTCGCGATGAGTGGTAAAGGTAAAAACACCTCCCGTTTCCTGCTGCAGTTGTTTAGGTGTTTTTTCATGTTCCGCCTCGTCTGAGTCAGAGCTCTTGATGCTCAGGCGTCTCATGCGGGACACCGAGTCCACCTCTTTCATCCTGACCATGCGCTCCAATACGCTCCGGCTTGGGGAGGAAGCCAGCTTACCCTGCAGGGCCTCAATCATTCTCGATGTGCTTCTGCTTTTCTTATCCGAGTTAGGAGCGGCGGCGACCATCGTTTCCTCAATAGCACCAGGCACTAGAAACTTGCCAGAGACATTCTCACCATTTTCTGGGTCTCCTTTAACTTTGTTTTCAACATGGCACATCTGCAGACAGATGATATTATTTTCTTTTCTTGCTTTTGTCAATTCAAGTTCCTCCTTATGTCCGACGTACACCCCGGATCCTGCCATGTCACCTGCACAGCTATACTCAAGCTCTCCTCTCACATGCCCCGACTTTCCATTTGTACATTCTGTTACACCTTTAGTGAACACGTGTCTCTCTGTCAAAGGCTCCGGTTTGTCCGATTCCAAGAGCTGGTCTGCAATGCCCAGAGATTCAACTGGGACGTCTATCCCTAATATCCTAGCAGCCCTCACTTCCAAGGGTTCGTTTTCAGGGATGTCCTCTGCACTTTTGATTTCAAACAGTTCACTTAGGTCTGCACTCTGTGTCTTGTCTGTCTTGTGGGTTATCCAATTACAGCTCACATTATCATCACCATCATCATCGCTTTCATTAGTGGTGTCCTTATCTGGTAGAAACGTAACCACCGTTAAACCATTGACGCGCTTTCTTTCTTCTTGTTGCGTATTGATATTGCAGTTTATGCTCCTTATTTCTTGGAAGCTATTGTCTTTAATGGCAATGCCAAAACTATTTGAGCTCCTCTTCTCCCCGTTCACTTTGGGAATAGAAATGTCCTTCTTAATCTTTCTAACATGCTCTATTTTATCTTGCTTTGACAGTGTACTGACAGTCTTGAGTGCGGTTTGGGAAACAGCGTCAATGTCTCCATATAAAGGCTCTGATGGAAAAGGGGTATCTTGTTTTGATGTTCTACTGGTGACCACGCTCTTAAGTGAAGTCTGGGAAACTTCCCTAATGTCTCCATATTTTTGCTCTTGTGGAATTGGGTTATTTTTTTGTGCAAGTCTACTGACGCCCACTGTCTTCAGTGAGGTTTGGGAAACATCACTCATGTTATTATATTCAGGGTCCGGTGGAATTCTGCTGGTTTTGTAGGGGGTTGGCTCTGGTAGACTTGATTGTACCTGCTTGTGATCCCACACTTCTGTATTTACAATTTCAGTATCGCAGCTTCCAATTTGTAGATTTACAAGCCCTTCGTAAGCCATCTCAGGGTCCCCTGTAAACTGGTTACCACCAGCGCGGGTCCCAATCTGATCCTGAAGCTCTTTGTTGATGCTTTCGAGCTCCTCGATTGCATCCCAGGGTCGACGGCTGACCGGCTTCAGGAGAAACTGACCGAAAGCTGCTTTCCCATTGCTGGCAGAGGATGGTTTAGTTTCACATCTCATTGCTGAAATGTCCTTCTCCCCTAGATTTCCTGAGGGTTGAATTTGGTGTTCTGTGCTCTTGTTTACCTGGTTAGAGAAATTGGTTGTTCTTGAAAAAGCGCTGTTACTGGACGGGTTCAGGCACATCTGACCTTTCATGGGATACCCGTGCTGAACATATCTATTGCCCTCAGTGTCCAAATTCAGCTCTTTTGCTTCAAAATCGGAATGGCACTGATTGTGTGCTTGATTGCTTGGCGCACCGTGATTAGCACCTTGTAGAGGTTCAATGTAGCTTGTTTGTGTCTCCTGGTCTCTGTATTGATCTCCAGGCCAAGACCCAGAGTATCGAAGTTCTTTGTGTTTCTGGAGTTGGCTGGTCTTGAGGCCATCTACCTCTTTGTAATCAGCGTCTGTCCTCGGCTGTGGCTTCCTCCCAGCTTTGTTGTTCATCATGCGTCCAGTAAGTGCTTGCAACTCCAAGTCCGTTGAGGACGTGCTACGGAGAGTTTGGTTTTGTAAGTTTCCGGTGTTTTTGCCAGCAGCATTTTCCACAGTGCCCGGAGTCATTGTGTTATTATTCTGATCCGAGCTCTGACCATTTGGTTGCAAGTGAACCGGCACAGACACCAGGCAGAATATGGTCTCATTCAATGTTCTTTTGGAATTTCTTTTTCTCTCCATTCCTGCGCCTGGTTCAAACTTTTTTACTTGGGTTTCAGTTTCGGCAAAGCCTTGATCTGGTTGTGGGTATTGCCTGGACATTCTGGTCTGATAAGGGTTAGATTGATCTTTATGGTACAGAGCACAGTTTTGGTTAGATGCTACAAGATTATCACTCCCTTTTTGTGAAGCACGAAGCCATCTATTGCTGTTAGCATGTTCAGTATTGGACGCTTTGCTCGCCACATCGTAAATTAATCCCGGTGGGATTAAAAAGGCACTATCTTGTGTGGATTGTTCGAAAACTTTATCAGTGGGCATCTCTTTTTTTATATTCTTGGTTTTGTCAAAGTCAGTCAAGGGGTTTCCACATGGTCCCCCTGGCATGTGTTTTAAACGTGGATCATCAAAGGGTATGTACTGAATACATCCCAGGTGGTCATCTATAAATCTAGGATACATATGTTTCCTGCTTAATATACTTTTATCCTTCTGGTGTTCAACCCACGAGCTGTCAGCCTCCCTTGATAACCATTTCCCTGTCTCTCTGCTTTCTGGCACCTGCTGAACCTCCCTCCGGTACTTCTGATTAGGCACTTCATGAAAGGTCTTTTGGTTACCTTTTTGTTGAAAAGGTGTTTTGTAAGATGGAGGAGGTACGTAAACTGGAGGCTCCATGTTGGAGCCAGCAGTCTCCTGTGAGAAAGGCTCAGCCCTTGCTTCCCCACGCTTTGAAAAATAAGATCCGGCTCCATCTTTTGCCTTGGGGTCTGTGACTCCAGCAATCATTTCCGAGCTCCCTCTCGTCTGCTGGTGGGCCTCGTATGATGGGGGCTTGAGCGGCCTGCTAAACCTGGGCTTTGGTAAAAGTGTAACGGGAGCCCCTGGCCGGCTGTTTTCAGTCCATTGTTCTTTGTTAGCTGGCCCCTCAGGATATTTGCTGTTGAGTCTCTGGCTGCTGCACGTCTCCTGAGTAGCTGCAGACATGCCTACAAACTGCAGGCTCTCTGGTGACAGTACCCTAGGTAGCGACTGAGATTTTCCTTTTGTTTTTGGATGAACGGTACCACCCTCAGGTCTGTGGCAGTGCTTGTCTCCGTCTCCGTCCGACAGCTGCCTTCCTAACCCCACAGCTGGCTTCCACTCCTCTGTGCCCAGGCTTTGCCACTTCCTGTTGCCAGTGATCATCCGTTTCCCCTGCACCACATCTTGCTCTTTCAGGCACGCACTTTCTCTTTCACTTTTCGGATCCTTTGCAAACAACTCTTGTCTCACCCCTTCTGGTTTTGAAGAATTATTTCCTCTCGGTTCTCCACTGTCGGCGTAATTGAGTAAAACACTGAAATCTTGCCCTCTTCTTCTCCAGTAGGCCACATCTCTCTCGCTCCTTTGCCGTGAGGAATACATTCCGGAAGATCCATCATAGAACCTAAAAAACATTAGAACAGACACTTTAGAACAGTTATGAATAAACAATATGTTCTTTCCACTTAGATGTACATTTTCCCATTGTGTTTACCCATTCTTTCAACTTAATTGCTATAGGTTTGTTCTAAACTGTGTATTTATTTATTCAGGGAAACATACTGAAAGTAATATCCTGTTTACATGAACCTGACTACCTGTTAGCATTCTGCCGTGCTCAGATTAAGCTGTTTTATATACAGTGCAATGGCAGAACAATACAAATAAACATGCAGTTTGATATTCATGAAACTGTTCAGGACTTGTTCAATTAGACAACACTCTATGAAGGTTTCATAGATATCAACAGTATGCCACACTACAGTACATACATCTACAAATATATAAAGATAATTATATAGTAGTCCCTTGCTAAACTGGACATATCGGGAGACAAGACAAGTTGTCTGAAATAACAAGGTGTCCGTTTATAAAAAATGTAATTAAACAAATGCACACATGTATTTTATTTTAAATGTATAAATCTGTACAGTAGGCCTATACAGTATACAGTACAATAGTACAATCGAATAAATACCTAGCGCACCCAGCACTGTTTAAACTCTAAAGAGTAGAGTTTAAACACCCTCTTTAAATCCTGCTCTTAAGAGAGTTAGTAGGCTATCTACAGAAGAATTGTGGTTAGTTCTCCAAGATGTTTGGGCCAACCTACCTGCCAAGTTTCTTCAAAAACTGTGTGCAAGTGTACCTAGAAGAATTGATGCTGTTTTGAAAGCAAAGAGTGGTCACACCAAATATTGATTTGATGTAGATTTTTCTTCTGTTCACTCACTTTGCATTTTGTTAATTGATAAATATAAACTATTAACATGTCTATTTTTGAAAGCATTCTTACTTTACAGCATTTTTTCACACCTGCCTAAAACTTTTGCACAGTACTGTATGTTGTGCCCGGCATATCAAAATGTACCTAACTGTGTCTGTATTATCGAGGGAATACTGTAAATAAGTTGTGTGAAAACATAATGACCAACAAAAGCATCTGTACCTGTATGGCATTCTAATGATGTACCTGGTATTGTCAATACATATTATGAAACTGAGCACTGAGAATTGTGTTTAGATGCAGACACTCAGAGAGTCTCCCTCACACTCCTGGAGGGACGCGAGTGCAAGTCTAATATAACTGCTTAAGTCAGCTCTCTCTCAAAAGCTACGGTACCTGAAATCAGGAGGCTGCTGCAATATGATCTGCTTAGAAAACAACCTTGGCCTTAATTCACTGGAAGCCTGTAATGCAATGCTAATGCTTCTAGTTATGAATTCAATATCCCAGAATAATTTCAATAAATATTGTTTTTTTTCACAGTTCTTACTCTTGACCTCGTCGTGCTTTAGGATCATGTTGAGAGCAGGACTGTCACACAAAGCATCTTTAAATACTAGAAATTCTGCTCCTATTTTGTTATCAAATTACTGTATGAAATTACTGTATCCTCCCCCCCTCCATTTAAAGGTGCAGTGCCCCGTATAATGCAGTATTCCAATATTTTCGGTACAAACCCATGAGGGGTTTCTTATACAAGTAGTTTACAAAAACATTAAAAAGGCTTTGCTTCCCAAAGATAAAACAGACCTCACTGTACATTCACAGACCCCTTTTGCTGCAAATGCTAGTACTGTAGCTAAAACAGCCAGGACACAATCACGGGCTGCCCCCCCCCATCTTCCAACTTTTAACTGAAAGTAACATTTTCACCATTGATTTCTGATTTTTAATAACCATGCACATATAATGCTCCCTCTGCAATACTGCCTGTATAATGCTGGAATGTACTTTCTATTGTTTTGGCCAGGTTACAGTAATTAATGTTATTAGTTGTTAGAATTAATACAGCAAAAAAAATTTTAAAAAAAGATTAGTCGGTACTCTGTTTTGTACTGCGCAGCTAATTCTACCGTAGCTTCAACTGGAAGACCGTACGCACTGTGACGTGGCTGCTGAACTGTTTTGAGCTAGGTTGTGTCTTGGAACTAGGGCGGGTATCGTTACTACAGGGTACTTTGAGCAAGTGTCTTTGAGCTCTGTATCCTAATGCTGTAACCAAAAGCAACAAACCAGTGCCATGGACATAAAGAATATTGAACAGAGAAATCTCATTTTGACATTGTTTATACACTTCATGAACCTGGTCGGCTCCTCTGACGAGAACACAAACTTACACCGGCCTACACCTGCCTGAGTCAATCCCTCCACCCCACCCCTTAAGACAACTTTACCTACCCTTGGCGTTGACTCGGCAGAATCCGATGGATTAGATAGATAGATAGATAGATAGATAGATAGATAGATAGATAGATAGATAGATAGACAGATAGATATGGGCGCTTGTGCTATGATCCTATAAGGGGAATATGCTTTCCCTGTGTGGATATGCTTCCCCTGCAAAGCTCATAAAGACACCACTTAAAAGAAAGATGCCAGTATATATGGAGAGCTACCGTTCTTCAAGGGCATCAATGTTCAAAATATACAGTCTCTCATCTGTCACCTGTCTTTCATTTACAATTCCAATGAATTACTTTATGTGAAGATTTATTTATTTATTTTAAAAATGCATTCTAAAGGAAATATATTATGTCATAAATATGAATTTGTAATTTATTTTATGCTCTGAAGATGTTACATGTATTATCTTGATTAAAAAAATACTGCTTTTATTAAATCAGAAGAGACAATATATGAATTAATGTTATGTAAACTTATCTACAGAAAATGTGCCCTTGACTAATTCCATCTCTGCATAAACACAGGCAGGCACAGTAAATCGGTACACATTAATAACATACATTTAGAGGGCAGATCTGATGCACTGCAAAGGCTAGTAGACGGTGGTGAGAAACCTACCCTGCATCTGCAGTGTGAAAATCACCCGAGGGCTGTGTGTCACCTTGGTTACCGCTGCCAGCTTTCCTCCTCTGGCTGCTCTCCCTGCATTCATTTTCACCGAAGTAGCCCTTTGCTGGAGCCTGCCTGCTGTAAACGTAGGCCCCGGTGTCTGTTTCATACCCGTTCACAGTTGCGTGACCAGACCTGTTCTCTGTGATTTCATGGTGGCAATCAGCGTTTCGATTCTTGTTGGCTGAAGGAGCATTTTTGGGCAGTTTGTATCCGTGAGAAATCAGGAGATCCTCCACGCTATACATGATGTATTATTGCGACTGTTTCTGTTCTAGGCACAGCACTTTGAGCCGGAGTAAAACTGTACAGCAGAAGCCATCACTGCAAAGAGAGAAGGAAACAGAAGAAGGTTATACTAAAATTACCAATATTCTTTCTTGAATGATGACGGACAGGTTTGGCTGCTAAAAGAAAACACTGCATCGATCACAGAGGGCTGCTGGGCTGTTTCCCTTCCCCTGTCTCCATCCAGCCCTTACAGTTTTCATTTGAGTGCTGTATTTATGATGCTAAACTGCTCACAAATGCTTGTAAAAATCCTACAAATATTTTTGTACTTTTCCCTCAGATAATAACTCACAGCTTTTTCAGCCTGGAGGCAGATACAGAGAGCTGCTGCTGAGTTGGTTGGCAGCAGTAGTTGGGTTTTGATGGCAGCTTTTTAGATGTTTAACAGAAAAGTCTTAATGCTGGCTCACACGCTTAAAGGTCTTCTGATAAATCCTAATGTCAAGTGAAAATAATCATGTTCAACTATGAACTGCTGGGTATTCACACACAACCTCTTGTGTGGATTATGTTATGTTTTTTTCTCTGTCCTGTAATAATCAGAATAATAATCAGAATAATACAGTCAAGCTGTAAAAAAACCCAAAAAATTCTAAATTATTTTTTAGATTAATAAAAATATGAGGTATTATTTTGGAGACAACTGACCCATTCACAAAGCTTTAACTTGTGCTTTGTTTAATGAGATAATACCATAACTAAATAATCCCATAAATTATTATTATTATTTATTTATTTCTTAGCAGACGCCCTTATCCAGGGCGACTTACAGTCGTAAACAAAAATACATTTCAAGAATCACAGTACAAGTATTAATATAATTAAGAGCAAGATAAAATACAATGACTTCGGTTCTAGCAAGTACAGGTATATGATAAATGATACATATTGGCACTTCCATTCGTTATATAGGTCTCGTGTGCAGTTTTGAAGCATGCATAATATGTTAAATACTAAACATGTATTTAGGAGAAACTGGTTGGTTAACAGCTGGAAAGAAGGAGATAAAGGAGGAGAGAATTTCACTCAGCATCTGAATTGACCTACAGTAGGAACTATAACAGACTACATGAAAGTACGGCTTGTAAACTGAGAGCTTCTTTTAACCTAATACGGAACCAGATATCAGGTTACCCCTTTAAACATTTACAAAGAGTGGCATGATAACACCCAACAGGGTTCAAAGATGGACAGATTTTGCTCTGCTCCTCGCTTGCTCTTGTGCAAAAATGTACTATTTATAAAAAAGAAAACAAAAATAAAACACTTCAATGAATTACTCTTTTAAAAAAGACCCACCCTTTGTGTAACTCCCAGTTTGCAGGTTAATACTTTATCAAGCAGTATGTTAAGGTAACCAACAGGCCATTTTGGGTAACATGTATGGGACCATACAAGGGGTTTCCAGTGAAATGCAGCTCTTAAATACCAGCGATAGCCCCACCTGCCTCTCTCTGTTATTACTGGCATCATGTTTATAGTACTGTATCTCAACAAATATGTATCCGCTTCTTTCCAACGTGACAACATGTGCATTTGAAACCCACTCACCTTATGTGGACAATCCATTCAATCTCTTACAGTGCACAAGCTGTACAGATGACGGTTTGTATTTTTTGTTTTATTAGCCTATTAGTATCGGTTTCTACTCAAGATGAGCGGATCTTTCGATCTTTGTAATTATTATTATTATTATTATTATTATTATTATTATTATTAATAATAATAATAATAATAATAATAATAATAATAATAATAATAATAATAATAATAATAATAATAATAATAATAATAATAATATGGTGTCTGTATATTCAGTTTGCCAAATATGTAATTGAAATGAATTTTATTGTAATTTATGCTTGAATATTTGTGTGTTACAAAACAAATGAGAAATATTGGGAGCACTCAGAAGAGCAGTAAAGCCTCTGATTCCATTTGGAGGGTTATAATGCAGGCTTGAAAACAATAGGAGCTCCTTGTTCTGAGGCAGATCATCTAAAGTACTGTAGTTACCTTCATGATCCTGTTTGTTACTGTTGTAATATTGTGCAGTCTGTTTATCTGGACCCTGATAATTAATAAGCACAGCCAGTTCAAGTAAAGACACGCAAGTCCTATAATGCATGGCTGAGTTTCAGACAATGCTAAGAGTGGAAGCTTGTCACAATCTTGACCTGTGGTTAGACTCTCACTAGAGGGTCATGAAGGGCACTCCCACATTTCATTCTAATTCCTTCAGTTGTTTCTCATGCAGCACTGCTTTCTGATCAGAGCTCCACTCTACAGCTATGGCCAAAAGTTTTGCATCAGCTAGGATTTTAGGATTGAGACATTAAAAAAAAAACTATATGAACATAATTTAGATATTTTATTTAACACCATGTAATCAAGGAAACTACAAAATGATATCGCAAAAGTCTACCGGAAGGCATAATAGTAGTACAGTATTTCACGTTAGATTTCAAATTGTCAGTTTTTTGTTAAGCATTGAAAACTACAAAGCAGTATGTACTGCAATACGTTAACGTAACATTATTCAGCAGGTTTCATTTGACATTATTATTATAAAATTAGTTAATTCTATAGGGTGGTGCAAAACTGTTGGCCATAGCTGTGAGATGAGTCAATCCAGGACAGATACATTTGTTTTTTTGGGGCTGAGAGTTTGAATGTTTATTATCAATTAAAAATCACTCATTTAGGGGGCCGATGTAAGGATACGTGCAGTGATTTACGGCTGCAAAACACCCATATTACTGCCAAAAAACCTTTTCAGCTGGCGTAAAGTGGGACTTTAGCGGTCACTAAAAATGTAGAATATCTAAAGAATGTTTTTCACCCACCGTTCTGCTATCAAATTAGCACTTTGCCATCATTAAGCCATTTAAATTATATTGAAATGTATTCAAATGAAAAAAAGAGCATGGAATTGGACTGGGATCTGGAATACTAAACATTATAATGAGATTAATGGATTTTGTCTTGCACTCGGGCAATTGCTAACCCTCCAAAAACTCCTCTGCAAGGTGCAAGCCATTGTAGAAGCGAGTAATTAAGAGCTGTATAAACCCCCCCCCCCCCCCCCCCCCCCCCCCCGAAGAGACCTGTCATTGGTCTCAGGATGGCTGCTGCGGTGCACATCCTGATGCAGAGACGCTTGGCTTGTTGAGGACAGGAAGAAAAACCTTTGGAGGAGATTGGCAAGACGGAGAAGACCCTGCATATTCAAACCCAGGGTCACTTTGTTTGGGATGGGTTGTCCTCTCTGCTTGCCTCTCCAGTGGTGTCAGCTGTGATGTGGATAGCAGCCCTGCTGCATGCTTGTTTGATTTAATTTTCGTGCTCCACAAATCTCATCCAGCACCTACTGCTCTCTGTACTCCTAACTCAACTCACCTCTGAGCTGTAAGTGTGGCCGCTAAATAGCCAATACACAAGCAGCGCTCATTGCGACCCTCATTATCATGATTGCAGCTCATTATTTGTGTGTGTTGAGTAATTTGCATTGCTCTTAAGCTTACATTGGCCGCAGTGCAAAATAATTGCCTGGCCACTAGGCAATTTGGATTTTGCAGCCGCAATTGTTTGCACTGCGCCTATCTTTACATCAGCCCCTCAGTGAGGACCTGAGCTTTTCAGATCCTCCCATTTCCAAAACCCACTGGTTAATACAACAGCTTGTGAGACAAGCCCCATTTAAATGTATGTTCCTTATGCAATGCTATTACAGGTCCCTGCAAAAAAAAAAAAAAAAAACTGCTTTAACCAAGTGAACATGGCATGAGTATGCTGTAATACTCAAGAACAGAAAGCCAGGATCAAATGTTACTGCCAAAGATGAAATCATCTCATTTTTGCATTCCCTAGGAAGTAAGCCTAAACCAACATTGAGCACCTGACAAATCTGTACCATATGGTTTGTTTTTGCATTGTGTTGCAATTGCATACTGACTCAATGACATTACTGTACAATCCACTATTAAACATGTGTGGCTAGAAAGGCACAAAACAAGGCTATGAAACATGATTCGTGCATAGAAGTTGCACATGTTTTTTTCTCGACATAATTGTCACTACTGTCAGCACCAGTATATATACTGTACAGTCTTTATGCAGGCAACTACAGCCCCCACAATGCACCTGCTTGCGTTCAATGCAAGCACCGGTATATACATTGTACAGTCTTTATGCAGGCAACTATAGCCCCCACAATATACCTGCTTGCATTCAATGCAAACCCCCATGTGCTTTTCCAAATGCTCTGTACTCCACTGGGTATTACTTTTCCTTAAGTAACAGATATATTTGTTCTACTTGCCTTGTAGTAAATGTGAAGAACAGTTTAATCCGCTGTGAGTGACAGAAAGACAGACAGACAGAGGGATTGTGGTTGACATGCTGGCACAGGCACAGTCCAGGTTTTATTATTTTTAAACAGAAAACACAGAGCAGGGTGCAATACCTTGCACCACCACCGAGTTACAAAACAAACAATGTGGTGATGTTATTACATTCTTACACTCCTTCAGCTGGGTCATGGCTTGTACGAAAATGTAAAACAAAACACTGTGAAAACAAAGCTTACAAAACAAAAGGGAGCCTGCAGTAATGTGGCCGTGGACAGTTCCCCCTCCACAGGGAGGTGCTGCACTAGGAACACTGCTCTAATAAAAAACACTAACAAAACGAAATTCCCAATTCTTTTACTTTATATATTTTACAGTGCCTCTGTTTGGTAGACTGCAGCCTCTCAGTTTAACCAAATCAACAGATCCTAGAAACAGAACAAAGCAAATGGCTTCTAGCTGCTCCTTTATCCATGTGGCCACGCCTAATTGATAATCATTAAAGCAACTAGCATCGTCCCTGCATCACCAAAAACATTCAAACTATGCAAAATACTGTGTAAACAAAAGCATGAATCCATGCCACTGTTTTCCACCCTCTTAGCTGAGCTCTTTAAACACACGTCAATGCAGCACTACCTGGCTGGTGGTAAACAATTCTATATCTACATTGAAAAAGCATATCTATGACCTGGAATTTGTATTAAATAAGGCTGCAAAGTTTTCAGTTTGTCAAACCTAAATCAAACTCCTACATACAATAATATACAAATCAGTACAATTTCAATTTTATATAGAGCCCTTCAAGCTACGGTATCCACGAGCGCTGTACAAAGTTAATAACAAAACAAGAGAGCTCATATGTACAGTACAATACACTCCAGCTACAACCAATTATATAAAAGTACATTACGTACATTTACAATACAGTATTCATATATCATATATTCATAGTCCTAATTCCACCTAAAAGTAAAAGGCAACTGGATCTGAAGAGCAGCTTCTGGATTAAAACATCTCAAATATGTTGCAGAACTTATGGTTTTCCTGTTCCTCTAACTGAACTTATAAATACCAAAGTGGTAAATTCTTGAATTCAGTATGCTTTGTGTTTGACCACTAGTATCTCCTGAAGCAAGCCTATTTCATTAACCACATAAACAGTCCAAAAGCAGTTCTAAGACATATACAGTGCCTTGCGAAAGTATTCGGCCCCTTTGAACTTTGCGACCTTTTGCCACATTTCAGGCTTCAAACATAAAGATATGAAACTGTAATTTTTTGTGAAGAATCAACAACAAGTGGGACACAATCATGAAGTGGAACGAAATTTATTGGATATTTCAAACTTTTTTAACAAATAAAAAACTGAAAAATTGGGCGTGCAAAATTATTCAGCCCCCTTAAGTTAATACTTTGTAGCGCCACCTTTTGCTGCGATTACAGCTGTAAGTCGCTTGGGGTATGTCTCTATCAGTTTTGCACATCGAGAGACTGAAATTTTTGCCCATTCCTCCTTGCAAAACAGCTCGAGCTCAGTGAGGTTGGATGGAGAGCATTTGTGAACAGCAGTTTTCAGTTCTTTCCACAGGTTCTCGATTGGATTCAGGTCTGGACTTTGACTTGGCCATTCTAACACCTGGATATGTTTATTTGTGAACCATTCCATTGTAGATTTTGCTTTATGTTTTGGATCATTGTCTTGTTGGAAGACAAATCTCCGTCCCAGTCTCAGGTCTTTTGCAGACTCCATCAGGTTTTCTTCCAGAATGGTCCTGTATTTGGCTCCATCCATCTTGCCATCAATTTTAACCATCTTCCCTGTCCCTGCTGAAGAAAAGCAGGCCCAAACCATGATGCTGCCACCACCATGTTTGACAGTGGGGATGGTGTGTTCAGGGTGATGAGCTGTGTTGCTTTTACGCCAAACATAACGTTTTGCATTGTTGACAAAAAGTTCGATTTTGGTTTCATCTGACCAGAGCACCTTCTTCCTGTTTGGTGTGTCTCCCAGGTGGCTTGTGGCAAACTGTAAACGACACTTTTTATGGATATCTTTAAGAAATGGCTTTCTTCTTGCCACTCTTCCATAAAGGCCAGATTTGTGCAGTATACGACTGATTGTTGTCCTATGGACAGAGTCTCCCACCTCAGCTGTAGATCTCTGCAGTTCATCCAGAGTGATCATGGGCCTCTTGGCTGCATCTCTGATCAGTCTTCTCCTTGTATGAGCTGAAAGTTTAGAGGGACGGCCAGGTCTTGGTAGATTTGCAGTGGTCTGATACTCCTTCCATTTCAATGTTATCGCTTGCACAGTGCTCCTTGGGATGTTTAAAGCTTGGGAAATCTTTTTGTATCCAAATCCAGCTTTAAACTTCTCCACAACAGTATCTCGGTCCTGCCTGGTGTGTTCCTTGTTCTTCATGATGCTCTCTGCGCTTTAAACGGACCTCTGAGACTATCACAGTGCAGGTGCATTTATACGGAGATTTGATTACACACAGGTGGATTCTATTTATCATCATTAGTCATTTAGGTCAACATTGGATCATTCAGAGATCCTCACTGAACTTCTGGAGAGAGTTTGCTGCACTGAAAGTAAAGGGGCTGAATAATTTTGCACGCCCAATTTTTCAGTTTTTTATTTGTTAAAAAAGTTTGAAATATCCAATAAATTTCGTTCCACTTCATGATTGTGTCCCACTTGTTGTTGATTCTTCACAAAAAATTACAGTTTCATATCTTTATGTTTGAAGCCTGAAATGTGGCAAAAGGTCGCAAAGTTCAAGGGGGCCGAATACTTTCGCAAGGCACTGTAAATAGCACAGACTGGTTTGAGTTGAGAAATATTGGTCATGGAAAAGTTTGTCTGCCTAGAATTCCCTAACTAATGCTGCACTTGTTTGTAAGGGAGCTGTTGATAAAGCCATCATCTCTAGCTGTGACTGAGCATCTAAGTGCATTACTGAGATTATCTGCTGTTATATATTTATTCTTTTATTCTCCCGATAATTAAGTTAATATGCTAAAATCCCTTATGGGAGTGGATTTGATGCAGTAATGATGGGCTAACAGGGTTCTTCCATGCATACCAGCAGTGTGGCAGCTTTGTGGTCTGGTTTCAAAGGACACTTGTGTCAGATAGCCACAGGTGTTACTGTTTAGTCCAACACTAGTGGGCAGTGTTTCAACTCATTAGCTGCAGGAACACTAGCCTCTCGGGGCACCTTCCTTCGAGCCTGGCTGGCCCTGCACTCACATTCCCATATCATCTTGAATTGGGGACAAGCACAAGTATGAAATAGCAATTCTTCTTCTTCTTCATTAGATTCACTTTGCATATCAGTTTCAGTTTAGGTTCTTTACAGAGTTTCTAAAACTCCCAAGTGTAATGCTTTCTAAGTCTGCTGATACACCATGCCATTAACCAGCAACCTTACCTCAGTCTGTCCCTCATGGATTTAAGAGATACACAGTAACACAGAATACATGTTCTAGTTCTTATATGCATTTGGGGGAGAGTGTTGCCAGGGGACATGTTAATATAAACAGAAAACCTCAGTATGACATACAAAATGATCCCACATTAGATCTAAATCTAATATCACAGTGATATTTCACAGCCATACCAAGTGGCTCTTTAGGTAGCATCGTTATGTAGGTAGGTAAAGTATTCATTGGCAATTGGACACAAATAGCGGAACCTACAAACTATGATAAGTATTTGATAGAAATAATTACTCTACTAGGACCAAAACAAAAAAAAAACTAGCATCCCCACCCTTATGTATCTGGCAAATTTCTAGAATTTCCAGCAAACTAAACCCCACCTCTTGAAACTGCAAGAAAAATGAGCAGCTGCTCATGTCAAATACAAGATACACGTGTCAAAGCACACTTAGACTAAAGTGATAGTTCAAGCAGATATGCCTGTATATGTACGTCAGTGAACTGCAGCTGTGCAGTGTTACAGGGGAGCCTTGGAATGGTGTTGACAAGTTGCCATAATCTGGATACTGTAGAGACACAGCAAAGAACCAACATTTGTATAAAAAGGCTTTCCACATGAGTTACAAGATAACACGACACACAACATTTTTCTCACCCAAGAAAAGCTTGCAATCACCTAATTTAAAAAGTGCTTCATCCACAGGATAGACAGCAGTTTGGCTGAATAGACTAAGCCAGATGTCTAATAATGTCCACTGTCTGCAGTCTGGTGTCAGTGGTGGTTGTATCCAATATAAGAACTTTGTCAGATCAGTTTTATGGGAGGTGTAGCCATGCTTGCCAAGGACTTTTTATAATCAACCTAAGAGACACGATTCCTTAACAAACATGGTGCAATCTTGAATGACTTTGGTGGCAAAATGCCTCTGAATCACTAGTGTATGAATGAAGAAAGCTTTCAACTGTGTTTCACTTTATACAAATCCAGGATAAAATCAAGACTAACGTTTCCAAGTCTTTTTCAATGTTTTTCTTTTCAGGTGAACAGGTTACAGAAATTAGCATATATAGGCTGCTGTAGTCCACAGATGATCTGCTTTTTTTTTTTTTAAACAAAGAAATCCCGATAATTAAGTATGATTTAATATGCTAAAATCCCTGGTGGGAGTGGGTTTGATGCAGTAATGATGGGCTAACAGGGTTCTTCCATGCATACCAGCAGTGTGACAGCTTTGTGGTCTGGTTTCAAAGGACACTTGTGTCAAATATCCACAGGTGTTACTGTTTAGTCCAACACTAGAGGGCAGTGTTTCAACTCATTAGCTGCAGGAACACAAGCCTCTCGGGACACCTTCCTTCCAGCCTGCCTGGCCCAGCACTCACATTCCCATATCATCTTCATTTGGGGACATTACTAATTGCCATGCACAAACAGTGGTGGGTCTAAATATCACTATAGTTGACATCATTAAAAGAAGGAGCTGTTGATAAAGCCATCATCTCCAGCTGTGAGTGAGCATCTTAAGTGCATTACTGTAAAAACAGATTTGTTTTTAATTTAATGTGTCCCGTTCAGTCACTGTGTGTATAATTGTACCATGTTAAGTAGTGTGGAGTAGTGGTTAGGGCTCTGGACTCTTGACCAGAGGGTTGTGGGTTCAATCCCAGGTGGGGGATACTGGTGCTGTACCCTTGAGCAAGGTACTTTACCTAGATTGCTCCAGTAAAAACCCAACTGTATAAATGGGTAATTGTATGTAAAAAAAATAATGTGATATCTTGTAATAACTGTAAGTTGTCCTGGATAAGGGCGTCTGCTAAGAAATAAATAATATCTATGTATTTATTTTATAATGCATATAAGTTTTGCAAGGGCAACTTCTCAAACTCCAGAGTTCACACAAATGGTTTTAAAATTTCTACAGATTTAAATAAAACCAAAGGGGATATAAAAGATAGCAGTATTTAGATCAATAGTATAGACTTGTTTCTTTAAAGGGGACACTTAAAATTTGCTAGAAATCTCTTGTGTTTTGCAAGCCTTCCGTCTGTTTTGTCAATGACATCATTCAGCAGGCTATTTCTCTTCCTGAGGATGTTTGCAGCACAAAGCTACATGAAGTGTTTCAAATGAACGTGCAAATAACTGTTTATTTGTACAACAGACGAAAAAAAGGGGAGGGGGGTGGGGCTCCGGCTTTGTTTTGACTACAGTCAGAAAGCTCCCTTCCGCAATAAAAAGTCACTGCCAAGCAGTGTTAGCCCCAAAACCTTTTCATAACAAATAGGAATGATTATCAACTTCGGCTGTGTGTGTTTAACTGCAAGGCACTTGTGATTTACATATTTCATCTTGCAGTGATGAAGTGATATATTACACAAAGCCTTTTATGTACAGTTCACATTACATTACGTGGGGATTTCTGGAGTGGGTTAAAACAGTTAATTCCAAAAACTGGAACTGTGGCTAAACATACATCTGACACTGGTACAATACATACAAAAATGAAAGCTATCAGTATCATGAAAAAGTACATCACTCTGACCAGCATCCACCGTTTATGCATGTAAAAAAGTCTGACGTACATACAGTATGGATTGACAGACAGACATACAGGTTCCTTCATACAGTCCCCACATTTTAACAGTCTAACATAGAATCCCCACATTCTAACAATCGCAACACTGTAACTTGTGCTAAAGAATGTGGTAGTCAAATTTGATCACAATTGGAAAAGCAATTCTTTAGATGGATGTAAAAATGAAAAAAGGTTAATGACTACTTTAAAAAAAATAGAGATTACAGTGCAATCTTGTTTTTCTTCCTGGCTCAGTGTGATTAATATTAATTAGGGCCCATCACAGTTTTTAGCTGCCTTGAGGTGACAGTGGCATAGCCTATAAAGCAGGGGGCATTGTGATCAAAGGGTTCACACACATTAGCATTCCACAATTCAGACCAGGACTTGGCTAGCCTTTCAGTCTTTGTTTAAGGAAAAAACAAAACAAACAAGACACTTGAAAACAAACCCTTTCACACACGCCATTGCAAGGGATTCAGGTAAAGTATGGGGGATCCTTACAGAATAAAGTGATCTGTATTTGTTTAAAAAAGACAAATATACATATATTAGTGCAGGTTTATAGCATTAATTAACCGTAGAGGTGCGCTGTCTTCTATGTATTTCTCTAAACCAGCACAGCAAGCTGTCAACCAGTGCTGACCACGGTGCCTGGTTTACAACTTACAACTACTGGTATCTCAGAGCAGTCACATTGCAAACTGTGTTGATGTGAACATGCCCATCCCACACTTCAAGCTGTATCTTAAATTTAACTTGTAGATCCTTCACTCTCATTACATCGCAGGGCATAAACTAATAGTAATCTGGAATTGCACATACCTTGTGAGCACAAAAACTTGAAGAAAACAGAAAATTGCATTCTGCATCCCTGATCGAGACGCCCTCAAAATGTATTTTTAATCGTGTCGCAAGCTCTTTGTATGACTGCTGCAAGCCAACTTTCAACTAATTTGTATCAATCAAGCATTTCTGGAACGCGGACCTACCCTTTCCTCCACTGCTGGAACTAATGAGCAAACTTCCTCCAGGCATCTGCGAGTGCATTGCCTCTTAAAATAAAGCACAGTGACAGCTGCAGGTTTCAGGTTGGGTACAAAATCCATTTCCACTTGTGAGGTGTCAAAAAACATCTGCTTCAAACCAAAAATGACTTGGAGATAAGTGCAGTAAACTGCACTGGGGTCAGCTGCAGCCTGCCCACCACAATCTAAAGATAGAGCCCACAAACCAGGGTCTAAACAAAGAACACAAGAGAACTATTGTGTTGCGCTTGATTTAATCAGCCCTGTACTCCCTAAAGGTTAATTGGGATGGAAATGGGCCAAAATCATTAGGACAGGAGACCACTAGGACCCCACAATGTGCAGAGAAGGGTTGTGTCAGGAAATGCCTCCTGACAAAAAATAAATATCAAGGCTTCACAGGCCATCATTACAAAGTTTTCCTGTGTGTACAACACCATTATAATCCCTGTCATGTTTATATTCCAACACCACAAAATACAATATTATTGTGTTTCCTTTTAACAAGAAGCCCTTTGTTTGTTTGACCTTCATGTTCAGGACCATGGCCTGTCAGCCAAATAATGCAGTAAACTCGTAACAATATGCATTGTGATGGGCTGTCAATAAACATTACACTTTGTGTACTTTTTCCAAATTCACAGTGTTACCGTGATACAAAATGTACCCTCACTCACAGAATAAAAGATATTTTCTTACATACTGGCATTTCTTTTCTATGCACATTAAAACAATATATTGAATGAATTACACTATGTCGCATTTTTTTGGAGTGTTGTGAAATATATAGAGAAATACATGTGACAATACAAAGGAAATGTGCAGATTTTTGTATGTGGTTAATATATTTATAAATGTAATGGGCAGCAGTGTGGAGTAGTGGTTAGGGCTCAGGACTCTTGACCAGAGGGTCGTGGTTTCAATCCCAGATGGGGGACACTGCTGTTGTACCCTTGAGCAAGGTACTTTACCTAGATTGCTCCAGTAAAAACCCAACTGTATAAATGGGTAATTGTATGAAAAAAAAGAATGTGTAAAAAATAATGTAACTGTATGTAAAAATAATGTGATATCTTGTAACAATTGTAAGTCACCCTGGATAAGGGCGTCTGCTAAGAAATAAATAATAATAATAATGTTATATTTGCCATATATTGGCATATTATATTGTTTCATGCATAGTACAATCTATATGGTAATTCACAATACAGTATACTGCAATATACTTAAAAAACGTACTACAGTAAAAGCATAGCAAAGTGTAATAAAGCACAGTGAGTGCATGGTAAAGCACATGTAAGCATTGCTAAGCCCACAGGAGTATTGTAAGCCTATTCAAAAAGCACTGTAAAGTATGGTAAATGCATAATGCTGTGTATTTACCAACACTGTGTGAGTTGTATAATAAAAGACTCAACCAGGTAAATAGAAAATCAACAGGAAATATTTATTACAACTCTAAACACAAGGGCTGGGTTGCACCAGCTATGAGAGATGGGAATTTTAAACGTTTAAACGTATAAACTCTAAAGAAGTGGTAAAACGTTTAATAATATGCTAGATGTATAACCGGTCACGTGACAAGTGCCACCAAACGCATTTTTTTTTTATGCATTAATTTTAGTCATTTATCATCAGTAGTTCGTCTCGTATGAGACTGCTCTAGTGCCACAGTAAGGGTGGATATAATAAAAAGGAAGGGGTTTGGCAATTGCCTCCAAGTAGCTTTTTTTAATTGGTGCAACAGAAAGATTGACACTGGGGCGGGTTTTATTCTCGTTCAATCTGGCGCTTCATTGGTGCACTGTGTGTGTTTATGCCTGTAGTAGGCGTGGTATAGTATCAATTCCACGGCGGGATAATAACGTTAATGCAAACTGAGTTTTTTCTGAGTTTGTTCTATATTTAAAATGGCATCTCTAAACAAAGGAAGCCACGTTTGGAAGTATTTTGAGGAACCGGACGAGAAAACCGTGTTATGTAAATAATTATGCCAAACAAAACTGCCGCACCACAAAAACACAAGTTCAATGCTTCACAGTTTGAAATGAAAATATTCAGCATTATTGTGGATGGAGCTACTGATAGCAATAAAAAGCAAACATCCATAACAGCATTTGCTATAGATTTGGCCGAACAGGGCGTGATCACGTTATCCCCTATGAGGACAGGGCGTGTGAATCGTGAATGCTGCAGTTTTGAAATCGATGTAAGATTATCCCAATACTGTGCTGACCCATAAAACAATAACAGCGAGGCTGGAAAAACTTAAAGAAAATCGTGTTCATACAAAACTTTCAAAGGGAGAAAAAGTTGCAATTACCACAGACTCGTGGACACCATTCCCCAATCCTCCCATAGGTGGAAGGCTTTTTTCACTTGAAATTGTTCTTTATGCTTTTGGACCGAACAACCATTTATGTTTAGTACGATTTTTACTTGTATGTTGGAACTACTGCACTAAAGTAAAGGACCCCTGAGACACACTTCAAACAGGTAGGCCAGGCATCTCTTTTTACAATTTAATGTAAAGTTGTGTGGATATGTGAATTTGAATACTTTACATTATTTAGTAATACTTGACCATATACAATTAACTGCACAAGAAGGCAAACATTACATGAATTACTTCATATATTACTTGATTGTGTGTTAATTTGGCATTTAAAATAGGACTTGTGGCAATGTGTGGGAGGTTTATGTACACTGGTACAGTATGTAGAGGAGAGTGGCGTAAAATAAAGTTCCATTGCTACCATCTTTTAAAAGAGAGATGCAAAACCTTCTACAAGCAAATGCTGCATATGACCTAAAATACCCCTAGTTTCTGGTACTGAGATGACAGAAGCCCAAACCAATAAAAAGATTGGATCTAGCAGGTGGAAACTAACATGCATGGACCAGGAGAGCAAATGAATCTAATGCCAAAGTCAGGGAGGCAACTGAGCAGAACAGAAACAAACAAGCACCCAGGAGTGAGTGAGTGAGGCAGCAAGCAGGGAGCTTACAGAACAGAGCTGCTGCTGCTGCTGCTGCCTGTGCGAGGTCATGGAGGCTGGGAGATTTAGGAATACCAGGAGTACTAGCAGATCAAAGCACACACGGAAACACTGCCTGGACCATGACTGCATGTATGCTTTATTATACTGCACTCTATACTGTAGCGTGAGATCCAGGCTGTTTGTCATCTACAACTGCATTTCGTTAACATTGGAAAACATGACCTCTCAGATCAGAAATTATTGTTCAGTTATCTGGACTAGCTGGGAGGGAGTAGTCTCATAATTACATAGTAGTTCCCTAATAAAGACCCTTATAAAAAATACTATAGTTTTCTATAAAAATGGCAATAACACCATATTTCAGTATTTCATACAGTATACTATAGTAAATTACAGTTCTTTTACCAATACTATAGAATACAATAATATTTCTTTATATTGAAAGTAAGCATGTTTTAAAGAGCTTGAATCGACTCCCTGAACTTTCTGGCAACTAGCCGCGTACAGTACCCTTAATTTTGCTTCAATCAAAACGATAACATACCTCCTATACATACTGTATATGACAGGAATGCCTGTACAAGATAACTTTGTTATTTAACAAATTGAAGCACTCAAATGAATGCAGTGGCTGTTACAGGAAAATGAGTATTAAACTGCAACTTTAAAATCCTTTCTCACTCATACAGTATTTTAATGAACATTGTACCGCAGTTACCACACGGTTCTGTATTCAATCCAGTCAAAGTAGAAATCTATAATATAAAAGCATGCACCAAACCCTTTGTATACAGTCATTGGTGTTAAAAAGGTCAATGCTGGACGGTACAGTGTGTTGCGAATTGAAGCGTCGTTGTAAATTATTTGCTGCTGCGTCTTTGCTGCAAGCGTTTTACTGCGTACAGTCGTTCACTTCGGCAACGTGTTTAGCAACATATATCCCCCTCGCGATGGCTAATGAAAACCCTTGTCGTTTTTAGTTTTCGAGACGGTATGAAATTTAGGCTTACCTGCCTTGTAGAGATGCGTTAGCCTTTACGCTGGCGTCTCGCAGTCCCCCGCGCTCCGTTCTTGTGGCTGAGACAGAACGGAGCTGCTGCTGAGCATGCCTAGTGCTGGAGGCAGTCCGATGGAAAGGAACTGGAACAGTAAGCTTTCCTCACTTTCAGCAGCTAGTGATTCTGAAGAGCTCCGTCCAAAGGCAAAGGCGGTCGTAAACACTTTACGTGGAGTGCTGGAAGGTATTGACCCGTCCAAATCTGTTATACTGTACCTAAACAAAGAAAATAACAATTCAAATAATCAAGTAGTTTGGTTGTGAGACTGGCGGTAAAGTCAAGTATGCTGTGAAAAAAACAAAAAAAAACATATTGAAATACACACTATATTCACAAAACTTTAAGACAGTTTTTAAATGTAGATTTTGTGAAGCACTTTTTTTTTAAATAACCCGTTTTGAATAATAAATAAAGTATTCAGTTCATTTTCACCAGGGTTTTAGTAGGCTAAAGCATGGCATACCCAACAAGAATGTTTATACACTCCAAAAAACAGTCCTTAACAACAATTACAACTGGCATTGGAGTTTTGTGAATAGGGCCCCATATTAATGCAGGTTCAAACTAGCAAACATACAAATTATTATTTTTAAAAATCATCACATTTCATTCATTCTCTGCCCTCTCCCCCCTCCCAAACACTACTAAATGATTTAACAGGTGTAAAGCCATCACAGTTTCAGAAATGTGAAAAATCTACAAAAATACCTGAATGTTATTATTAACTTTTCACAGATAAAGAAACTGTCACATTTATATGTTTTTTTTTCCAGCTGGTAAGTTTAAAACGAGAACCAAATGCTTAAGAAGATATGAATGCATTAAAAAAATATACATCTGTCATAATCCTCTTAATACGAAAATATGAGCTTTCCCTAATATGGAAGTGAGTTCACCAGTTCTCCAAAAAGCAACAGGATTTCAAGTAGTTGAAGTATGAAGTTTATTTTTGTAAAATATTAATTTACTCCTTTTACAGCTGGTTTTGTGTAGATCAGTTTGAGAAGAGTACCCAGTTGGCTGGCAATTACCTAAATATATGCTTGCAGGCTGTGTGGTCCAGTGGTTAAAGAAAAAGGCTTATAATCAGAAGGTCCCTGGTTCAAATCCCACCTCAGCCACTGACTCATCGTGTGACCCTGAACAAGTCACTTAACCTCCTTGTGCTCTGTTTTTCGGGTGAGACGTAGTTGTAAGTGACTCTGCAGCTGTTGCATAGTTCACACACCCTAGTCTCTGTAAGTCGCCTTGGATAAAGGCGTCTGCTAAATAAACAAATAATAATAATAGTGATGCTCCATGCCAAAGGATTGGTATCTCTGTATTTTAATGTTAAAATCTATAAGAATGTCAGTATTATGTTTTAGAATTGGACAATAACTGCCCCTCTTAAATACCCCAAAGCACAATTTTTTTCACCGCCATATATTCTTGTTTCAAAGTGAACCGGTTAAAATAGTTTGCTAGCCATGACTGGACAAGGTGTCCCCCTTGCTGGCTCTGTGTAATAAATTGAGGCAAAAACAGTCTATCCTAAGGAATAACCAGCAACCAAATAATGCTTTTGCTGATCATTGTCAGCTACAGTATGTAGTTCTGTTGCACCATACTAGCCATTGACTACAAATGTGTATATTAATTGCTAGAAACCTCATATTTAGAACTAATTTCCATCAGTGTTGGTAACCTCTAACTTAACTGGAAGAGCGTTGATACTGGCTGTTGATTGGTCAGTTCAACACCGTACAGTTCCCTGTCGATACTGCCAAGCAGTAGTTTTCACAAAGCCAAATGAAAGGGATAGCTAGATGATTTGCTGAGTGGAGGCTTTCAGTGATCTATCACTCACCCTTTGCACAAAAGATCCATTCCAAGTTTACTATGAGTTTAAGATCAAGTTCTTATCAAAACCTGGAATGGGTGAAACTGCTATGTAGTCGGAGTCTTATTTCCATCACTGGTGCCTTCATCTTAAAGAGTAAGTATCTTCAAATGACATTTTCATAATCACTTTATTTAATGCGTTTTGCAATCTCATTGTCAGTGGTTCTTATTAGAATCAGTCATTTTTTCTTTTATTTGTTTATTTAGCAGACGCCTTTATCCAAGGCGACTTACAGAGACTAGGGTGTGTGAACTATGCATCAGCTGCAGAGTCACTTACAACTACGTCTCACCCGAAAGACGGTGCACAAGGAGGTTAAGTGACTTGCTCAGGGTCACACAATGAGTCAGTGGCTGAGGTGGGATTTGAACAGGGAACCTCTTGGTTACAAGCCCTTTTCTTTAACCACTGGACCACACAGCCTCCTATACAGCCTTCTTCTGTTCTATAGTTGATTGCAAACACATATGTAACCCAGACGGCATCAGCCAAAAGTGTCTTTATACAGGCAAGAGCCAGCGCCATCTAGTGGACGGGTATTGAGGGTAAAGCTTCTTCTTGTATTGCTGGAAATGCACAGCTATGACTTAGATGTCACTGGCTCTATACTTCTATAAATAAATGTTTAATGAGTACATATGTCCATGACATGCTACTAGAACAGAAGAGCATCTCCTCAATTTAGAGCACAGCTATTCCAATCTTGTAGGCAGAAGCTCTCTGAATAGCAGTTATATTGTGATCATTGTCCAATCTGAACCTAAAACTTAATTAATCTAATTTGAGATCTAGCTAAATTGTCATCAACCTGGAATAGTTTACAATATAAATAGGGTTTGGACAGCAAATTAGAAGCATGTTTCATAACACTGTCAATAGGGTAAAGGGTCACCATGGGCAGCCAGAACTGCACAGCAACAATGCTCACTGTATGTGCATGTTAATGGCCCATTTACACAAAAATGCGTCCTACAGATTACAGCTGTATTGCAGATGTGTTCCTCCTTATAGAAAACAATCATTTCAACTATAAAATCCATACCTACATCCTGATCTGGCAAAGTAGAATTCTTACAGCAAGAACTAGATGCGAAAAAAGCAAGGGAGCTAATGATGCTCTGTGGGATTCGAAATGCCCAAATAACTTCACCTTACTGCCTCTCTGCTATGCAGATAATACGCGTATTTGGTATGGGCTCTCTGGAAGACTAAGAGTAATTTGCTAGTATATTACTACTGAACATGAATTTCATAATGACCCCTGAATACTACTGCCAAAATTAAAGTGTGTTTCTGTAAGCAAACTGACTCAAACCTGTGTTTATAGTAATTATAAACTTGTGCTTTTGCAACCCTTTGGAAAGAATGAACTGAGAAAAGACTGTCATTTGTTGGGACTATTCAGGATTTCCCAACTTATTTTGTGAACTCGTTAGAGACTCTTTAAGCCCCAAACGTTTGCATATCTTACCACAGAACATCCTAAACTAAACAAGCTGCAGGGAATGGGAAGGCTTTCCCACAACTCATCTCAAATAGTGGCCTCCACCTGTCTAAACAGGACCGGTAATATTATCTGACTGCACCCCGTCCTGCAGTTTTATACATGATAGGTCAACACACTGGAAACAAGAAAAGTAAAAGTTTGTATAAAACAGATACGTACTGAAATGTATTACACTTTCTGAAAGAATGCGAGGCCCTGGTGTAATTAAGCTTTACTGATTTATTTTTAATTGGAGGATTGCCATAATTCTAGCTGTGAGGATTAGCCACCTTCCCTAAATGGTATTGGCGAATCAGTCTTAAACAGTATACCTGACCTTTCCCAAATTGTTCTAGAAGTCTTTGTCTTCAGCCTCTGCACGAGCTTGATGCATCACATGTGTTATTTCATGGTTTATTTTTTATGGCATTACCAATTCATTTTACATTTTACAGAATACAGGTGCAGACTGTGCACTTTTTTTTTTTTTTTTTTTTTTTTTTTTAATTTAGTCGTCGCCAATTATTTTTACCCCGGTTTTCACCCCAATTTAGCATGCCCAATTATTATCTGTATCCCCGGCTCACCGCTCGCAACCCCCCCGCCGACTCAGGAAACGGAGGCTGAAACACGCGTCCTCCGAAACGTGCTCCTTCCAAGCCGTCATTTTTCGCACTGCAGATCCACAGCAATGCTACCAGACCTATAGTGCCGGAGGACAACACAGATCTGGCGGCTCCGCTGCAGAGCCACAGGCGCCCTATCGGCCACAGGGGTCGCTGATGCGCGGTGAGCCGTGGATTCCCCTGCCGACCTAAGCCCTCCCTACCCGGACAGCGCTCAGCCAATTGTGCGCCGCCCCCTAGGAACTCTCGGTCACGGTCAGCTGTGACATAGCCTGGACTCGAACCAGCGATCTCCAGGCTATAGGGCACATCCTGCGAGGAGCGCCTTTACTGGATGCGCCACTCGGGAGCCCGCAGACTGTGCACTTAATTTCTTGTATACATCAATGCCAACAGAGGAACACCTGGGGTAAGGATCCAGTGAGCTAAGCGACCAATGAGTTAGATTCATTCAGACTTTTAATGGTCCAAATCTTCTCTTGCACTTCGAAACCTTCAAATTAAACAGTATGTGGCCTTGTAATATTAATGAAAAGCCTTCACGATAACGATCGCAAGGCCATTCATTTGCGTTGAGCGCAACTAAGGGAGCTCAGTTATTATTAGAGAGTAGCAAAAATCACATTGCAGGCATCTAGCTCTCAATAAGCCTTTCATGTGGTTGTTTTCTTAACCATACTCATAAGTGCATTTTTCAGATGGTTAGTCTTCATTCAAAGCAGTACAATCATCGTTGTACTGCACATTGACAAAAATTTAAAAAATCTAATTGAAAAGCTAGCATCACATTAACTGGGACGGTTGCTGTCAGTCTTTCAGAGGATTGCATGAGACCTGAAGTTAAGCTTTCACTCCACTTCGCCCTCCAGGTCATGGTTCATTCAGATTGGTAGAGTTGGATGTGTGTGGAACAGCTTGTGTGTGCATTGGGGATATTTGCAGTATGACCCTTTGAATAAATGCAGCCCTGTATAATTGAAATGTCATATGAGAATGAAATGTGTTTAATAATGTTAAAACAGTTTACTGGCGGTGACTGTGGAATAAGTAGAGTTGCTGAGGTAACTTAAATTAGAATGATATGGCATGTGCAGACATGTATGGAGAAGGAAATATGTTAAACAATTAGCCACGGTAACTTTGAACCACGGTAACATCCTTATAGGGTAACAGAGTTGTTAATTCCATGTTTACCTTCATTCATAACCTTTAAGCCCCATTCACAAGTTCACAATCCTCTAAAAAGGTTCTGTGAATTCACTCACATGGAATCAAGCAAGTTTACCACAACATTTCAGTGCAAAAACACGTCCGATCTGCCTTCAGCTTCTCCGACCTGCTCTGTTATTATGTAAACAACTAAAAAAAATCCACTTAATCTACAGCAATCTGCAACAGATTAAGACAGATTTTACAGCTGGATCAAAAAATAATGCTGCACACCAGTCTGTAAACTATCAAACCTGCTGCAGGCACTAGGCTTCTGTGAAAAGAGTTTGTTTTCCAGAGCACTGAGTGATGCTTGGGCAGGTTATTATTGATGCCAGCACACACTGGTGGTACCAGGCATAGCTGTGCAGAAGGGAGGGGGTGAACACACCCCCCCAGAGGCATTTAAATGAGATGAGATAATAAACATCTGGTGCTAGACAGCTACAGCAGCAATCCTTGAGTCATGTGCTGCACTGGCAATGAGTTATAAGATGAATTTGTCACAATGAGGGAAAAAACTATAATAACTAATTTTAAAGTTATATAACACATTTGTGTGTGTGTGTGTGTGTATATATATATATATATATATATATATATATATATATATATATATATATATATATATATTAGTGTGCAAATGTATTAGAGCACCTCCAGAGTTGTCATTTATATCCTTTATATACCTACCTGCATGAAAACCTCAGGGTGTGAGAATTTCAACTTTCAGTCAGTAATGACAATGACATGGAAACAATAGGAACTTGTGTGAAAACGTTAGACCACTTTGTGCTTTAATTAGGCATCTTAAACAACTTCTAAAACATCTAATGCATTTTATCATTTGTGGCAATGTGTTTATTTTCTCTTACAGTTTTGAAAATAATTGCATGTGCGGCCTATTAGAGTCATTAATTAAATTAGACAATCACTAATTTGCCTATTTTGACACTTTTTCAAGATTTTCAATTACAGTGGTTTGATTTCATAGCACAACAAATCAAAACTACAGAAGCAATTTGGAACTATTCCTATTTCCACCTTACCCAATGTTTTCACACCTTGCTGTATGTGAAGCCCCTGTTAGGCAGATAGACATTATGATAATAATGTTTGCCAATCACTAGTGGTCAAGCAGCCCGATGAAACCATTGGTCTGCTTGACTTAAAAACCCCTTTCTGTGGCATGAAATGAGATAGATCATGTCTTAGTAATGGGGAAATAAAAAAGGTGACATCATCTTCCTGTCTTGACAGAAAAGACTTTTGAAAGTGAAAGATTGCATTTAAACAGTAAGGGCTTTGTTTAAAAGCCCCATAAATATAACTGCTTTACTGTATATCTTTGCTTAGATTGTTAGGTGCAGTATCATTAATATTAAAACACTGCTGGTAGTCCTTTAAATGAGGACAATGCTATCTCTGTCCTTGGAATTCTCAGTGCCATCCTTGTTCATGTAAACCAATCAGATTAAGCCAACAAGCCTTGAATACCAACCATGTACACTGTATCACACTACCAGTTTGTTGAGAAATAGAAAGAATAGACGAAGGGATTTTTAATATCTGGTACAGTTCAGGAAGTTCAAAACAGAAATAAAAAAGGAGAATGATTTTTGTTACATACACCTTACAGTAAAAATCTGTATGAATGATTCTGATGTTCAACATAATTTAGGCTATGTCCACACCACATATTTTTAGAAATGTATTATTCAATATATTTACTAAACATGTATTATATAAGTATTCACAATATATTACATAATGTAAAGTGCCTGGACACATACCGTATTTTGCATGTGTTCCACCAAACAGATATGAAGCAAATAAATAAGAAAGGAATGGAATTCCGCAATTTCACTTAAAAATAACTACTATCTTTAAACATAACGGAATATATCAACATTTTGTAAAAATTCAGTGTATATAAAACACTCACGTACAAAAATGAAAAGCTTTCAACATATGCTAAAAGGCTGTTTGCATTACAACAGGTGTTTGGGCTGCTTCTCTGTAGACCTGCTAACATTGTTCTTCTGAAACTATGAGACGTTACAAAAAACTGCTGCTTCCAATTAAAAATTCATTAATAGCTATGGAATTGTTGCTGAAAGTAGAGCTATGAAAGTAAAAAAAAAAACACTAATAAACTGGAAATACATTTTTACAATTTCATTCTTTTTTTCATATTGGTGGGCATACAGTTTAAATATATTGTTACTGACCTCTCTTTTTTTTCTTCTAAATACTAGGCTTAGCCCAGTTATTTTTTATGAGGTATCTGTAACACTTCGGTATCTGCAGAAAGATTGATTAAAGACCATATTTGTTCCGTCAAGAATAAACTTAGTTACCGAATTAAAATCACAGTGTTTGTGTTTTTATCTGCTGTACATGGATAAACTTATGAAGCCTTCTTGTTTTAAATTTAGTGCTACCTGACCGTCGCGGTCTCCCATTATATGCAATATATAAATATATTGTTTGAAAACACTGCATACACTTTTAAATATATTAATGTGAATATGTTTATTTACAACATATTTTACAATGTATTTTGAATATAATTTAGAAAAATAAAATGTATAAATGTGAATGTTGATTTACAAAATACATTTATAGTATATTATAAATATATTTAAGCAACATGTCATGTTTAAAAATATATATTATAAATACATTTCAGGTTTAAAAAATATATCATTCCATATATTAAAAATATATTTATTTTCCGTATGGGATGTGTGCATTTCTTTTTGAGCTCTGAAGTTCTTGAATGATTTTAATTATGCCTCGATTTTGGCATCGAACCACGTCGCTCCATGATCCACCATTTTACAACACAATGTTTACAGTGAAGCTCAACTTCTTCAGGTGCCTGTTCTGAGTGTCCATGCGCCAAACATATCAAAGAGCACTTTAGGATACTGGAGGATACACAAAAAAAAAGCAAAAAAATTAACAAATGCTACCATGTGATACTACAGTATACAGGCTGGATTCTCAAAGCTCTTTACTCCAAATTGTCATTTGCACATTTTTTCAAAAAGAAAAAACACACCCAATATACCCAAAACAGTAGCTCCTTGCTGGATGGTTTCTCCTATGGTTGTGCAGACTACTGTTACCAAACATGTGTAAACATAAGCTGTGCTTCAGATTGACTCCATTCAACACCTGCTAAAGTTGAGATAAACAGTTACTATCTCGGCACATCCCTGCACAGCCTCGAATGTCCTCTAATCAGATAACTTTGACAGTGCCATACATGACATTGTTGTGTTTTGTGTGAAGTATCTATTATATTCTATCAGGGAAAAAATATCCATATGCATCATCATGCCAATAAATGCACTTGAGTCCTAATGCATAGAATATCGATCTGTTGTTTGTGCTTATTAATTTATTAATTGTTTTTGTAATGAGACATTGCCATCTATACAATTTATCTAAATGGTGCTGGATCTAAAAACCTAACCAAGAGACTAAACATTCTCTTCGGCTTTATAGACATGACCACTGCTCCTTTCATCGTTGGACTGACACACACTTTGTTAACAATGAATTGCTTTTGAAACACTAAAACAAAATCATTAGACAAGAGGGGTCTTTAATTCACAGCCATGAATAGCCACTTCAAGCCAGAATGACCCTTAATTTTTCAAATACATTTCTACCGTGCTTATAAAAAGGCCTGAACTGCATGCAAAATGCATCCAGGAAAACCTTATCCATAACCTGCTTTCAGAATTACTCACCCCAGTTTCCTGCAACTGTTTCCGAATCATAACACAGGCATTGTTCTCTTATCAGGATCCAAATTTCACGTTTGCAACGGCTTTTCTTTTCCTAAGCAGAACGACTGCAAGATGTGCTGCTTTTCTTTCAGTATTGATGTATGTATATAGGATATCCACAAGCAGATGAGGATATAAAGCATACATGGGAGCTACTGTAAAGCAAGGTCAGTATATTAGGTCTATAAACAGGAAAGCTATCTATCCCTCTTCCGTAATGATAAGATCCTGGTGCCAAGTAAGTAAAAGCATCCTGGGATGTAATGCTCCATGGTGGGCCTCTGAAAGCTGCTTCGCCTATTTCATCAGTGTTGGCTTCTCAACCAAGACACGATTACAATATGCTTAAATGTGAATAAATACTGTAAGTTGTAATTATAAAACTTAAGGTTTGCTGGAAATATAATAATACAAATATTAGTATCAATATTATAAAGTTTGCTTGAAGGAAGAACATTGGGTCATTTACATGAAAAGGAAAACTAGGACAGATGGCTTCCCTAATAGCACCCTTAAAGAGAATATACTATAAATGAGTATACTAAAAACATATTAACACACTTCATATTTTTCATTTCCTTAAGGGTAGGTACCGTACAGGCCACGTTGATGGATTCACAAGTATACACATGTTGTAATTTGCACCCAGTTTCTGGCAAGGACGCAGAGGCAGTGAAGTAAGTGGAGATGAAGGATGGATGGCTTTCTGTTTGGCTGTGCAGGAGAGTTTCAAAGGGCTGTGTGCTTAAATGCAAGCTCTGGAGCTGAATGCAAACAACCCTGTGTTAGCCATGTTGACTATTCATAATGTTATTTTGGCACTGGCTCTTTCCAAAGGTTTAGATTAAAATAACTTATGAGTTATGAGCAGACTCGGCGCCTCCCTTTTCCTTTGTAAACAGCCCTAATCTGCAGTCCAGCTGTGTCTTGTAACTCACTAGAGAACAGCAACGGCTATTGCCTCCGGGAAAACTGTACTAATCCTACCTTGCTTTTCATTAAGAGTGTTATTGCATCTTTTAGGTTTCTCGTTTCTGTGGTGCTCAAAAAAATCAAGGTTGACAGCTAAATCACAAAATGCCTCATCGACATTCAGCATATTCCAGGAAATTTGTAAAAAGAACAGCTAGGGCTTGACTGTTCATCCTGGAATATGAATTGCCCAAAAGAGTTTGGTTCGTTCAGGTCAGATAACATTGCTAGTAAATATCTCAGGTCAGATAACATTGCTAGTAAATAGCCTAGTGTAACGGACAGTGTTGTGTGATGCACTAGTGTTAAGACTTCTGCCCTCTTGTCATGTAGACCAGATTAAGGGCTCTATAATCACAGATGCAGACAAGCCTGGCTATTTTGCATAGTGGTTAAGGTGCTCACCTTCGGTGCGCGTGGTCATGGGATCACGCACCGGCTCCGCCCTGTTACACCTTGAGAGGCACGTAGGTCTCAAGATAAACTCGCCTTCTTTCGGATGAGTTTAATTTTTATGAACAAAATAAGAGATGGATTGGCCAAGGACTGAAAGGGATTTGTTTATTGCCCATCTCAGTGCAGCCAGTCCTTGGCCCAGATGCATTTCAATCCCTATACTCACTCCAGTCTCTGTCTGCAAAAATAAAAGAACAGACACCCTCTACACCCTCACAGAGAACAGAAGATACATAAAAGAACAGACACCCTCTACACCCTCACAGAGGACAGAAGATACATAAAAGGCATTCAACTACAAGAGAAAACATGCTGCATGACAGTGCAACACAACGGAAGTGGTTTCTTTATCAGTCTTTTCACAAGTCTCCCTAATATTTAACAAAGCACATGCATGCAGTGCAATGGATTACTCAAATATCTAACTAATGTCTTGCATCTAAATGTTGCATCTCATTATATTGTGTTGTTATAAGCTCACATGTCCCAAACAAGGTACTGTAGTTTGGCTTAATCTAGTTTGTACACATGTTGTGTATGTGTGTGTGTGTGTGTGTGTGTGTTTGCAAGTGGGTGATTTGGAGGGATGGGTTGAATCAGTATATAATTTTTTCAATCAATTACATTTTTTATTTTTGAATTATGATTATTAACAAATGCAGTATTGCATTCTGTTTAGCAAACCAGGGGGGCTGGGAATAAGAAACATATTTAACCACAGACATAGTTTATCTTTAAAAATACAAAAGTCAATATCCTATTCTCAGAAAGTAAATGTAACACAGCAGAAGCTGGGCGTGAACCGGTGACCTCATCCACCGCAGGTGAGGGTCTTAAACACAATGCAAAAGAGCTTTTAATCTCATCTCACCGGAAGGACAGGACAGAATCCGTAATGGCAGTGTATCACACAACACTGTCCATTACATAAGCGTTATTTATAATGCTGCATGTGAAAACAAAGTCATGTTTCACAATCAGGTTTTGTCTCGTCAGGATTATGAAGTCATGTAATACACCACTGCTGTAAGAGATTTATGCATGGGATTTTCTTGTACAGTATAGCAAGTATTAAAAAGACAAAGATCCCTGCTGCAAATTTCTGATAAAAGATTACACCAGAACAATGTTAATCTTGTGAGACATAGTGCTGCCCCAGTCTGCATGCGTGCAAAAGGCAAACAAGAATATCACACACAAAACACCTTTCAAACCAATCTGTATCAAATAGAACCTCTTTGTGGACAGAAAAAAACTGATTGCAAAGTGACATGATTGCAAAGAATGCCCTTCTTTATACTAATGAAGGGCCAGATTCACTTTTATCCTTGCACTGATTCATTTGATTACATTCTGTAGAAACAAATGCTGCTCAACATACCCTAAGTCTTGTAATTTCTCCCACAAAAACATATAATAAGTAGAATTGGGCCTCAAATCAAATTTAATCACATGGTGACTGTGTGCATTATAAGGAAGCACAATGGAAGCAATGTCTCTAAAAAGGAAGAAGCCGTTTTGCCATTTCTAGGCTGACATTAAGGGCACAGTATTTGCTCGTCACTATGTGTAATGCCTCTTCCTATAACCTCACAGCCACAGGCTTGGCTTTGCTGTCTCTTCAATGTAAACAACAGCACGAGGCAGGCATACCGCCTGGTTTATATAAGGGGAGTGCTACGTGTCAGGCCACAGCATGGTACCAAGGAAGACTCACAATGTAGTGCCCTTAACAATGCTTCAGTGAAATGATTGATTTGCATGGCTTGCTTGAGTTCCCTGTAGACATTTCTTTACTAACTAATTCATCCACATTGCACACTATAACAATGCATTGCAACGACTAGGTATTTATTGTTGCTCATTTGTTTATATACTAGTCATAAGGGTAAATGACAGAGCCAGTCAGAGGTGTCGCTTTTAACAAGTTTAACTGAACCCAGTAAGATGACATGCGGAACAACCTTACGTCAATATATCATGCAATAACAGAATAGTAATTTCCCAGTAAACATGCTTTTTCCATGCTTATACTATGCACTACTATACTACCCTGGATAAGGGCGTCTGCTAAGAAATAAATAATAATAGAAAACACCTTTGATTTTAATCATTCAGAAACATGACCTAACATCAATAACCTAACATCAATAAGTCATTGACAAAATGGAATCAAGTAGAACACTTCTTTTTAGCGTGATAAGATCTCTTACTGTATTTTTTTCCTAATTTTATTGAACCCTTGATATAGACATCTCACTTACAAGATAAATTATCAGTATGCAATAACACAACTATAAAAAACCAATTCAAGTAAACAAATGATTTAGCTACCGTGTCTTCAAAGGAGCAATTACAGCTGAAATTCTACTCGACAAACAAAAGAATTACTTTAGAAAGGGTGTTTAAAGAAACAAAGTCTGATTTTTAAAAAATCTTCTCTCTTAACATGGATCTGATTTCAAATTGCAGCATTTAGTTTAATTTACTTGGAGTAAAAGTTTGTATTTCTTCAGCCAGCTGTCCATGTATGAGGCAGTGAAGTCAGAACTATACTCCTATTAAACATACCGTTTTCAGGCAAATTGTTGATACTTATAAATAGAAGATTTACATAGTCTTAATTGAGGTGTCATTTAGGAAGGATGACATTGAGACAATGTAGATGCAATATCTAATTTCAATTGGAAACCTACCATAACTGTGGGGCAGAGTATCATTCACACAGTCAATCGGAGGCTTTTCATTGCAACCACAAAACCACACAGAAAAGGTCTTAATAATACCATTGGTGTTACAAGGTGTAACACCAATAGAACATTTTTGTAAGGTATTATTTCTTCTCAGCGTAACAGGCAGTGTTGTGTGATGCCCTGTTGTAACGGATTCTGTCATGTGTCGGTGATGAGACAGTAATAAAAGCTCTAAAACCACGAATACAGACGAGCCCGGCTCTTTTGCATAGAGGTTAAGACGCTTGCTTGTGGTGTGTGAGGTCACCCTGTTACATCTGGCAGAGGGATTTGCTGAAGTCATTTCTGGACATCTCAGTAGTTTGCAGCTGACAGGCATTACAAGATAATGTGAACCATCTAAAGGATTTTTGCATATTCATTCACATCCATTTTAAAACAAAAACTTGACATAGAGAAGTATTGGAAATGATTTAACAAATATATAGAATTGGTGGAATATAAATATTCACTAATGAAGGTAAGATCTGAAATATGTGTTTTAAAACACAAGAGTCTAAAAGGTATACTTATCCCAATTGAGTTGTTTGATAAGATTCAAAATACATAGGACAATCCTGCTTAAGCACTAGCTGAGTCATATCCAGGTTTTACATTGCAACAAAAGGGCTACATTCAAATCTGTTATGAAGAGCGATGCCAGTTTTCAATGGAAAACAAACAAACACAGAAGTTTTGAACCTCATTGAAGTCACATTATACTTCCTGGACTTCTTTAGCATGTGCTTTGAAACATGTCTGTGAATTACGTGAAGACTAAGAGAATAAGAGATTATCTTTATTCCACATTCTTCCAGCATCTCAAGGAACACTCATAATTACTATTTCAAGGCCCAGTGACGTCTCCTTTCCCTGCTCATCTGTTCATGTTTTAGCAGCAATTTTAAAGGGTGTATGCAGTACTCTCTTCTTTTATCTGGAATAAAAAAAATCTAAGCTAAAGGTTACCAAGGGCCACAAGTGAAATAGAGTTTGCAGGTTGAGGATCACTATTAACTGACCCACCCAATCCACAACACATATCATGAAGCAGAATGTTAAAAACAAATCAAGAATTAGTCATGTAAATGTTACAGCGCCAGCGTTCTAAAAAATCCACATCTTAATAATTAATACAATGCCTCTCATTTGAATAGTTCTCAGAGAGGTACTGTATCAAAAGCATAATATTCCTGCACCATCATCCTGATTGCTGTTAGAAAACACTGAAACCCACAGTACCTTTCTTTAAAAAAACATGATGCTGATTTCAATCCGTAATAACATAAACGAGTTGGCCCAACTCCCAGTTCTGACTCACAGGCTGCAAGCCACAGTCTACCAGTAGGTATTCACCGCTCTCCATAAAACAAGGCCATTTTTATGCACACAAGCTTGTGTGTAAAAAAAGGAAACCAGAGAGAGAGAGATTTAACCAAATTGTTACAGTTACTTAGCAGTCATTACAATCACCCAGAACATATGGCTAAACTATGTGTATATTTATAGCTCTGGCATAAACATTTTCCATTCAAAACAATAAAAAAAAAAACCCTTACCTCAGATGCAAACTGAGGAGATTGGTCTCTGCTAAAAAAGCAGCTGGAAAAATCCCCTAGAACCTTATCTTGTGTGCTTCCTTTAAATCCCCAAGTGTGTCTCTCCTAGCAGCTTATATTTTGTACTCTGAATGTGCACTGTGTTCATTTAACCACTGGGCTGCTGGAGCCAGGGGAGAAGGGCTGGATTTGGTAGATGTGCTCTCTTCACTAATTCAACCCCCCCCCCCGTGATGTTCCTAGACAGTGCTCGACTCCATGAAGCAGTTTTACACACACATTTTCACACGTCCGTTACCCACTTACTTAATTACATCTGGGCCAACTTTCGAAGTAACGGTGGAACATTCCAGAGGAGTAAGATAACGTAATCCTGTGCTCCTTCCTAAATTAAAAGCATGTGTGGAATTTCATGCCAGATACTGACAGACAGAAAAGAGAACAATCTCAAAAGAACCACATGCGCTGCCTGCTTCAGAGCGAACCAGACCAGCCTCCAACCATTAGAATTATTATTTATGTTTTTAATGGCATATACATGCCAGAAAATGCCAGCTTAATCGAAAGAAAATAAATTAATTAATGTTCAAGTAACAGTCGGAGCATAAAAAGTATTCTTCTGTAATTAGAAACTGCTGTCTGTATGAGTTAAACCTTTCCCCCTATATCAGTCCTGAAAAAAATGTAGCACTGACATAATGGGATCAATTAAAGAATGCAGTAAAATAAATAAATACGTAAATAAACCATCACAGGAGGAGAGAATATGGTAAAAACAGCATGACACGCAGGTAGAGTTCATATTTACAGTGCCACATTATAACTTATGAATGTCTTTTACACAAGCCAGCATATCCACTGCCCTTACACCATGACATGACATGATTTGATTTCCTTTTTTCATTAAAAAATGCTGAATACATCTTCTAGTTGTGTCGAACAAGCCATTGTGATGGAGATGCTAATTTTTGTGCTTGTTTAGTGGGATGAGAAGCTCATAGAAATGCTGAAAATCTTCCTAATTTCTCTATAGTGAGAATGAACCAGTATTGAAGCCAATGTATTTCACAATGCAGTCCAGGACATTTTCACCAATGGGCTTCCAGAATCCCATGAACGTTCAAGTCATGAACAGTTCATATTTTAAAAAATACATTGACATTAGTTGATGCAAGGTAAAATACTTTGAGTTGTAAAATGTGTAATCTTTATCCATGAGAAACTTGGCTCAAAGCACTCCTTCACTTCTAATGGAAATATCTGCTTTGTGTCTGTTTGAATCCCGATCCCCTGGTCTTGTTTAAAATGCTTCCTCCTAGTTACAGTGTATACACTATATCCCATATGTTACAATCCATAACAAACTCAGTACCAGGTATTGCATATTTGAAGGGCAAGGCCATTGCAACTGGAAGAGATTGCTTTATTGCCAGGCACTGAACTGAAAGATTGACACTGTACGTATAATGATAGCTGGATTTAATCATTTGATGATATTTAATGATCTTATGATCTGCAAACAAATGTGGCAGAAGCTGAGAGCACAGTTAAAAATCTTGCGATTTCCCTTTTAGTTGCATACTGCAGCATTGTGTCATGCTCATATTTAACACATCTTCATGCAAATTGCAATCAATGCTTTGAAGTATATTTTTCTTCTCTTCAGCCATTGAAAACCTGACATACTAGAATTCACTATTCCTCAAAGTGCTTTATTAACCAAATCTAATCAACCACAACAAGTGTTCAGTGGCTACCTCTAAGCAAGTTGGGAGTGTCATTGACATTCTGAGTGTGAGATCTACATGCTCAACAACATTATAAGTGTAGTTGCTGCTTATAGCTTCCAATGGGGACATTACTTATAATATTGAACATAACCACTTTTGTGTGTTATTATGGTGTCACCAAAATATTGTTTTCATTGTATAGTGCATGTGGAGGGGGTTCAACCACCAGGAGGTAGACAGAGACCATCAGAAGTCATATCCCTTAAATGCCTCAGGTGTTAATTCATGCTTTATACATGTGATCAGCATAATTTGTTACAAAGGAACATGGAATGAATACGAGTCATTAAATCCACATGAATTAACAGGGTTGAATTCATAATGAATGACTTCAGAACTCAGAGGAAGCACATAAGATATTCAGATGCTATTCCTTTGGTATTCAGTTAGAATTCATTATGAATTTGCAGCCATTTTTATGGTTATTTTTATTTAAAATATTCATGCCAGGATAGACACAATTTCATGAGCCATAAACGTTACCTAAGCTTACCACTTTAGATTACACCAATATTTTTACAGTGCCTCTAATCACAAGCCAGTCAAGAAGGAAGTGTTTCTTAAAAGATGTTGAGAACTAAGCAGCATAAGCTTAATCCACAAGCCAATAGTGTCCGGCTACAGTAGATGTGGAATCCTAGTGTTTGCCATCATATAAATTGACCAACAGCATGTAAATATTAAAAAGCAGCAAGACAACGGTTCCTTTTGAACGTTCTGGCAGTAAATCAACTTCAACCTGAATCCCATCATGAGATGTACAATTCTATGCAGTGATGCAACTGGAACATTTGTGATGGCTTATACAGATGTTTCAATGGTAATTGAGTATCGTGTTGCAGATCTCATTGGTAACCGAATGCGGATGTACTGTGGAGGTTGTGGCTGATCCATCGGGATAAGGAAAGGGCGGACGTGCACTCAGTCACGCCAGCAGTAGAGTGTAGAACAGTTACATGGGACAGACCCACAAAGGCAAGGGAGTCCTGAGCTCCCAAGGACAGCTCTCAGCTGATGTTGATGCTGGCCTGGTGCCAGTCACTCAGTTGTTCAGTACATAAGGTTCCTTTGAGGCCGTCAAACACTCGTGTACGTCTCAAAGACATCTCGATTCGGAGACCTCGAAAGAGTATTGGAAATAAGTTTCACAGCCCTATTGGCCATTATGCAGAAATCTTAGAAGTACATAAAAGGTCAAAATAAAGGCAATGCTAAAATGTAATTGGGATTGATTAACAAACCAGATGCGTTGATTCCAGACCATTCATCACATTTAGAAGGGATGTACAGTATCTCATAAAAGGCATCATAGCCACCACGTTTTTGCATTCAGCATTTGTACAATCTGCTTAATACAGTAGATATGCTTATGACATTTCCTAAATTTGTGTAGCCCAATAGAATTATTCATTGGTCCCAGTTTAGTAGATTCCCAGTTTAGTAGACCAGGATCCTGAAAAAGATAGCCAGCAAGATTAACCAATTAAAGCGCTGACCTCACTAGCCGCTACTGACTCCTACTGTATGTGTGTAACCAAGGAGAAGTCAGAGCAGCTGTACTTCAAAACGACCGATTGGACAGATCGTTTACCATCCAACATGGCTACAGTGTTACAAGCTTTCTCCTCCTTGAAACCTGCCATATTTCCATCTGCACCATAAAACTTAACCTCTTCTCTTTCCAATATCAGTCTGGGGCTGTCAGCAGTTCCATCAGCTGTCTACAGTCCAATCTGCAACCAGCAGTTACACTAAGGTCGAAACCTGTATCTATGGAAATATTGTCACCTACCTACACCTACCCTGACAATATAATGAGTTCACAGAGCTACGTTTTACATGTTTATCTGCAGGCCTCTGGCATCCTTCCCATTGAACGCTGTACTTAGGTAATTTCCTCCATCAGTGCGAGAGATTGAGTTCTGTCAGCCTAACTGGGGCTGTTTTACTGGCAAGGTGTTATGTTATCTGATGCAGCATCATAGGAAGACTTGAAACCAGTTCAAATACAACTTATGAAACTTGTCTTTCAAGGGTCTCTTTAATGTTTAACACATTGAAAGAATTAGCTGCATGACAAGTTTAAAAGCTAAAATGGCCAAAATAATCTAGACTACTTGGAAAACACATAGAAACAAAATTCTATGTTGTATTGGACTTGAAGATTCAATTGGCAAAAAAAAGACTTGCTACTGTATATTTAGAAGCACACAATAGAGAAGATGAAACTGTTTGTGATGGCTGTCATGCACTACTTGTGTTTCATGGATTTACTGTAAACAGAATCAAGTTTGTAGCTAACTCAGCAACAGTACATATTGGATCATCGGTTCTACTAGAGGAATGGCCTGTTACCATTTGTGGCAAAGTGGTGAGTGAATACAGGTGCGTGCAGTGCAGAGTGGATACAAAACAGACAGACAATGATTTCCAGGTGCAAGGGTGTTTATTGATTTATTGAACAATGTCCACAGCCTTATGGCGAATACCTGTAAATAACAATGATGGAGTGATACAGTGGTGTGTATCACTTGGTATTTGTAAATATCCAGGTTTGACCCGCAACCAAAAGTCCAGTTTTACACACCAACACTAAACACAAAACACAAACACAGTTCCTAGTGATAGTGAATAAGTGCAAGTGGTGTATTACAGTTCTCCGTGAAATACAGGGGTGAAAGTGATGTCCGGGTTTATGCTGGCTTTCGCTACAGTTCCGGATCGTGCTACTGGTAGTCTATTAAAAAACAGACGACAGTTAACAAACACTAACAAACACAAGACAAAACTCATGGTTCACGATACTGCAACACAGACTCCTTGTAGGTTTGAAACACTAACCATTTACCAAGGAACAGATCACTTACACTACGACCCCTATTTATACCCTTGCTCATGACCCCTAGGTTAACGAGCGTATCCGCTCCTCCAATCCTCAGATGCCACGCCATTTCCCGTCCAAGTCATTGAGTTTGGGTACTATAGCTCCGCCCCCTTCCTAAATGACCGACTTCCACCTACCCTAAGGAATAAATTGTCTTGCCATTTAGTTCAGGTCGGGAGGGAGATCTAACACCAAGAATCATTCGATCTCTGTCACACCATTACATGAGCCTTGTAGTTTAGCTATGTGACAGTGACAATTCCCATTAGATGTAATGCCCTAAAGCAGTGTCAGCTGTCTTCAATCCTACAACTGCATTAGGTTACTGATGTCCAAGAGTTTAAGTGCAGTTTTTTGTCATAAATCAGAATTTGGGTGAGGGATGGAGGGGAGTGGTGCTGGAGCGCCAGCATCACTGTCAGCCTCCCTGAGGTGTGGGCTAGTCGATGAAACACAGAAGGGGACCTGATGAGCCCTGCGAAGTGCCCCACCCAGCCCATTCCAGATGGTTGGCTTGCTGAGACGCTAGGGAGGCTGCACTTTGGTTGAACCCTGGAGACAGCATCTTATTCTTGGAGCTGAGTCCAATATTAGCAAGAAGCAAATAACAGCTACTCTTGTGTAAATAAAAAAAAAAATTGATTTAAAGGCTATCACATGTACCTACAAGCTGCCATCTGATGCCAACTCTTCTGTTTTTATAGTATATTAATAAAGTATGCACTTTAAAAATATAGTCTACCAAGACCATTTCGTATTGTAAACTTGTACAATATATTAACATTCTTCCAACAGCTTCATTTAGAGGTATATTTCAGTGTTAAACCATGTTGGATTTAAAAATAAAAGTAAATACATAGAAAAAATGTAGCTACGGGTCTTCTCATAGCAGTACTAAAAAACATACAGCATTTTCTTCATCGTTTGAAGGATGCATCAGTTAACAAAGGAACATTACTAAAAGAG